>NC_044039.1:66002065-66330190 GCF_901765095.1 Microcaecilia unicolor | reverse complement strand
GTATAGAATGTTTGTACGTTTGGGAAGCTTGCCAGGTGCCCTTGGCCTGGATTGGCCGCTGTCGTGGACAGGATGCTGGGCTCGATGGACCGTTGGTCTTTTCCCAGTATGGCATTACTTATGTACTTATGTACTTAGTATTTGCTGATGGGTTTGCTTTGAACTTTGGATCATTTTGAGGGTATATGTTTCAATACATTAATTAATGATACAAATACTTAAAGGTGATGGAATTCAATGAATACGTTTTGGCATACCAAGATGAAATACTATGGGTTTACTATTTTTATTGGTTGTTTTATAAGTGATATGTCGATATTGCCAGGCGATTTGTGCGGTGTCTGAGAGTTCTTAAGCATGTGTATAGTCATTTGAGTTTCTATTTATCCGCTGGAGTACCTGTTCATAGATTAGGTTTCGGATCTAGCCCTGGATTAGTGGAGAAATCGACACCATCGGAAAGGCTGACAATGATGGCAAAATTGGATGCAGTAGGTATTACCTTGTCGTGTTTCCACAAAAATGCACAATCTGAAGCTCTGTTTTGCTGAATCTCTCCTAGTCCATGGCCAAATGTTAGCCGCAAGACACAAAAGCAACGTCACCAAGGAGTTTAGTATCAATGACAATACAAAAGAGAGAAAGATTGGAGTTCCTGCCCCATAAAGATAAGCGAACAGGAATTTATAAAATAGCTAACAGGTATTAAACTCAAGGAATCTATGTTCCCTCCCCCCACCCAAAAAATCCCGATCAAAAAGAGAATATTACGATTCCCCATACCCCCTATTTGTGAGTGGACCTACAGTCTATCGCAGTCTGCATTTGGTAACCTTATTTTCATTACTGGTAGACCTACGTTTTTCTGGCAAAAGTATAACTCACAGATTTGTGACTTCCCTTCCTGAAAATTCTGAAACTCTCCCGAATGGAGGCGTGGAAATCCGCATAACTCGTTTTTACACCTTCACTTCAGCAGAGGATAGAGGAGAGAGAGAGAGAGAGAGAGAGAGAGAGAGAGAGAGAGAGAGAGAGAGAGAGAGAGAGAGAGAGAGAGAGAGAGAGAGAGAGAGAGAGAGAGAGAGAGAGAGATCCTCCTACCTGTAGTGTCTCAGATACCGTGCGTAGTGTTACCTGGAGAAAGCCAGAACAAGTAAAAACATATTGAACGTAGCTCGTGTGAGGTGGCTGATCAAGATCAGAGCTACTGTACTTCATTCAGCCTCCAACTCAACCACCCACCAGTTTTGTCTGCATTTTTTTTGTGGGAGGGGGGCATTGTTCTTTTCACCCCTCCCCTTAGTTTTTCATGTCAAAGCCTTTTGATGGATATAAGAAGAGCAGACTGTTGTGTGAACTTTCATAGTTTTCAGGCGAACCGCTGTTGGGTTGATACAGAATGTAGTTGGGTGGAACTTAATCTACAAACAGCAGTTCATTTTTTTTAAAAGATTTATGGCTCAGTTCATTCCCTAGATCATGCACAGAAATTTTCGGAAGTGGATTTTCTACGTGTTTCTCTGTTTTGGAGTCATCTATGTGAAATTAGGGTGAGTATGAGATTATCCAACCGACTGCAGATCTATATGCTTATGTGTGAATAGAAAAAGACGCAGACACAAACAGGCACACTTAGGCACAATAAATACAGAGGCAGAAAGATACATACATACTCTTGCTCTTTCTAACAGTTCATATTTACAAATCAGACCTCAGACCCACCAGGGTGACATATCCCATTTCCCGCTTACAGTGAGAACGATTATAAAGTCGATGGTTTAAATAATCATTGCACATCTATATCTATCTATAGTGATTTTTTAAACAGAGTAATTCTCGACTATAACAGAGAGAGAGAGAGAGAGAGCGCGATTACAGTGCAAAAGGATTCCTATCTGCACTTTAACTGCTTAAAACAAATTTTCTAAACCCTGACACATCTAAAATGTAGTGCAGTCTCCAGTAATGGGACAATAGAAAAGAGCTCAAGAATAGAATAAGTATGAAAAAAATCGATCTCAACTCCCAGAGGATTTTTTTTTAAGGCCTAGACATAATTTGAGTTTCTATCCATCACACAGACTTGTTGAAATTAACTTGACAACTAGTCTGTCAACCTCACGCATTGCGGCAGCCCTGAAACACAGATATGCTGCAGTCAGAGCCTGACCTGAGACTCCTGAAATGAAGCTCTCCGACTATAGTCTGCTTCATTTGCATGTCACTTTTTTCGTCTGTTATTGCAGACCAAATGTTTGCTTCTTGTTATTTGATCACAATGATCCGAGTCGTTATGTTAATTATAGGAAAGTTATTTGCCAAGCTTTTTTCCCCGTTCTCCCTTACCTGTGTGCCCTTATTAATATCAGTGTTTGGAGCACAGCGAGTTGTATTTCCACATTCCTGAGCTCAGCCGAGTTCTTACCTGTTTAACTGCTAACTCTTTAGAGAATGATATCTGTCTTGCATAACTGGGGGATTTTTTTTTCTCCAAGAATGCTTAGGGTGAGCTTGGATTGGGAAGATGTTTTACTTCTGAGCTTTAAATCAATACAAGTGGAAAACAGCAATAAGCTTAAAATGAAGATAATTGCTAAGTATATCCAGAGACTTGCAGATCTTGCAAAGTCCCTCCTGCCCTCCCAGCTTCATGCCCGCTGCCTCCTACCGGGCCATAGAGTGTTTTTCTATCCCTACCTTGTCCATACTTTTAACTGGGGAGAAATTTAAACGTTTTAAACATCTTAACCTATGCAGCTCACTGGATTCTTGAATTGGTTGGTATTATGATTTTTTTGTTGTTGTTGTACATCTTTCCAACGAGATATATGGATTTTTATTTCAATGATGGAAAACTAGGAATTTCTAGGGGAAAATGCAGACTGGGCAGAAACTCCGACCACTCCTGTTTCTCACCATTTGTACACCAGATATATAATCAATTGTCCTGAGGGAGGGGTTACAGTACTCAGAGTGGGAGAGGAAGATACAGGAATTTGGACCCAGGTGGTGGATCTCAGAGATGACTGGTTTCGGAGTGAAAACATACTGATCACTTTGAGTATGTCATTTGAAAAAAAGATCCAATGATAAGGTTCAGTACATGATGTTGGAGACATAGTGTGGTACTGCAGTACATGGGCAAGATGAACAACAATATCTGTTGCCTCTATATGTAGGTGGCAGACAAACAAACCTGTGATTGTAGGATCCATCTCTGTAGGTGTCAGTGGGTGCTGCACACGCCCAATATTGAGTAAGCTCCTTCATTGTATTAAAGTGGGGGAAGGGTATTTGTATTGTTTGGCACCTTCCAATCATTTTGAAATGTTGGCACCTTTAGCTGATAGAAAATATTATTTAAGCAAAATAGACAAAGAATGGGTATGATAAAATGCATTTTCCCTATCAAGTACAGTTAATGGATCAAATGTAGTGGTTTTCATATTGCCCTATCTCAATTGAAGATGTGAAAATGTTCAGTATCCTATAATACGTAATATAACAGTTCTTCTCAATCATCTTTTGGAGGCACACCTAGGTTTTTAGGATCTATCTCATGCATATTCATTGTGGTAATCCTTAAAAAAAAATCTCCACTCCAGGAGTGGGTTGAGAAGCAGCGAAGCACTGGTAAAATAGAGAAATGTACATTTATAAGGGAATGCCACTAAAGTCTGTAAGATGGAGTAAGTTGGGAAGTGTATAGTGACAAGAGATCTGGTGTTGAAGAGGTGCTATGTGACTAGGGCAGGGCCAGTGCTAGACATGATGGGGCCCAGGGCAGATGCTAAGGAGAGGACCCCAAAGCTGGCTTGCAGGCTGTCCCTCTTCAACTTCAGGCAGGTTTGGGGCCCCCAGTAACATGGGGCCCAGGGCAATTGCTGTTTGCCCAGTCCTGACACCGGCCCTGGTCTAGGGTAGGGTATACTGATATAATTCTTGTATAAATCACAGCTTCATTGTTTTTATCTGACTTTGTTTTGGATATTTCCCTGTTTTAATTGTCTGAAGTGTATTTCTCCTATTTGGCCAGCAGATGGTGCATGTTTATGCTTAAAGTTGTTACAGGGAACTGAGGGGTCCTTTTACTAAGGTGCGCCGAAAAGTGGCCTGCACTGGTGTAGATGCGTGTATTGGACACGCGCAGGTTCATTTTTCAGCGCACCTGAAAAAAGGCCTTATATTTTTAGGAACATGTACAAGTGAGGTGAGTTGGGGGGGGGGGGAGGGAGAAAAGGAATTGCTTACTTAATAAAACACTTGGCTATCTGTGCTCAAACAGAAAATATTAGGTCCCCCTTAACCTCTGTTTGCACTTTATTTAACTCCTTAAAACAATTTTTTACCATCCTGACACAGGGAATACAGTTGCTAGGAAAGGGACAATGGGCTACAGCATAAGCATAAAATAATAAACCTTGGAGCTGGGACCCTGTTCGACCCCCTTTTACCCCCCTCCCCTTCCCCCTCCCTCTGTCTGCCCCCACCAATAACCCTCCGACACCAGAGTTGGGTAAATATAGGCCGCAGCTTGCTTTATTAACCATGTCCAATTCACTGTAAAGGGCATTCTTTGGATCTCCTCTCCTTTACATTTTTGGACGAACAACTTTTTTCCCTGCACGATGCCGGCTGGGTTGATACTCCCTGGTCAGACCATTACAAGTTGTTTTACATAAGTACATAAGTAATGCCATACTGGGAAAAGACCAAGGGTCCATCGAGCCCAGCATCCTGTCCACGACAGCGGCCAATCCAGGCCAAGGGCACCTGGCAAGCTTCCCAAACATACAAACATTCTATACATGTTATTCCTGGAATTTTGGAGTTTTCCAAGTCCGTTTAGTAGCGTTTTATGGACTTGTCCTTTAGGAAACCGTCCAACCCCTTTTTAAACTCTGCTAAGCTAACTGCCTTCACCACTTTCTCCGGCAACGAATTCCAGAGTTTAATTACACGTTGGGTGAAGAAAAATTTTCTCCGATTTGTTTTAAATTTACTACACTGTAGTTTCATCGCATGCCCCCTAGTCCTAGTATTTTTGGAAAGCGTGAACAGACGCTTCACATCCACCTGTTCCACTCCACTCATTATTTTATATACCTCTATCATGTCTCCCCTCAGCCGTCTCTTCTCCAAGCTATATAGCCCTAGCCTCCTTAATCTTTCTTCATAGGGAAGTCGTCCCATCCCCGCTATCATTTTAGTCGCCCTTCGCTGCACCTTTTCCAATTCTACTATATCTTTCTTGAGATGCGGCGACCAGAATTGAACACAATACTCAAGGTGTGGTCGAACCATGGAGCGATACAACGGCATTATAACATCCTCACATCTGTTTTCCATACCTTTCCTGATAATACCCAACATTCTATTCGCTTTCTTAGCCGCAGCAGCACACTGAGCAGAAGGTTTCAGTGTGTTATCGACGACGACACCCAGATCCCTTTCTTGGTCCGTAACTCCTAATGTGGAACCTTGCATGACGTAGCTATAATTCGGGTTCTTTTTTCCCACATGCATCACCTTGCATTTGCTCACATTAAACATAATCTGCCATTTAGCCGCCCAGTCTCCCAGTCTCGTAAGGTCCTCTTGTAATTTTTCACAATCCTGTCGCGATTTAACGACTTTGAATAACTTTGTGTCATCAGCAAATTTAATTACCTCGCTAGTTACTCCCATCTCTAAATCATTTATAAATATATTAAAAAGCAGCGGTCCTAGCACGGACCCCTGAGGAACCCCACTAACTACCCTTCTCCATTGTGAATACTGCCCATTTAACCCCACTCTCTGTTTCCTATCCTTCAACCAGTTTTTAATCCACAATAGGACATTTCCTCCTATCCCATGACCCTCCAATTTCCTCTGTAGCCTTTCATGCGGTACCTTGTCAAACGCCTTTTGAAAATCCAGATACACAATATCAACCGACTCCCCTTTGTCCACATATTTGTTCACTCCTTCAAAGAATTGAAGTAAATTGGTCAGGCAAGATTTCCCCACACAAAAGCCATGCTGACTTGGTCTCAGTAATCCATGTCCTCGGATGTGCTCTGTAATTTTGTTTTTGATAATAGCCTTGCGTTGGCAACGCTCAGGCCTTCCAAAGACCCACAAGATCCTCCAGTATTATTCTAGAGGCGCCATTGATCCCTGCCTATTCTGGAAGGCTATCTATACTAACAACAGGGAGTTACTACCTAACTCGCCTACCTACCTCTCTGACTGGGAAACTAAATGCAAGTCAGTGCTGGATTCCATTGCGCCTTTATATCTTAAAACTTCTATTATCCGCAAGTCAACTCCCTGGTACTCCGCTGATCTTAGAGCCTTGAAGTCTGAGACGAGAAGACTAGAACGAGCTTGGCGTAAACGGAAAACAGACCTGACACTGGAGGCCTGGAAAACCTATCACCGCAAATATAAATATGCAATCCAGCAAGCAAAGCGCTCCTACTTTTCTTCTAACTTGCTGTCTGATGGCCGTGACATACAAAAGGTGTATCAGCTGCTACGCTCCTTCCTTGATACCCGCAAACTGGAAGTTCCCAGTGCTGTCACTCCGTCTGCCACCCAACTTGCCACCTACTTTAAAGAGAAAATCTCAACCTTGCGGTCTTCCACTGTAAGATGTTTTTCGGATGTAGATGACTTCTTGGATTCCTTGGTTAAGCCTACAGATTTCTGCCCGGCTGATCGCACTTGGACTGATTTTAACCATCTATTACCCGACAACGTATCCTCTGCTTTACGAAAGTTCTCCAATAAACATTGTAGATTGGATGTCTGTCCGGCCCATCTTCTAAAAGCCGCCCCGAAGTGTTTTGTCAAAGATCTGACCTGCTACCTAAACTTTATGTTAAGCACTTGTTCCTTCCCATCAGGCCATGGTAACATTCTCCTCACCCCCATACTGAAGAACCAACAGAAAAAGCCAGATGTTATCTCTAGCTATCATCCAGTGGCTTCAATTCCTTTGTTCACCAAGCTAATGGAGAGTATGGTGAACACTCAGCTCAATGACTTCCTGGCTGCCCATGGCATCCTTCACTACTCACAGTCCGGCTTCCGTGCTCAATATAGTACAGAAACTGTTTTAGTCACCCTCCTCTCAAACTTTAAACAAGAATTGGCCATCGGAAGGAAGGTACTACTGCTCCAATTTGACATGTCAAGCGCCTTCGATATGGTGGACCATGAACTACTATTACATTTACTAGACTCTTACGGCGTAGGAGGATCTGTTCTGCACTGGTTTGAGGGCTTCCTAACCACTAGAACCTACCAGGTCACAGCGAACTCCGCATTCTCTTCGCCGTGGAAAGCCTCTTGCGGGGTACCTCAGGGCTCCCCCCTTTCACCATCCTTATTCAATGTTATGCTGACACCTCTAGCCTCCGCCCTAGCATAACTAGGCCTAAATCCTTTCATCTATGCAGACGATATTACTATCTACATCCCCTTTCATACCACCATATCGGAAATCGCTGATCGCATCGACTCATGCCTCTCCACCATTTCGCATTGGGCTCAGGTGTTTCGCTTTAAATTGAACAAGGAAAAAACCCAATGTCTCGTTCTCTCATCCACCTATGCCCAGATTATCGACACAGTGCTGCCACTAAAGGGCTACTCTCTCCCAATTTCCAACAGTCTGTGACTCTTAGGAGTGCACCTGGACAAGCACCTCCAGTTGGATAATAACATGCATTTGGTCTCCAAACGAATGTTTCATGCTATGTGGAGGCTAAGACGCATATGATGCCTCCTTACCAGAGCCCTATTCCGTACCCTTGTGCACTGGCTGGTTCTCTCCCATCTGGATTACTGTAGCGGAATTTATGCAGGCTGCAAGATCTCCTTACTGAAAAAGTTCCAGACAGTCCAGAACACTGCTGCGAGACTGATTCTAGGAGAACGTTGTTATGCTCATGCCGAGCCTCTTCGCTTCAGGCTCCACTGGCTACCTGTACAGGAGCGCATCACTTTTAAGCTCTGCTCCTTAACCCACAAAATCATCTATGGGTTGGCTACTGAGTACATGCTCCCATTGATCGACCTTCCTCCCAGGAAGGCCACGCCTGCTGCACGGACGTATCTCCACCTATACTTCCCAACTTGTAAGGGAGTCAAGTACAAAAGGATTTTCACCTCTTCCTTCCGCTACTGGGGCCCTAAATCCTGGAACGCTCTCCCGCAGCACCTTAAAGCACAAGTGGACCACGGCCTTTTCAAGAAGCTGCTGAAAACCCACTTCTTTACTAAAAGCTACACCCGTGGTTACTCCGCAATATGATAACCCCCTCCTGATCCCCACCCTGCTCTGCCTTCTGTTGCTAGTTATTTTTTTTTCCCACCATCTATCCTCTGTCTCCTCTGCACTGTCTTTCAGCTTGTTTGTATATCTGCCTAATTTTTATAAGCCACATTGTGCCTGCATGAGTGGGAAAATGTGGGATATAAATGTACAATAAATAAATGTACTTAACTTCATTAACTTGAAGAAATAACATGACCCCCCCCCCCCCACCCTGAGCTACATATGTCCAGGCTTAACATCCAGTCAGCCCCCCCCCCCCCCCGCCGCTCACCGTATTAGCAAAGCGGCCACTTCTCGGCATCTTCCAGGCCCCGCCTTAACAGCAAGGGCCCTGATCCGTGCAGACCTCCGCACATCTTCCGGGTCGCCCAACCCGCCTGTCATGCCATGGCTTGGCCCCCATGAGCCATAGCTCCTGTAGCTCAGGATTTGATTGCTTCTTTTTGCCACAGGGGGAGGTTCTTGTGCCCGCAAGGACTCTCCTCCCCCCCCAGAAAGCTGCGGCCTTCAGACCCTGTCCCTCCCATTTTTCTCCAGACAGTCCTGAATATCCAACAAAAACAAGTCCAGGCCCACATCGGACAAATGCACCCAGTCCCTTGCAAATAATCCCACACATTGAGTGTCCACCCAGGTGTGCCTGATTTGAAGGCCCCCCCCCCCCTTGCCATGATCCACGCACTGACCTGCCGGTTGATCTTACTCAATCCCCGGCGCCACTTGCAGGCCGGGAGGCAGGCCGGTCTGGGAATAATGTCTGAACACACCACCATTGTATAAGGGAACCATGCCATTGCCAGTCGCAAGTCCTCTTTTACCGTGTCGATGAGCCTCTTGCCTGTCCAGCCATCCACATCGTTGCCACCCAAATGGAGAAGTAACATCTGAGAGTGCCGGGGCGCATCCTGCACCCGATACAGTAACGGCAGGAGCTGACTCCATCTCATTCTACGCTCACCCCACCAGGATATTCTGATCCCTTGCCATGCCAATCCCCGTTGGACCCCTCCTGGCCGTTGCGCCGCTCGGACTCTAGCCCAGTGGACGAAAGAATGACTGACAATCCACACTGCATATGTCGAACCAGCATCTAAAAGTGGGAGGGCCAAACATGGACCCCCCAAGATCATCAAAGAACAAACAACTAACAAGTGTTATAGAATAGGCCTAGCAGACAGTAGTTCCAGGCATTGCACCGCCCAAACCCATCCTCTCAAAAAGGCCGGATGTAACCCAGATAGGCCCCAGGAGCTCACCTGCCAATACTGCGAATGGTGTCCGCTTCCAAGCCCGCTTGACTGGCACTTGTAGCCACCCCAATGTGGAAGGAATGCGTACCAAACTGACTCGGGTTCTCCCCTGCCGTCCCAAGACACCGACGGAGTACCGCTGCAAATTGGTACCTCGTTAGCACCGCGCCGTCGGCATGCACCAAGAGAGAGGGAGATCCCATGGGCCGGACCTCTGAGTAGTCTGTCAACAAAGCCACTGGACAGGAGTCCATACCTTGAACCCCCCTCAACGCTATCGTTCTACCTATCCCCCTCTGGTCTGTTTTAGACCACAACAACTTGATGTGGAACAAACCGTCCTGAATGCGCACATTTTCGTACAGTAGCCCCGAGGACACCTCAGCTGACCCACGCCTTGCCACCACCTCGCCGCCACCCGAAAAGCCCCATAAAAGGCCAAGGCAAAGGTTGCTCGGAATAGCCTGGCTTCGAAAGCCGACCGAGCCACCTCTCCAACTACTTGCAACACTCACACTAACAAGCTGTGGGTGATCGGCTGACGTGCATCCCCCATTGGCGGAACTGCTCTGCTCCAGCCTTTTAAGGCACTGCTCACTAGGAAACGGGTACTAGGTTGACCCCATCCAAAAGCCTTGCTGAAAAACGTGAAGCCCGCCAGCTAGTGCCTCACCGCATTCCGCTTGCCCCTCGGACCAGCCCTCACTCTGAAGAAAGCTAGACACTCGATCATAGCCGCTGACGTAGGCAGACCAAGTTGTCGGTGCTACCAAGGTCCTCAACATCTTCCACACCTCTGGTCTCTGAGTTGCCAAAGTTGCTCCAGCATCTGCTGCCCTTCCATGTCCATTTCTGGTGCTAGGGCCCTGAAAGCCTGAAATTGAAATCGAGACAACGCATCAGCTACCTGATTATCCAGTCCTGGTACGTCTAGCCCTGAGACGTACGTTCAGCCGCAAACAGCGCAGCACCAATTCCTGAATCAAGGAGTTCACCATCAAGCAATGCGCCGTCTGCTTGTTCACCACCTCCACCACCCCTTGATTGTCGCACCACACCAGTATACTCCTATCCCACAACTGCCCCGGCCACAACTCACAGGCTACCACAAACGGAAACAGTTCCAAAAAGGTGATATTCTTTGTAAGTCCTGCCTCAATCCAACTTTCCGGCCACAGGGAAGCACACCAAGCACCCGCACAGTAGACTCCAAAACCCGTGCTCCCCACCGCATCTGTAAACAGCTCAAGATCCACATTGGACATCTCTGCACTCCGCAGTGCCAACGTACTGTTAAATGCCGACAGGAAGTCCAACCACATCCGCAGATCGCTGCGCACCCCCGCAGATAAACGGACATGATGGTGAGGTTGCACTACCCCAGATGTCACCACTGCCAGACGCCGTGAAAAGGCATGCCCCATCAGGATGACCCTACAAGCAAAACTTAGACTCCCAAATAAGGACTGGATGACCCCCAGTGTGGCCTTCTTTACCTGTAACACCCCCAAGTTCTGCTCCTCCAATTGCACCACCTTCTCTTGTGGCAACCACGTCACCATGCGCACTGTGTCGATCTCGATGCCCAAAAAAGTCAGGACCGACGCAGGGCCCTCCATCTTGTTGGAAGCCAACGGCATGCCAAAGTCAGCCACCACCTGTAAAAAGGCTCCCAACAACCTACCACAATCTCCACTATCCCGGGCTCCTATGAACAGGAAATCTTCCACATAGTGCACCAGAGTGTCCAACCCCACCCTCTGCAAAGTCACTCAATGCACGAAGGAGCTGAAATGCTCAAAATAAGCAAATGACACAGAGCACCCCATCGGCAAACATCGGTCGAAATAAAAGGCCCCGTCAAAATGAAACCCTAGCAGCGGAAAGGCAGATGGGTGGACCGACAACAACCTAAAGGCTGCCTCTATATCGACTTTTGCCAACTGCGCTCCGACTCCACACTGGCGCACAAGTCGCACCGCGCAATCAAACGAGGTGTACTGCACTGAGCAGCAGTCTTTGGGAATGCCCGCATTCACCGACCTGCCCAACGGATAGGACAGGTTGTGTATCAAACGGAACTTCCCTGTCTGCTTTTTCGGGATCACTGCCAACGGGGACAGCATAAAAGGGGAGAAGGGGCGACCGACAAATGGGCCCGCCCCCGTGCCCAACTGTAACTCCTTATCCAGTTTGCCTCACACTACCCTCCCCAGTCTCAAGACTGACACCGAGTTCTGCACCCAATTAGGCACTACCTACTCCTGGTAAGGAATAATGAACCCTTCTGTGAAACCTTTCTCCAGCGTCACCGCTGCTTATTTTGCCGGGTATTGGTGGAGCCATGGCAGCATCGCAGCAACCCTCACCGGCATGGGCCCCCGTTCTAACCACCTACTGTTTAACGGCAGGTGCACCCCCTATTCCCTTCCTCGGACATTTGACTGCGGCGTGTCCTTGCCTGCACGCGGAACACGCGTGGCGAAACTTACAATCCGGGAACAGACAGGCCACTCTATTAAATCGCCAGCAGACAGACCCCATGGCACTGCCCTCCCCCCTCTCCATGGCACAAAAGGGCTTGCCCGAGCTGGGCAGAGTGAATCCTCCTTTGCCTGCCCCCCTCCCCCCGCCGCCACAGATCGAGGTGCCATGTGTACCAACCAAAGGTTGATAGATATCCTGTGTACCCAAGGTCATGTGTGTGTTCTCCTCCATTTTGTTTTGAAAGGCTTTGTCGTAGCTTAGCCAAGCCCAACCCCGAAGCGCTGGAATGCGTCCAACATGGAATCCGCATATGCCAACATCATGCCATACTGACTCTGATCACTTCACCCCCAGATGCTGGTCAGACGCAAAAAGGATCGCATCCAGTTGACCACCGTTTTTGCGACCTTGCGCTCCTTTGGTCCTTCGGTCTGATCTTTGCTACACTTCGCACACTTCCGTCTCTTCCTGCCCTCTAACAAACAGAATATATCAATGCACCAACTTTGCCTGATCCTCTTCCGTAACGAACATGGCACCTGTTCCCAAAGCTCTGACAAGGCCACTAAGGCCGGCGGTCCTTTAGCCCCCTCCCCGGCGCCTGTCGTCTTGCCTTCCTGTCGTGTACAGCCCCCCGCCTGAGAGGTGGAGGAAGATGATGTAGAGGAAGAAGAGGAGGAACCAGAAGAGAAGGAAGAGTCCCTACTCCGCTTCCCCCTCCCCCTCCGCTTGCGCTGTGCCCCTTCCCCTGCCCCCCACTAGGGCCCCCTCTATCACCGTCTCCAGACGCTGTAGCACCTGGCACAGCAATTCCAGCAGCTGCCGCCGGGCCATATTCCTGCACTCCATCCTGCCGCACTGGGTCCTCTGTGCTTAGCAAGGTCCACTCCTGACATGGCACCTGCTCCCAAAGCTCTGACAAGGCCACTAAGGCCGGCGGTCCTCTAGCCCCCACCCCGGCGCCTGTCGTCGTGTCTTCCTGCCATGTCTAGCCCCCCACCTGAGAGGTGGAGGAAGATGATGTAGAGGAAGAAGAGGAGGAACCAGAAGAGAAGGAAGAGTCCCTACTCCGCTTCCCCCGCCCCCTCCGCTTGCGCCGTGCCCCCTCCCCTGCCCCTTACTAGGGCCCCCTATATTACCGTCTCCAGACGCTGTAGCACCTGGCACAGCCATTCCAGGAGCTGCCGCCGGGCCATATTCCTGCACTCCATCCTGCCGCGCTGGGTCCTCTGTGCTTAGCAAGGTGCACCCGCCGTCATCCAGTTGCTAGCTCCTCTGCCTCCCGCTCCTCTCGACTTGCCACACCCGTTCCAGCACCTTCCATGTTGTTCTGTCCCTGCGGATATAAAACAGGGGAAGCAGCAGGACCGGCCCACCTGGTGCCCCACCCCGCCTCCCAGGTGAGAGCCCCTCCTCCTGCCAGAAACGCCCATCCCGCATCTCCTGCTGCAGACGCGCCCACCCAGGAAGCAACCCAAGGGTAGGCCGCTGGTGCCATTCACAAGGGTAGCCCACAAGGGGGCCAGGCCCCCCATGGATGCGGACCCCACCCAAATGTGGCACTGCCCGCTCCCCATGGGACTCCCTCCCCGGCCCCTCCTGGGAAAAACCCCGCTGAGGCCCTTGGAGCATTCCTTGCCTCCCTGCAACTCATCCTGGCTGCCCCGACGGCCTGCCCGCTCCCCAGACACCGTACAGCCCGTTCCTCATGCCGGCCACTGGGACTCCTATCGACCCCACTGCTCCTGCCCGGGAAAACGCCTCCCCTGCTGGCCCCGCCCAGTCCCCCACGTCTCCACCGGCTGCGCACCCCCCCCCCCCCCGCTTGCCTATGCCCACATGATGTTTTCTTTTTCCTCTTTTTCCCCATTCCTGAAACTGCATCCTCAGTGATAGCTGTCCGGGCCACCTCCTTCGATCTGCGCACTCCCGGGATGCTGAACTTACTACGGAACTCTTCTGCACATGTGCCAAGCACAATCCTCTCATGCCAAAGCACAATCCTCTTGCAGAAGTCCCTAATGCTCATTGCTATGAGTGCACCTATATTTGCATCTCATTAGCACTGAGCATTAGGGCATTGTTCTTCTGCGCTGTTACAGTGCTATTCAGAACACTGTTGGAGTTTTGAGCATCAGGGCACTGAAGCTGCATTGAGCATTGAACCCAGTTCCCCAGAATCTCAGCTCATGGCAGTAGGCTAATCCTCCAATCCAAAGTAAATGTTCTTTGGAATAAAAAGCCCAAATAATTGTAATAATACATGGCTTTTCACAAGTTCAACATAAGGAAGCAAATACATTAGCTAAGCTTATGAAAATGCCAACTCACACCTCCAGGTTGATTTAGGAACACTAGGTAGGTTCCCTGTCCCTGGAGGGCTTACAAGCTAAAGTCTGCACCTGAGGCAATGGAGGATTGCCCAAAATCACAAGGTGCAGCAAGATCATTTGAACCGGGCTTTCCTAGTTGTCAATCTGGTGCTCGAGTGTAGGTTTAGAGCACCAGATTGACAACTAGGAAAGCCCGGTTCAAATCCACTCGTGAATACCCATGCTACTATGCTCACAGAATTTAATAATAGAGAAATGGTAATGAAGGGTTTAGTACCGTGGGGCTCCACTGTTTAATTTTAAAATGTAATATTGATCAAGTCTGTATAACAGTTATTTACGTAAGACTCATTGAAAGCAAGAAGACCCTTTTAAGCTTCTGCAAAGTGTAGTCATTGAGGTGGGATTGGCAGAATAAATACAGTTTAGGTGAAAGTATATATGGGCTCCTATTTTCTATGAGATAGAAAAGGAAGCGAGAAGCCGTAACTGGTAATACTACCGAACTAGTTTATCATCTATAATTGCCACTTCATTGTGTTCTTTTCATACTGTCTTCCAAAATAAAATCTTAGCATCCAAAATAAATGTCACCATGAACATTTTAGAATGAATGCAGTGGTAAAAAAAAAATCAGCCTTAAGGTAATCGAAAATATAGAATAAACAAAGATTACAATTCTAATCTAGTGCAGAAATGAGCTGGTCTCTCCATAATCTTGTCCTCTCTTAAAGGGAAGTGCTATGGAGATTGCTTCTCAAGTTACAAGTTGAGTTTATTCTTATTTGTAAGTTTTGTTTCATGACACATACAATGTATTTGAAGAATGCTATTCAGCGGTATGTACCACAGAGACAGTTAAGGTCAATGAATACTGGAAATTTAATTGTGCCTGCCTTGATCCACTTTCGTCTGGATGTGTCCAGAAAAGGAAATTTTTCAATTGCAGGGCCTCTCCAATGGAATAAATTGCCAACTGGACTGAAACATGAGACTCATTTGTTGGCGTTTAAGCGTCAGCTGAAGGCATACTTGATGTGTTTGGTTTTTATGTTACTGTTGGTTAAATTTAAGGTTATGCTTGAGACTTTCTTGCTGCCTGCATATGGGCTATGAAGTAGGTTTGAGTTTGTAATATTTTGTTTTGTTTTTAGGTCTGTGTGATTTATGTGTTTTAGATATGTATATTTTGTACCTTGCTCTGGACAAGGGTGGGTTATAAATAATAAATCTAAATCTATTACAAAATCATTTAACATTAACCTCATTGTTTACTAAGCCATGCTAGCAGCTGCTGTATGCTAATGCCGACACAGCCCATTCACTTTGAATAGACTGTGTCCGCATTGCCAGTCCGGATATGACCAAAATGGGTGTTTAAGAGTTAGTGGAATCCATTTCCTGGAGATCTCAGGATACCTCATTGCATCTCAATGCCCCTGAGGAACTAACATTTAGGTGGAAAGTGAGCATTTTGCACCCTTAACAATTTGGAGATAAGATCAAAAAATTAATGAAAAGGTCATATGGATTTGAACATTCTTCTCTATAAAGAAACTGATGGCACAAAAAATTATAAGATAACTTCAGTGCATTAAAACCAAATCTGGTCATTTTCCAAATGCAATTTAGGAATTGTTATGAAGGAAACTCAGTGGCACCCAGGTCTTCCATCTCTTCACACAGTGCACACAGCAATATGCCTCCTACAGATTTGCAGTCTTCTTTGTAATGTGAAGATCACACAAAAATCAATTAATCAATCTATCAATCTATCTATCTATCGTTCAATTTATCTAGAGGAATGTGTCCAATCTGACCTCACAAGAAGGCTGAATAAATCGATTGGCATTTCTCTGGGGTTTCCAAAAATATTATTTTTAAAAGCGTGTTGTAACCCCACAGGGATCCAGATTTCCTGTTTGCCACCCTACACAGGAAAGGTTGCTGCAGAAACATGTTCACATTTCTTCTACATAGCTATATAATTTGGATTATCTTTTCCTCTCATGGAATAGTCACAACTCTTTTAACAAAAGCATCACAGAATACCCGGTAATCCTACTTGTTTCTTCCTTTAATAACCTGAAATTTACAGCCGACGGTTTCGATTCCCCTATCCTCCTGTTCGTTAAAGAAATCGCTATTGGTTTCTCCTGAGAAGCAGCACAAATGCGTATGTATCTTGCTTCAGGGTATAAATACAGCATGCATGGCAACAGAATATCAATCAGCGTTAACCTTTTCACAATTGACATAGATTCTCAGAATTTGGACATATGCCTTAATTTGTTAATAGAAAGTAATATGCCTTCTACTCATACACATCATCGTAGCTTATGTAAGGATTTATCAATTCAACGCACGCTAGTAAAAAGTGTAAGATACAGAAATGACCAGATATATTAAAATCTACAGGGCATTTTTTTTATATTTATTAATCTGAATTATCTGAATTCTAGTTGGTACTCCCATGTCTTTATTGTCTGGTGTGTCTGCTTTATATGGTTAAATACAATACGTTTGTAAAATCATAAGGTTTTAGCAATTAAAGATTGACCAAAAACTTAAATATAATTTTCCTCCCTTATTCAGACAGTAACATAATTATCCCCTTTATTATGAAGTGTAAACCAGATTTTTACTCATGTTCCTATAAAATAAAATTATCAAATTGAAGAAATGAATGAACACTTGGGTTGAAATCTTTAATGATTGCTTTCAACAACCATCCGGTGGTTCAAAATATTCAGGAAAAGGAAGTAGTTATAATAAACAAGAGTTGATCTGATATTTATTACTGACTGGGGTAAGTACAGTAAATAATTATAAAAGACATTTTAATTGCTTGAGTAGTTATACACATAAATGAACCAGCAAACCAAACAACCCTAAACTAAGCAACCAGTATGCTTCGCCCAAATGAGCATTATAAATATGTATCAATACGTAAAGGCTATCAATATGTACTCATTACCTAGTTGAATCACCATGTAATCCAAACATTGCTTAACACACTGTTAGGTCTTCCTATCCGTCTCCTTACACCTTTATTGTAAGCCACATTGAAACAATTGACTATTGTATAATGTCGGGTATAAATGTCAAATAAATAAAAATAAATATCTAAATTTATTTTAGGAGGCTCAAAATATGGCCCCTATTTTTATGAGTACATTTGGCTATAATCTCGAACTGGTAAGTCTTAATTCATTCAGAAGTTCTAAATAATTTAAAAAATAGTATTGAATCAGCTTGAAGAAAACATATATTTTCTTCTGATTTATCTTTTCTGATTTATCTGTTATAGTCAACCTGCCATTTCAAATCGTGTCTCAATGATTTCCCCCCTCCCCAAGTAAACCTTATGTACTTACAAATTAAGCCTACCGTAGCTTTTCTCATCCCATCACCTTCACTTGAAGGATCCAGTTTTAGCATTTCAACATTTCTTTTTAGAAGAGATTCGGTCTACTACATATACAGAAGTTCGATGAGGAAATAAAAAGCAGGGTCCTATGTGTATGTTTGGGGGGGGGGGATATAAAGAAAAATCCTAATGCTCACTTATTGTGCAAAACCAATCAACAATTAAACAGGGCAGATGGCATGATGGAAAAAAATCCATGCCATTTTGTTGTAGTAGATGGAGCATAGACTAAGCTATAGCGTACAATGGGAATTTTTGTCAGGTTGGCAAAAATAGAGAACCGTAATGTATATGGGTGAAGATAGACACATTTTGCAGATAATATGTAGGCGTCAAAGTAAAGAAACTTAGCTCTAGGAAAGCTATCCCTTAAAGAATTCTCCCAAACAAAACGTAGGGAAGGAATAATATTTATTGGTGTTTAAAAATGTTACTTTCTACCTTTCAGGAAAAGCAGTGGTTTCTCTTTATAAACAGCTTCAAACCCATTGCAAATCCTAGCAGTTTGTTATAGAAGCTATTTTGCTGGCACAAACCCAAATATTACCAGGATATTTTTTTTTTTTGGGGGGGGGGGGTCATAGCTCGTTGTAGGTGTCATTTTCCTTTGATATTTGGAGCTATCTAACTGATGGTAAATATTTAGAACTATGATTGCTGGAATAAATTTGTATCTACATTAATTAATATGGAATGTAGTTTCCTTATAGTTGCCAAGTTTCTTATGGTGTATTATTTGATCAATCAGTGCCACTTAGAATCGAATTAATCTGGAAGCCTATTTTTAAACTTAATTGCAAAGTTGCATAAGAAAAGTAGAGGGCCATAATTATTATTAAGTTATTGGGGATTTCAAAAGACGGTATTAGGTACCAGTCAGTGAACACATTGAATGCAGTGCTTTAGCTAGATCAGTGTCATTCTATTGTCATCCATCCCCTTTCTTTTGAAAAACTATGTAGGCGGATTGCAGCATCTGACTGCCCAATGGCAGCACGCAATTTCAGGAGAGTTAGAAAAGAAAGAGAAGCATTTTCTGGTATCTAAATCCCTTAAACCATCCTCGTTCCAACAAGAGAACCCACTCTAACAACTTCCAACCACTGAGACCTGACAGGCGGAATCCCAGAGCCAACAGCAGCAGAAAAAAAAATCCCATAGCAGCATCTGAACCTCTGCATTGGAAGCCGAGTGCAACGTTAACACCAAGAGAATACTAACCAGTAATAACAGCAAGCGAAAAGCCAACCCACCAAACCAAAAGAGCAGATTTCAAATTTGACTGAAGCCAAGGGCAAAGAGCTGGCACCAAGGAAGAGGGAGCGATTTGTGTGTGAGTGTGTGGGGCATTAAAGGAATGAACAAGAAAGAAAACTCCAAGAGCAGGAACAGGCTTCAGCCATGATCCTTTTTTCATCTCGCAGCGTCCTGCTCTCAGTGTACTACCCTCAGATTTTCCTCATCCTTACCAGTGGAAGCTACCTGTAAGTGATCCACATTTTTATACTGTTTTGAACGATCCCACGAGCTACTTGGTTATTATGCTACTGGTAAAAAAAAAAAAAAGTAAAAATGCATAAGTAATTTTTTTTCTAATAAATAAAAATAAGAACACTGCTACACCAACAACAACAACAACACTATAAGGATAGGCGGATCCGGTTTGGAGAACTGCAAGATCTTGTCATTAGAGGAGTCGCAAAGATGCGCGTTAATGTTACTTCGCGTATTGCATTTCAATATAAGTTCTTAAATGCAATACCCGAAGTAACTTTAACGCGCATTGTTCACCCAGAGAGAGAGAGAGAGAGAGAGAGAGAGAGAGAGAGAGAAAGAAACATGAAATCTAAAACATAAAAATAAAAAAAATTCATGCTAGGTTTAGTCAGGACACACATTTTACCTGTTGGTAGCCGACAACTTTTAGTGAGGTATTGTTTTGAATGTGATGTTTTAACACGTGTTCCGGCCCCCCCCCCCCCTTTCCTCTGCACTAACATGGCGTAAAATTTCCTGTTTATTTAAAAAAAAGGAAAGAAAACAAAAGAAGCCACCTACATTAACACTAAGCGTATATCTCATCTTAATGATATTAGGAGATGTCTATGAAACCCTTGTGATCGTCTTTATTGTTGAAAAAATGCACATGTTCCTAGAAATGTTAGCCAGCATTATATTTCACTTCAGGTGTCTTGAGCTGTTTCCAGGCAGGCTATTGCAAGATTTTGACTAAAAGATCCAAATCCAGTAATTGTTTTAAAGTTATTCCTTAATCACTTTTTATGCTACAATTTCCACCAGCTGGGAGCTTGTCACATCCCAACCTCAAACATCCATAAAAGTGTAAGATTTAATGTAAGCATGCTGAGAGTAGATTTACAAGAACTGAAATCGCCGGGGGTTTTTTTCCTCCACTGAAAAGCAACATGCATGGGAAACACAGTAGGACAATGCGGTGCGCAGCAGCTAGAAGATCTGATGCAAGCAAGCATCTAGTTAGCAAGAAATTTGCTGCTTCCTTGCCAGTTTTATGGGGCTTGAACCCAGGGGCTAGCCACTGAATACAATCGGATCTCTTAATCGCAAGACCATGTTCTCTCCCAGAGAACTACTAGAGTTAATGAGGTTATTGCATTTCTTCTTACACTATGAAGAGACGAATACATATAGCACATACAGAGCCAATAGTACGTATGAATAAAACAAAATCTGTGTAGCTGTAACATATTGCACGGATTGTGGGAATAGAGCCACAACAGTCGATTTACTTAAATCCAAGTGCTGTAAAGTTGAATATAATTAAAGCAAAACTCTCACTGTGTGCTTTTAACATATTGGCGTTTATTTCTATGTAGTTACAATATGGAATGCATATTTTCATATCTCATTTATTTGAATATTTGCAAGAACAATTAAGTGGCTCGCGACCAAGCTTTTCTTTAGAGGTAGACTGAGAGGTGGCAAGCCGTAATCTAACCGAACTGTGCGTGCTGTGCAAAATTGCAAAACACATGATGGCGATATGCTAGGCGTGTGATACCACTTTATGATGCTTTCAAAAGTTTATGACCTCTCCCCCTCCTGCCTACAGGAGTGCCAAATAGACAAATTTAGGCACTCTTTAGGGTTCTAAAATACCATTTTTATGAGATGACAAAAATAAACTGGTTTCCAAAATATGTGAATTGTCCGGAAACACTTCATCTGAATCCCAAGAATGCCTAAGAAAATGCTTTGACCATTGATTTTAAAAGATAATTAATATTAGAATTCAGTTTGGAGTTAAAATAGTTGGATGCTGGCGAGCAAAGCAAGTAGCTAGATTTGTGTCCAGGCTCTTGTTTTTGCATGCAAAACATGTCCACGGGTAGCTAATCATCTGCATATGAAACAGGACGCCGGCTTTATTTCCACAGGATTGCATTTATAATAAATTAAATCTCGTTTCCAATATAAACGTAGCCATGTTTTCTTAAAACCCTGTAGGAAATTACTATCCTGAAAAGTTTTACTTCTATAAATAGTTTGAATCTTGAAACAAAAGTTTGAAACCACACACCAGATGCTGAGATGCTAGTGGTTTTCCTTGCTGTGTGACATAATTATAAGTTAACCTAGAAGCAATAGAAGCATAATAATATTAAAAAGGCAGCTGCTGAGTGAAACACAGAGGAATACACAGCTGTCTTGCTGTGTTTGCAGCCTGTTATTCAGTGACACTGATAGGTGGCTGTGTGGCTAAATACATAGGTAGTGTGCAGAAAGGGTTCTTCTAATCCCAGTGTGTGTATGGCAAATCGCCTCTGCTATGAGCTCCTAAGATCTTTGGAGATATGGGGGGGGAGTGAGCATATGGATTATCAGAAGGAAGGGAACTCAAACATGGACAAGAAGAAATATTAGGTATAGCTCAGAGCTATTTCAGTCAAGCAGTGCAAAAACAAATGAGATTAAATGGAGAGGGAAATATAAGAGGTCCATATAATCACCATAGTATTTACAAATCTAAATAAATTATGGCCTCCTTTTACTAAGCTGCATTAAGCGCTAACATGTACCTAACGCAGCTACTATGAGAAGCACTACAGTGTTCAGTGGTAGTGTCAGAGGTGGAGATTGGGCATTCCTGTGCTAACCAATTAGTGCATCTACATTACTGTGCTCTAACTGGTCAATGCTTAGATGTTAGTCAGTGCTCGCATGGTAATTTTTACAAATGGTCATGTGCTAAAGACAACTTGGCCATTGATAGCAAAAAAAAAATAGAAAATTGGGGGTTTTACAGCTGGGGTAAAAATGGCCTTAGTGCATGCACTAAAACCTATTTTTACTGCAGCTTAGTAAAAAGGACCCTATAGTGTTATTTTATCCGATTCCCAATTCGTTTTTTTTTTTTTAATTAAGGGGCCCTTTTCACTAAGCTGTGCTAAAAAGTGTCCTGCACAGAGTTTTTCCTG
The DNA here is from genome assembly GCF_901765095.1 of Microcaecilia unicolor. NCBI lineage: Eukaryota > Metazoa > Chordata > Amphibia > Gymnophiona > Siphonopidae > Microcaecilia > Microcaecilia unicolor. The sequence goes on along the minus strand of NC_044039.1, from coordinate 66,307,904 downwards.
CACAAAGGCCACATTTAGCATGGCTGTAAAATGGCTGCATTTCCTATTTTCTCTATTAATAGCCATGCACTACTTTCCCTATAGCGTGTGAGTCCTTACTGGCATCACATGCAGCAATGTATTCTCCACCCACCAGACCTGCCCTCAACACTAAAAAAACATTTTCTACTTTTAGCACATGGGCAGTACACGCTTAACACAAAACTATAGCAGGATGCCTAAGCATGCCCCGCGGTAGTGTCTTTTACCTTGTAATAAGCATGCATTAGTGCTTACCGCAGTTTAGTAAAAGGGCTCCTATTTGATTATTCTAAAAATTGTGATAGAATCCCCAGATTTACTATAAAATGAAATGCCTCCAAATCACATTTGACAGGTTTGTCCACACACACAGTAATGTTACTATTATAAATAATTTCAAAGACAGACACTCAACCATAGTAAATGTCTCAAGATTTTATAAATAAAAAGGTCAGTTCATAACACAAGAATTAGTTAACAAGACACTTTCACCTTAATTCTATATATGGTGCTCCAAGTTGCACATGTAAATATGGGTGCATACCCAATTTGAATGTACAATTTAATTGATAAATGAGCCACTTAGCGCCAATAATTGGGTACTATTAATTAATTATTGGCATCTTCAGGAGTTAGGATCTGTGCATAAATTTTATGCATGGATCCAAAAAGGTGGCGCAGTCATGGGAAGGGATGGGTGGATCAGGGGCACTCCTGGAATTTGCGCAGTTTTATAGAATAAGGGAGATCCATGCCTCATTTAGGTGTGAGAATTTAAACCAGGATTTACTTGGTGTAAATCCTTGTACCCAAGATTTGACACAGATTCCATACCAAACACTATTCTATAAATGGCACCCAGCTCTGAGCGCCATTTATAAAATATTGCTTAGTGCAAATTTTTATCAGTGCCCAAATTTGGGTGCCATTTATAGAATTGAGTCCTTCATCGCAACTCCTTTTCCCAGTATTTTATGCATGAACACTTTCTGAAGGAGGTTCCAGTAGTATAAATGCATTGGAAATAAGACTTCAGGTTTCCAGGTGAGGAACTGGAACTGATAAAGTTTAAACAACAACAATGGGTAGGTTCTCACCTAACTGTGCCCTTTATTCCTTCATCCTATGACCCCCTTTTAAAGTGTTTCATAAAACTTGTGAATATAACCATATTACGTTGGAGAGGTGAGCCTAAATTCAAAATTTACCTGTCCTGTATAACACGGTTTTATTCACAAATCTGCATCTGCAATTAAGATAGGTCTAAATTTGATGGTAAGAATACAATTACACAAGTCTTCTTATCACAACATCCTCTATTTTATGTGCCTCTGAGTTTTTGCTATTTTCATTAAAGATCAGTGACAATGAAACACCTAAAGGCACAGTTCAAATGACTTACAAAAATGTATCATTTACACAACCAGCAGTGGATTTTCCTCAATATCATTTGAAATATTACTGCTAAGTTGTTATTTTGAAATTCCTTATGTTATTCCCATGGAATTTCTATAAACACAGATGTAGCCATGGCAGTGCATGACTCACAGATGACATCAGGCCTTCTGATCTGCCTGGTTCATGTTAGCTCATGAGATTTCTTAGTGGTATCACATATGTTGCATAAGCCAGTAAGATTCTATTCCATGTGAAGTCATTTTGTCACAGTTTCAAAGATGGCATTCCTCTGAAATTCAAGGGGAAGAAAGCAAGGTAAAAGAAAATAGTTTAATTGATACAGTGTGGGCATCAAGCACTTGCTAATGCATTTTGAAATATTGGGCAGTCCATAGATGGTCTGAACTGAATGATGAAAAATGTATAGTAAAATATATAAACACTAGTAAAAATGGCCCGTTTCTGGCGGCGATGAAACGGGCGCTAGTGGGCAGGGGACTCCCTTCCCCTCCCCTTACGCGTATCTCCCTGGTGGTCTAGAGGTACCTGTTCGGTGGGGGCAGGAAAGAAAGAGCCCCCTCTTTCCTGCCCATAGCGGTGGTGGTAGCATCCTTGCTATATCGTGTGGGAGTCCGGCTCTCGGCGTTTCAAAATGGCCGCCGAGAGTTGAAGTCTTGCGATGCAGCTTGAACTCTCGGCGGCCATTTTGAAACTCCGAAAGCTGGACTCCCACACGATGTAGCAAGGATGCTACCACCACCGCTACGGGCAGGAAAGAGGGGGCTCTTTCTTTCCTGCCCCCACCGAACAGGTACCTCTAGACCACCAGGGAGACAGGCGTAAGGGAAGGGGAGGGGAGGTAACGGGGGGGAGGGACGTTGCTGAGGGTGAGTGTGGTACCGTGGGCGGGGCGGTAACTTCTAAGGGGCGGGGCTATGTGGGGAAAGGGGCCGGGTTGATGTGGACGTCCTGGGCGGCTGGGATTTTTTGGAAGGGGAGGAGTAGGGAAACACGCTCCGCGTGTTTCCCTACTGCTCCCTGTACGTTTATTAGCGTTGTTTTCGTGTTGCACCCTCGATGTCATCACGTGTGACGCGAGGGCGGGGCATGAAGATGTTGTGTGGCTTCACCACCATGAAACCACGAACCGGTGTGTGAGTGACTTCAGTGACGTCAGTGTCCTCAGAACGTTGAGGCTGCGTTTTATTATAGTAGAAGACAGCTGATGCTATTATGGATAGATAGATGGGCATAGTCGAAAGGGACGCCCAAGTTTTCCTGGGGACGTCCTCGCAGGACAGCTCCAGCAAGGAAGCCATTTTGTCATGGGAGGAGCCAGCATTCATAGTGCACTGGTCCCCCCCGACATGCCAGGACACCAAGTGGGCACCCTAGGGGGCACTGCAATGGACTTCACAAATTGCTTCCAGGTACATAGCTCCCTTACCTTCAGCCAGATGTACTAACTGAACAGAAAAAGCCCTTCCCTTACCGATCCCTTAGCGATTCGGAAAGGAACGGGCATGCATGAAGGAAATCGCATGCAAATGAGCTGCTCGCTGTTAGCTCATTTGCACACAATTTTCTTTCTAAGGAGGGGAAGCCAATGTAGAGCAGCCAAGCATTATGCGTGGCTGTTCTGCACATGCCAAAGACAGCTTCATACATGCAGACAAGCTGCATGTATAATAGCCGTCTATAACCTTAGAAAAACAGAGGTCCAGGTGAAAGCATCCAAGTGCTCGTCAGGGATGTCTTTTTTTTTTTTTTTAAGAGTATGGGTGAAGGATGTCCTTCGCTATGCCTCCATCCCTGCGACGGGCAGTTGAGAATGTCCAAAATGTGGATTTCTGTGAGAAGGATGTCCATGCCTTTGCTATGCCTCTGACACCCCCTTTATTTATTTATATCACAAGTAGCAGCAGTGGGATTTGAACCAGCCACCTCTAGATTGCAAGACCACCGCTCTAACCACTAGGCCACTTCTCCATGCCATGCTATGCCATGCCACTCCACTCCACTCCCTTGAAATTTGGCTGTCCCTGTGGGGGGGGGGGGGGGCAGTTCAGGTCATCCAAAATGTTTGAAAGAAGGACGTCCACGCCTTCGCTATGCCTCCGCTGACACACACACACACAGCATACTGCTGCAATGGACCTGAGTATGACATTTCAGGCTGGCAAAAAAAGTTTTTTAAGTTGTTTTTTTGAGGGTGGGAGGGGGTTAGTGACCACTGGGGGAGTCAGGGGAGGTCATCCCTGATTCCCTTCGATGGTCATCTGGACAGTTCGGGCACCTTTTTGAGGCTTGGTCGTAACAAAAAATGGACCAAGTAAAGTCGGCCAAGTGCTCGTCATGGACACCCTTCTTTTTTCCATTATCACTTGAGGACGCCCATCTGTTAGGCACGCCTCAGTCCCGCCTTCACTATGCCTCTGACACGCCTTCGAGAACTTTGGTCGTCCCTGCAACGGGAAACAGTTGGGGACGCCCAAAATCGGCTTTTGATTATGCCAATTTGGGCGACCCTGAGAGAAGGATGCCCATCTCCTGATTTGTGTTGAAAGATGGGTGCCCTTCTCTTTCGAAAATAAGCCTGATAGTGTCTACATTGAAGGCGTGGACATTTACATCAGCCCTGAAGCTGGTGTAAACATCCATGCCAACTTTTAAAACCTATATGAGTAAATTAGCCTATTTTATAATCTGCATGTGCACTTACAAATTCCACCCATGCTCTATTCAGATTCCACCCCTGAAGACACCTATTGACAACGTACATAGCAGCATATCATACAGCATGTCATAAATCAGTGTTTTACATGTGAAAATGATTTACCAAAAAACCCCAATAAACAATTAAAGATTGTATGCTAGGCCTGCAGGTGATGTATATCTCAGTGGTGGAAGGAAAGACATCATAAAGTGGAACTTGGTGAGTAAAATGCTGTTATAATACTATTGGATCTTGGTTCAGTAATTTCTATTTGTTATCTTGGTTCAGTAATTAATGTAACTGTGGGGCAAACTGGATAGGCCATGCAGGTCTTTATCTGCGATCATTTATTATGCTACTATGTTTGTGATTCCTGTATCAACGACATACAAGCATCCAAGACAGGCTAGATGAAGAACTGTACAAGTGAGTATCTAATAGAGAAAAAGACTTCAGCTCACTGACCCTCAGTATCTCGTAGTGCTGAATAGTATCTTTCATTGGTCAAAAACCTCCAAATATAGTCATTTTTCTTTATTAATGTTTTCATCCAACTATTTTCTTCAAAATAGTTCATAAATTGAATATTTTAAGTTGTCAAACTCAACATTTTTATAAAATTTTCAGCCAAGCAAAGGTAGCACTTATCTTAAACCCAATAGAGGTTTACCATTTCACGTTCCATCTTCATACGGGTTATTATAGCACTTTGCTTAGCCTCACATTTCTCAACTTCAATGCTTTCATTCAACTCTGCGGTACAAAAAATTATATAATCATTCTTCACATCCAGTGCAATACCCAAAGCTATAAAGTACATCCACATGTTTCCTGTGCACTAACGGGGTTATTTTCGAAAGTGATCGCCAGCCATCTTCCGACATAAATCAGGAGATGGCCGGCGATCTCGGAAAAGCGGCAAAATCGGTATAATCGAAAGCTGCTTTTTTGACAGCATCGCCGCTTTCCCATTGCCTCACCGGTGAAAGTTCAAAGGGGCGTGTTGCTGGTGAAGCGAAGGCGGGACATGGGCGGGCATGGGCGTGGCTACCAGATGGCCAGCTTTCGCGGATAATGGAAAACAAAAGCAGCGTTAAGCAGTATTTGGCCGGCTTTACTTGGTCCTTTTATTTTCACGACCAAGCCTCAAAAAGGTGCCCCAACTGACCAGATGGCCACTGGAGGGAATGGGGGATGACCCCCCCCCGTAGTCCCCCAGTGGTCACCAACCCCCTCCCACACAAAAAAAAATAAAAATAAAGCACTTTTTTGCCAGCCTGTATGCCAGCCTCAAATGTCATACCCAGGTCCCTGACAGCAGTATGCAAGTCCCTGGAGCAGTTTTTAATGGGTGCAGTGTACTTCAGGCAGGCAGACCCAGGTCCATCCCCCCCTACCTGTTACACTTGTGGTGCTAAGTGTTGAGCCCTCCAAACCCCCCCAACACCCACTGTACCCACATGTAAGTGCCCCCCTTCACCCATAAGGGCTATGGTAATGGAGTAGAGGTGTGGGGAGTGGGTTTGGGGGGGATTTGGGGGGCTCAGCACCCAAGGTAAGGGAGCTATGCACCTGGGAGCTTTTTTTGTATTTTTTAAACATTTTTAGAAGTGCCTCCTAGGGTGCTCTGGCATGTGTGGGGGTCCAGTGCATTACAAATGCTGGCTCCTCCCACGACCAAATGCCTTGGATTTCCCCGGGTTTTAGATGGCTGGCATTTTTTTCCGTTATCGCTGAAAAACAAAACCGGCCATCTCAAACCCGGCGAACTCTGGCATTTGGCCGGGCTAAACCGTATTATCTAAAAAAAAGATGGCCGGCCATCTTTTTCGATAATACGGTTACGGCCAGCTGTTGCGCTGCCACCAAAATAGATGGCCGGCGACGTTCGATTATGCCCCTCTAAGTTGCTTAAACTCTTAACAAGATAGCTGAGTATTTAAATAACATACCAACACTCTCATGAAACAATCAGCATTATTTATTTAGATCACATGTTCTTTTTTTAGGAAGTTTAAGGGGGAAGTTATTAACTTAGACTACCATTAAGATGGGTTATTTTAACAAACTCATGCTATTTTAGCACAGGTCCCATTTATGCAACTCGTCTTAACAGTAGCCCATGTTGATATCTTCCTCCCATAATATTTGTAGCAATACTCTCCAGTCAGTATTTATATTTAGTCCATATGATTTTTGTACATTTAATTTAAATCTTCACCATTGCACATGTTGTAGTAACAACTTATCTCTGTCTTGGTAGCTGGAACTGGTGCAAAAGTCAATGGCGAAATTTTATTAATACTGTAAAATGGAAAATACACCTATACATGTTCAGGTGCCCCAGACCATGCCCTCTTGAATTTCTGCCTCCTGGCTTATAAATGGAGTGGAGGAGTGGCCCAGTGGTTAGGGTGGTGGACTTTGTTCCTGAGGAAGTGAGTTCAATTCCCACTTTAGGCACAGGCAGCTCCTTGTGACTCAACCCTCCATTGCTCCAGGTACAAATAAGTACCTGCATACAATATGTAAGCCACATTGAGCCTGCCATGAGTGGGAAAGCACAGGGTACAAATGTAACAAAAAATAAATAGCAGCTGTCTGAAGTTACCATTTACATGCACTAATGCATGCTTACTGAGTGGAAAAATTCACTACCATGGGGCACACTCAGGTGTCCTGTGGTAATTTTGGCATCTGTGCATGCTTCCTATGCACTAAGATAATTTGTATTTTTTGCACTGGGGGCATGTGTAGGAGGCATGCCCTGTGTTAATCGGTTAGCACAGCTACATTGCCATGCACCAACTGATTAGTACATAGTTAGTGCAGGAGCACTTACTGCCACTGTTCCCTCTATGCTCAGCAGGAATCCTCCACCTACAGTCCTGCCAGTGGATGGTGTTGTTTCACTATCACATTTTCAGTAGTGAGCACAGGCAAGCTCTGCAGCGTTCCAGGGCAACTTCATGTCCATAGTGATGAAAACATAATATTGAAGCACAAACCTCCACTGGCAGCAATGCAGTTGGAGGACTCCTGCTCATTTACTGCCTAGTAAATAAGTGTCAGTAAGAGCTCCCATGCTAATAGCCAGGTGCTAATTGTGAAATTAGTGCATGGCCATTAATTGAATAAATGAAAAATCGGCCATTTTAGAGCTATGCTAAAAGTGGCCTCAGCATGTGAGGAAATCCATGTGCTAGTCACAGCACAGACCACCTTTCAGCACAGTTTAGAAAAAGGGCCCTTATATTTGTAAATAGTACTATTTACACATGTAGATGCCTCTACAATGACCCTATATGAGAAGCACTACAGTGTCATGTGGTAATTTTTAAATGTGCACATGCAAAATAAATGTTTGTATTTTTTGAGGGGGGATGTCAGAGGTGGAGACTGGGCATTCCTATGCTAACCAGTTAGTGCATATACATTACTGTGCTCTAACTGGTTAGCGCATGGAAATATAGGGGCCCTTACTGCCTACAAAATGGGTGTTGGTAATTTTTACAAATGGCCATGTGCTAATGATAACATGGCCATTGATAGAAAAAAAAATAGAAAATTCTATCTAGCTATAAACTTCTCTCCTTTTGACCTTTTCTTTATCTTTATACCTTAATATTTGTCACCATTCAACTTTGAACCCATTAGGTCTTGGTGTATTACAGAAATCATAGGTGAGGCTATTCTATTCTCCAATAATTTAATAACACATATAAAACTACAATAGAAAAATAGGGAAGCCAGCTTATTGTTTGCCATTTCCTTAACTGTCATTAAAAAAATGGACCACTTTGGTATATCTGAACAGCTTTCCAGTACGCTGTCTACCCTCTGCCAATAGCCCTACTGTAATTAGTTTAGACAATTTGGTAACAGAGATTCTGTCAATATTTCTTATACAGAGAAGAAATATTTTCCGATGTCACTCCTGAGTTTAGCCCCTTAATACCTTTATTTCTTTTATAGTACATTCTTTTTGTGCCTCATTTATACATTTGAAATATTAGGATATCTCTATCAGATCTTCCCTATTTTTCCAATCCTATAGAATGTATATATTTAGATCTTTATGGCTCATCAATTATGACTTGAGATGTTGACCCTGCATAATTGTGATAGCCTTTCTCTGGACAATCACTAATGTATTAACCTTTTTGACCACAGATATAGTTTCCCTGCTTAGTTTGAGGTGGAGGGGGGGCAAGGAGTAGGGAAGTTACACTAGTGCTGGGGTGAAGGAAGCCAATTCAGCACTAGATTTTTATATATTTGGGGGTGCACTGTTCTCTTATCCTCCTCAACCTGCACCTATGTTTTTGACCCTAGACTCGAAATGGAAGAAAAGTTTTGAGAAATATAAATTAATTCAATTAATTAGAGAAAATAAGTTTTGGTTTGTTATAAAATGCTATTTTATGATGTGTCACCACCTTCCTTAAACCAAAGTAAAATCATAGGTAATCAAATTCACAAAAATTTCAATAATTACACCAATAATTTTAAAAACGTATCAAGGTTCTTTTGACACAGCAATCCTTACTCACTGATCAGTGTCCACTTGTGCCCTCACTGTCACCAAATACTGAAGTTCACAGCAGTAGACAAGTTGAGGTCCACTTTTAGTTCTGTTACTACATTCTTTTTCTCATTCTCATTGTATTTTTGATAGCTGCTCCACTTTCCTGTTAGATAATCCTCCTCATGAGATTATTATCTGGATTACTTGATTTGTAAACTGTATTTTGAGACTTGGTTTGTTGTCATCAGCAATGGGAGATATTGATCTGACACCAATTAAGAATATAAGAATGGCCATATTGGGTCAGACCAATGGTACATCTAGCTCAGTATCCTGATTCCAAAAGTGGCCAGTCCAGGTTACATGTATCTGGCAGAAACCCAAATAGTGGCAACATTCCACGCTGCCAATCCCAAGGCAAGCAGTGGTTTCCCAATGTTTGTGGACGTTTCCTCCAGCAACTTGTCCAAACCCTTTTTTAAATCTAGATATGCTAACCACTGTTACAACGTCCTCCAGCAAAGAGTTCCAGAGTTTAACTATTTGTTGAGAGAAAAAATATTTCCTCCTATTTGTTTTAAAAGTGTTTCCATGTAACTTCATTGAGTTTCCCCTAGTCTTTGTACTTTTTGAAAGAGTAAAAAATCGATTCACCTTCTACTCATTCTATACCACTCAGGATTTTGTAGACCTCAATCATATCTTCACTCAGCCATCTCTTTTCCAAGCCGAAGATAGCCCTAACCTCTTTAGTCTTTCATTATGAGAGGAGTTCCATCCCTTTTATCATTTTGGTCGCTCTTCTTTGACCGTTTTCTAATTCCACTATATCTTTTTTGAGATACGGTGACCAGAACTGAACACAATACTCAAGGAGAGGTTGCACCATGAAGCAATGCAGAAGTATTATAGTAATCTCAGTCTTACTTACCATCCCTTTCCTAATAATTCCTAGCATCCTGTTTGCTTTTTTGTCTGACATTTAAACATGACAAAAGTGGTAAATTTTAGGCCAATTGTAAGAATTCCTTTTCTTATGAAACTAACTAAATCTATAGTTCAAGAATAATTATCTATTTATTTGAATCAGTTTGAAAGTTTACATCCCTCACAGTTTGAAGTTAGGAGCCTACATTGAACTAGAACATCGTTTATTTCTTTGATTTCAGAGGTTAAAAATGTACTAAGTTTAAGAAGTCAGACAGTATGATTATAACTTGACGTCAGGTGTTTATAATACAGTCGATCATTTTTTTTTATGGGATAAATTAAGCAAAATTGGACTATCAGGTGTGGTACTTGATTGATTCAGTATTTTGGTTAAAAGGAAATATTATGTGATGAAAATGGGGAACAATCATTCACTTCCCAACTGTTATGTGGTGTTCCTCAGGGTTCCCCACTTTCCACAGTCCTATTTAACATCTTCATGACCTATTTGGGTTCTATCAAATTGGAGATGGGAGAAAGCATGCATTCCTATGCTGCTGCTATCTTTATCCTTATTCCAGTTTATCAAGACTCAGATCAGATTTATGCTAATGCATCTAATTGTATTGATAGCATGGGTGTCTGCTCACCTGTTAAAGTTGAATACAAGTAAGATCAAGTAAGATCTCTGGTTAATTCCAAAGTACTGGGAGTTATTTTGGATTCCTCGTTATCAATGAGTAGATAGGTGTGGTAGCCATGTTAGTCCACTTTTAAAGGTAATCAATAGAAATAAAACAAAATAAAACATGGAAAGGAAAATAAGATAAGTTATGTCTAATAAAAAAAGGTAATACATTTCTTGATTAGCTTTCGAAGGTTGTATAATCCTTTGTGGGATCCTCAAGAAACTAACTAAGGATCCCACACAGGATTATACAAAGCAGCTGATAGATCTGATCAAAACATTTCCTAAACAAGTACAGCCACATATGAAGAAACTCATACCAAACCAACCTTCTGTGGGCACATTCTACATGCTACCCAAAATCCACAAACCTGGAAACCCTGGCAGACCAATCATATCGGGTATTGGCACACTCATGGAGGAAATATCTGGACTCAGAGGGAATTCTGAAACCTCTCGTGCACTAAACAAACAGCTTCATAGAAGACACCACAGACTTTGTGAATAAATTGAAAATATCAAGCAATTACCACCAAGCACCCTTCTGGTCACAATGAATGTAGAATCACTATACAGCAACATTCCCCATGCAGATGGCATAGCTGCATGTGAGAAATTCCTAAAAACATCCACACTGGACCATCAATACTCACCATAAACCATTACAAAACTAATCACATTTATTTTAACTCACAACTATTTCCGCTTTAACAATGATATCTATCTACAAACAATGGGCACTGCGATGGGCACCAGGACAGCACCCCAATATGCCAACCTCTTTATGGCTGAGCTGGAAGAGACATTTCTGAATACATACCAGACCAAACCCCTAAAATACTACCGGTACATCGATGACATTTTTATGATTTGGACTGAGGGGGAAGAAACTCTGAAACAATTTTATAATTCCTTCAATACATACCATCCTACAATCAGATTCAAAACTGACTACTCCCCAGAAAAAGTCAATTTTTTGGACACCACAGTCTCAATCAGTGACGGCTATATACAAACATCTATATACAAGAAACCCACAGACAAATGCAGCTACCTCCACAACTCCAGCTTCCACCCTTCACATACAAAAAGAACCATTATTTACAGCCAAGCCACAAGATACCACCGTTTCTGCTCTGACCCAGGGGACAGAGACAGACACCTCGAAACCCTGACTGCATCCTTCGAACAGAAAGGTTACAACCCCAAAATAATCTCCAAGAATATTGCCTCCTCCCTCAAAACCCCCAGGGAAAATCTGCTACAGTACAAAAAAAAAGCCACAGACAGAATCCCCCTTATAGTGACATACAACCCAGAGCTGGAAAAATTAAGAAAAATCATAAAGGATCTGCAGCCTCTACTCAAGGAGGATGAATTACTGAAAGAGATATTCCCATCCCTATCAGTGCTGGCCTTCCGACAGCCACCCAACTTAAAACACAAGCTAATTAGAAGTAAGCTCCCAACACAGACTCAAAAAGAAAAGACTGGCACACATCCTTGCAATATATCCAGCTGCAAACTATGCCAAAATATTTCAGAGGACTCCATTGTCATTCATGAAGGAAAAATATTCAACATTAAGGAATCTTTCACGTGCTCATCTTCCAATGTGGTATATATCATTCAATGTAAAAAATGCAACGAAGGCTGCTACATTGGAGAAACAAGTCAGATGGTAAAAAAGAGATTTAACTTACGTGGACACCATATGAAAAATGCTAGTACCAATAAAGGTGACACGCCTGTGGGGCAGCACTTAACAAAACCAGAACACTGTACCAGTGATTTCATGGTAAGAATCCTGAAGGGGAACTTTAAAACAATATAGGAACGTAAGACCTTTGAAGTTAGAATGATTAAATATTTTGACACCCACCAGACAGGACTTAACAAAGATCCCTGTTTTCTAACCCATTATAAACCATAAAATTGTACTGCTGCTTTTTCACCCTCCTGTCTCCATGCATATCTCCCTGTCTCTCACCTATCCACCCCCATCTTGTTAGACTGTCACTGAAATGCTTTGATGTTTCACTTATATATACTTGCTTATTTCCGATCTGACGAAGAAGGGCAACCTTCGAAAGCTAATCAAGAAATGTATGAAGTTATGTCCAATAAAAAGGTATCATCTTATTTTCCTTTCCATGTTTTATTTTGGTTTATTTCTATTGATTACCTTGTTATCAATGGAAACTCAGATATCTATTTTATTTTTAAGCTTAAACAGTTTAGGATTTAGCATTCTCACTTTTACAAAAATCATTTTCCTATGTTGATTCAGACTTTGATATTGTCCTAGATTGATTACTGTAATGTTGTTTATACAGGAATTTCTACTATATTGAACAAGAAGCTTCAACTCTGGCAAAATACAGTGGCCAGATTGATTTTTAGATTGAAAAGGGATGGCAGGGCCACTCCACTTCTATTACAGATTTATTGGCTTCCTGTCCAAGCTTGCATATTTTTGAAAGTTGGCCTGTTTTGTGTTTAAAACCTTACATGATCTTGTTACATTTCATCTTACTGCGCTGGTTATCACACCATCCTCCATCCATAGCTTTTGCATATCATATTGCTGCCTGCTAACTTTTCCCATAATTAAGGAGGTACATCTTAAGAAAATTTGGGATCATTCCTTTTCCTTTCAAGTAGCTCATATTTGGCATGGTTTATCCCTATTTGTTAAGCAACAGTCTTTTTTTGTTTGTTTGTTTTAGAAGCAGTTAAAAGCCTTTTGGTTTCATAAGCATTTAGCAGAAGAAAATAGACAAATTTGTTTGCTTTGTTTAGTTGCTGTCTTCTTTCAATATTTGGCAATTCCTAGTGTATATCTGGTTAGTCTTTTGTATATAACTTTGGACCCATTGTGGGGATCAGTGGTCTATAAATGCCTGAATTAGATTAGATGAAATTAGAATTAAATAAAATTAACTTGCCCGATATTCAAAGTGATTTAAGTGAGCAACAGAAGCTCCTGCCGGTTTAAATCACTTGAGGCTGCCCAACCACCAATATTCAGCAACACTTAACCGGGCAGTGTCGCTGAATATCAAATATTTAAAGCGGGCAGATCAGGGGCAGAGTTGGGGAGGAGCCTGCAGTTATGTGGGTGCCTGCGATATTCAGTACTGGCACCCATATAACTAAACAGGTGAATTTAGGACAGCTTCAAAGCTGTCCTAAATTCATCCGGTTAGCTATGCAGGGACCTACATAATTTTTTTAAGACAGCAGCCTTTCTGGTACCCCCCAAACATCCCCTCGTCCTGATTCCCCTCCCAACCAACCTGAAACAGCCGCCTACCTTTGAATCCCTTTCCCCCCATCTCTCCACCCCCCCCGGCAACCAAGATATCCCCTCCCACCCTTAGTCCCAATGGACCTCCCCCCCCCCCCCAGACCTTTCTAGGGCCTCTGGTGGTTCAGTGGGGATGGTGGGGACAGGAGTAAAGGCCACTAGCTCTTGCCCCTAGTGGCTGCTGCACCAAAATGGCAGCTATGACTTTTGAATATCAGCTGGGATCTGCATAAGCTCTACTAGCCAGTCCTGCTTAAGTTAGCACCAGATATTCAGTTCCAGTGCCTGGACATGGCTCAGCACTGAATAGCCAGGGCTAATTTAGCTGATGGTCAGCGTTTAAAAAAAATGCTGACTGCTGCTGGCTGGATGTTGGCCTGAACATTTGTGGGGGTTTTTTAAAGCTTTTGTTTCTATACAATTTTCATTTCATTAATTTAGCAGATTGTTCTTTCAATAAATCAGTTTTTCATTATGTTATGTTTATTTATTTGGATTTAGTTAACACTTTTTTAGCTATAGCTCAGGGTGAATTACATTGAGATACACTAGATATTTCCATGCCCCTGGAGGGCTTTCAATTTAAAGGGCCCTTTTACTAAAGCTTAGTGTGCATTAACAGACATTAGTGCACATTAAATGCTGTGTTTCCTATGTTATGTTCCTATGGACAACGTGGGATTTAGTGCATGCTAAGCTTTAGTAAAAGGACTAAGTTTGTACCTGAGGCAATGAAGAATTAAGTTACTTGCCCAAGATCACAAAGAGTAGCAAGGATTTGAAACATACTTTCCTGATCCTCAGCCCAGTGCTCTAACTAGGCTACCTTCTTGCACTGAGATGTTAGCTCCCAAGCACAGTCTGAGGCTGTTGGCTGAAATTGCCACAAACATAGCCTGTAAGCGTCTTCTCTTTCTCTCTTTCCTAGGTCTGGCTCTAGCCAGAACTCAGGGCAAGGTTTACAAGTCTCAAATCAAAGTGTCTTACCTCAACCAAGTCATTGTCACTAGGCATAAGTCGTAGAGGCGTGTGGTGGGGATTCAACCCTTGCTTCCCTTGGCCTCCTTAACCCCATTCTGGCCCTATCTTTTATACTTCCTCTTTCCTGTTCCTTTGACTCCACTTCTCCCATCTCACTTCCTTCCTGGGCGGGACTAATGGGTTTAAGGTGGCTCAGGCTATCTGAGGGACTATGCTTAAGGGTGAGGGGCAGTATTCTGTATACCCCCTCACATACCCTCCCCCTCAGCTCAACCCTGCCCACTTGAGCACCTCTTGAGACAAAAAATTAGCATTGGCATGGTCTTGGCCTGCCCAATGTCTCACCCAATAGCTGAAGGGCTGGAGGCTAAGGAAGCAGCACATGATGTGCACATTTGTGTCTTTATGTTGAGCCATCCACTGAAGGGGTTGATGGTCGGTGACAAGCAGGAAGTGTCTCCCCAATAGATAATATTGGAATGTTTCCAATGCTCAGTTGACTGCCAAAGCCTCCTTCTTAATCACTGCATAATTCTCTCTTGGGAACAGCTTCCAGCTAATGTAGACCACTGGGTGCGCCTCCCTGCCACTTCCAGGGCTAGAATGGCCCCGAGACCAACCTCTGACGCATTGGTCTGCACAACATAGGGCTGTTTGGGCTGACCAACACTGGCTCTGAGTGAAAGTACCTCTTTGGACCGAAGAGCTAGATGTGGCCTTCCAAATCCCAGTCTATCCATTCTAGAACCTTCTTCTGTAGGAGGCTGGATAGCAGTTTTGCTTTCTCAATGAACTCTGGAATAAATCAGGTGGTAATAACCAATGAGGCCGAGGAAGGCTTCTACTTGTTTCTTCGTCTGGGGTACTGGCACCTGTGTGATTGCCTCTACCTTCCGGATCTGAGCAAGTGAGACCTCAGATACCTTTCCCTACTGAGTACCCCAGATATTGGACTTCTTGTCCTCCCAAGAAGCACATTTTAGGATTTGCTGTTAGCCCAGCAGTCCATAGACTATCCAGTACTGCTTCTACCTGGATGAAATGGGTCCTCCAATCCTTACTGTAGATGAGAATGTCATCCAGGTAAGCAGCCGCATAGTCTCCATGTGGTTTCAGTAAGCGATCCACGAGGCACCAGAAAGTAACTGGAGCCCCAAGAAGGCCTGAAACAAACCCTGGGGCGTGGAAAAGGCTGTCTTCTCCTTGGCAGCCGGGGTGAGAGGTCAATATCCCTTAGTCAAGTCCAACGTCAGATGAATTGGGTTCCTCCCAGTCACTCGATGAGTTTGTCTACCCTCAGCATTGGATAGGCCTCTAGTTTGGAGACAGCATTCATCTTCTTGAAATCAATACAAAACCAGACACTCCCTTCCTGCCTTGGCACTAGCACAACAGGAGATGACCAGTTACTGGTCAGCTCCTCGATGATGCCCAGTTCCAGCAGTTCAGTGACCTCTTTCACCACATCTTGTTGCTGGGCTTCTGGAATCACATAGGGATTACTACTATTACTACTAATCATTTCTATTGTGCTACTAGATGTACGCAGTGTTGTACATATATGCAAGTACTTTTTCTATCCCCAGAGGGCTCACAAACTAAGTTTTTGTACCTGGGGCAATGGGGATTAAGTGACTTGCCCAAGGTCACAAGGAGCTGCAGTGGGAATTAAACCCAGGTTGCTAGAATCAAAGCCCACTGCACTACCGCTCCTGGTGCAGTGAGGATGTCATGAGTTGCAAGATGGGTCCAGCCTGGCACTCCGGAAAATACATCTTGATTCTGATGTACCTACTGCTCTAGGTCAGCCTTCTGTGAGACGGAGAGCTGTCAGTCAAATGGAACCTGCGAGGACCCAAACTCTATCTGGATTTCTGGTCGAAAGTCATCTCTTTGGTCATGGGGACCCACTTCAACAAATTAATGTGGAAGATCTTTGCCTTGTCCCTCTTGTCTGGTTGGGTCACCTTATAGTTAACGGGTTCCATATTTTCCACACTTCATATGGACCTTGCCACTTGCATAATAGTTTACTCTCTGAGGAGGGTAAGAGAATTAAGACTCTATCTCCTGGCTGGAAGGTGCTCTGTACCGCTTTCTGGTTGTGAGCTTGGGCTTGATCCACTTAAGCCTTTTCCAAGCAGAACTTAGCTGCCTCACTGACTCATATTTGGCCAAGTTCCTTTCCAGGCTGTGTTCCTTTTCCCAAGCTTCCTGAACCACATCCAGGATTCCTCTAGGTCTCCTCCCATTTAACAGTTCAAATGGAGAGGAGACCTTGGGCACCTCCCAGATTGCAAACAGTACATACGGTAGTAGAGAATTCCATTTTTTTCCCCATCTTCAGCCACAAACTTCTTCAGCCTTTGCTTGAGAGTCTTGTTGAAGCGTTCCACTAGATTATCTGTCTGCAGATGATAAATGGTTTCACTTTTAAAAGGGCACACACTTGCTTCATATCTCTGGACATAAAAGTGGTGCCATGGTCAGTCAATATTTCAGCAAGGATCCACATCCAGGAGAAAACTTCCCACACAGCATTCACCATCGGGATAATTTTTATATTACGCAGAACAATGGCCTCAGGGTATCGAGTGGCATAATCCAAAAATAACCAGGATATATTTGTTGTCAGGGTGGTGCATTCTAGGGTCCCATAAAAATCATTGCTACTCTCTCGAATGGGGTGTTGACAAGGAGCATGAGCATGAGTGGGGAAGGTGAAATCCTCGTAGGACTACTCAGCTGGCAGGTTGGATAGGACTAACAAAAAGCTCAACTGGCTTGAATATACCTGGCCAGAAAAACTGGGCCAAAATCCAATCCCGGGTCTTCTCCTCCCCCAGGTGACCTCTAACAGGTGACTGTGGGCTTATTGCATGACCTGCCAATGACAGGGCTGAGGAACTAACAATTGCTCTACCTCTTCCAACCTCCAGGGTTCCTCTGGCCACCCTATACAAGTCATTCTTATAAAATGCAGGAGTATTGCCTTAGAGGGGTCCTGGTTGTCCACGGGATTCCCATTTACTGTAATAACTCTAGCTCATGCTGCTCTAAGGAACTCATCCTCTGACTATGCCCTTTTAAAATTCCCTGTAGCTTCCTCACTACTTCATTTAGGTAGGCTGTCTAAAGGGTCCGGAGTATCCAGACCACCATCTTCCCCCAGCTCTGGATCTTGATCCACTGAAGCTTCTAGATTCAAAGAGCAATGCAGTTTCTCTAACCACCGCTGGCAGTGGGGTTTAGGCAACTTTGGGTTTTCAGTATAAAAGTCCTCCAGTGGGAAGATCTCAGGGAAAGACTTCTCTTTCTTTGGGCCAGTGATCAGCTGGGCCCAGATGTCACCGAAATTTGGGAAATCCCAGTACAAAACTACCGGGTAAAGAAGCCAAGGCAAACCTGTTGCTTCTAGCTGAGTTTACCCTAGTGGGGTTTTAAAGGATACTTGAACTGTCGGGTACTGCCTCTGGTCATCATGTACACATGCCAGGGTCACAGTCTGCTCATAATTCAACTGCAGACAGTTGAGTATCTCTCTCTGAACAAGAGTCAACACTGGTGATTGGTATGGCTGTCCTTCTAGCTCAACTTATAATACACAATTCTAGCTTCCTGGATGGAAAGCTTCCACTAAATTGTAGTCGTGTATGGCTACCAAATTCACATCTATGTCATCTTCAGCTAGATCCCGGCAATTTCTAGTTATATGATCTCTTCCCCCACACCTAAAACAAGTATGGGGGGTATGGGTCCCTTAATCTGGGTAAAGATGTGTGGTATGATCATGGGACAAGGGCTTCCATCACTCTGACCCCTTCCTTGGAGACCCTGGGCTAGTGGGTGGTTATCTGGTCCAGGTTTTTCTTTTTTTTCCACAGGACTTCTGACTCTGGTTGTATTTGCTGCTAAAGTCCTCTCTGCGGTCAATTTAGGGTGCCACCTCACCTGCTGTTTTATAGGAACTGCTCCAGGATGATGATTCTTGTGATCTCTGAGTCTGTCTTGCCCCCAGGCCACCTCCTTGAATCAGTAGAAGAAACTCCAGGGGTTTTCTTTAACTTGCAGGGACCCCTTCCAGAAATGCTGCCAGTAGGCCTCTTGGGTGCAACCTGCCCTCTCCAAAATGGTGGCCTTTACTTCTTTATAGTTGGCCGTCCCACCGGAGTTGATATCTTGGAATGTCGTCTGGCTGCTACCCATCAGTAAATTCCCCAGATAAGCTGTCCAGGATGCTTCTGGCCAACCAGCAAGACAGACAGTTCTTTCAAAACTGGTCATGAAATAATCCAGGTCATCCTCAGGTACCATCTTCGGTAACAGCAGAACCGCGGGTGCAATCTGGGAGACTGCAAGGCTTGTGTCACCTGGGTCAGGAAGCTCTGCTGGGCTTCCAGGGATATTTTGGAAGCTTGCTGATGCTTCCATTGCCTCTGTACTACTTGCTGCAGCAGCTGCTGGCCTTCTACTAGGGCCTGGAGTAGCTTCTCTGTGTTTCTGCTGTAGCAGCTTCACCCAGAAATGTGCACTGTGTGAAGAAAACAAAAATAAAACCTGCCTGTCTGGCACTAACTATATGTCCTCCCCTGACTAGGGCAGGGCTAACCTCTTTTGCCCAATGTACTGGTGTAGTATCGTTGATAAGCCAGAGCCTGGAGGTCAGGGATCTGGCTTCCTCGGGCAGGAAAAGTTCCAAATCCCACTTCTGACACCAAATGCGATACTGAAAGCAATGGTTGAGGGTGGGCCTGCACAATAACACAGTCAGACAAAGGTGTAAAATTGAAATAAGTGCTTTCTTCACATAAAACCTCAGGCCTGTTATGTCACAGGGCCAGGAGAACAGGGTGAAAAGTCTCTTTGGTTTAACAAATACAGTCTTAACCAGGACCTGTGGCTGACAGGGCCCAAACACAGTCTGATGCTGTTGGCTGCCATGCCACAAACATAACCTATAAGCTTCTTCTCTTTCTCCGAGTTCCAGATTTGGCTCTAGCCAGATCTCAGAGCAAGACTTACAAGTCTTACATCAAAAGTGTCTTACCTCAGCCAAGTCACTGTCACTGGTGGGGCTTTAACCCTTCCTTCCCTGGGTCTCCTTAACCCCCTTCTAGCCCTACTTTTTATACTTCCTTTTTCCTGTACCTTCAGCTCCACTTCTCCCATCTTACTTCCTCCCTGGGTGAGACTAATGGGTTTATGGTGTCTCAGGCTATCTGAGAGACTATCCTTAAGGGTGAGGGCAGTGGTAGCCTACCATTAGGCCAACTGAGGTGGGGGCCTCAGGCAGCACTCTTTTGAAGTGGCATCGCTCCTGCCCTTCCTTTCTCAACCTCCTTCCCTGTATTTACCTTTTCTCTTCTTGTTTTTCAAAAGGTGGCAGTGATTCCCATAGGCTGCCTTGCCACCGATCCCGGCCCCTTCTCTATACTGTGGCCGTCTTTCTGATGTAACTTCCTATTTCTTTGGAGGTGGGCAGCAGTAGAGCGATGGGGCTGGGACCGGCAGCAGGGTAGTCCATGGGAATCGCTGCCACCCTTTGAAAAACAAGAAAAGAAAAGGCAAATTTGGGGAACTGGTTGGGGAAGGAAGGGGGAGATGTCAGACTGTGGCCGGAAGGGGTGGGAGTGTGGAGGAGGAGCCGGGGCAATGACAGTAGAGGCAGTTGGGCAGTATTCTGTACACCCCCTCAAACTAGCATGAAAAGAATCAGATATTTTGTGCGCTTTGTTACTTTTCTCTTTGTTTTAAGGGCTAAAGAATAAATCCTATGACAGGCCAACTATTAGCTAATTAAGGGAACCAGAGAATGAATGGAATGTTACTCAAAAAGCAGAAGATGAACTATATTATAACCAATGTTTGATGAAAGTTGTCAATTAGCTGAGTGTGGGCTTCTACCAGGTACTTACTGGGCTAGATGGACCCTTGGTCTGAACCAGTAAGGTAACACTTATGTTCTTAATGCTTTTAACTAAACTTGAATCTACAGAAATCAGACGTTCTTTAGCTAAGGAAACATTAGAAACCTCCAAATTACACTGTTGTAATTTCACCTGATTACACTGCCAAAGAATAACTTGGCTAGGTAGTTTCTTCTTTGTCAATTGCAGCAGTCATGAGAGTTGCTTTTTCAGTTGTATGATCTGCATCATTTAAGATTTTATTTAGATAAAAATTTCATGGTCATTTCACTTACTGTTTTTATGACCTCACATTTAGATTATTGTAATTTACTGTATATGAAATTGCATTGAAAAACCTTTGAAGCTACAGTTAGCATGCAGGTTGCTGTATTTTGAACTAAGGAGGTTAGTTCATTTGATCATATCACACAAGGTTTGAAAGATCTCTACTGGCTGCACATTATTTGTGGAGGGTAATTTTTACAAGGATGCACCTAGTGTGTTTTCAGTTGTCTATTTTAGGGCAAATTTATAAAGGCAAGTAAGTGCTTACTTATATTTAAGCTACTTGCATAAGTGGCAGAAATTGCACCTAAATTGTGCGTGCAGACATTTACATCTGATCTGAAGTACTTAAATAATTAAGGGGTCCTTTTACCAAGCTGCGGGAAAAAGGGCTCTGTGCTAGTGGTGGGGGCCATTTTTCCTGCATGCCAGGGCCCTTTTTAACACAGCGGGTAAAAAGACCCCAGATACACATGGCCATGCGGTAAGAGAACTCTTACTGCATGGTCATGCAGTGGGGAGCCCTTACCACCACCCATTGGGGTGGCGATAAGGACTCCCATGCTAACCCGACGGTAACCGGGCGGCGCGTGGTGATGCCAAATTATCCCTGGGTTACTGCTGTGCAAACCATTTTTGGGGGGTTTCTTTTTCCCCTGGAAATGGTGCATGCTCAGCGTGGGAGTACCGCAAGTGGCTGCATTGGGCTGGCGATAGTCCCGGAAGAGCGAGCAGTAAGCCCGAGTTGGGCTTACTGCCGCTCTTTAAAAGGGCCCCTAAATATCATGGGGTCCTTGTGTTTTCTAACTTAAAATATTATTTCTATATATATCTTCTCAGATCTTTTAACATGCTCTTCTGGGTCTGTGTTACAACTATGGAGGGAGTAGGGGTCAGGTGACTGAAGGTATGTAGGTGAGGGATGAGTGTGTGAGCAGTTGGCAGATGATTGGAGTTTGTGTGTGTGTGTGTGTGTGTGTGTGTGTGATGGGGGTGCTTACTTAAGGACATCTGGGGCTTCTTTTACAAAGCTGTACTAGCGATTCTGAAGCGGCAAATGCTTCATCACATTGCTGCATAGGAATCGCTAGTGTGGCTTTGTAAAAGGATCCCCTGTTTAATAAAATAGTTATGAATAGTTTAGTTTATCAATAGAAATCAAACAAAATAAAACATGGAAAAGAAAATAAGATGATACCTTTTTTATTGGACATAACTTAATACATTTCTTGATTAGCTTTCGAAGGTTGCCCTTCTTCGTCAGATCGGAAATAAGCAAATGTGCTAGCTGACAGTGTATATAAGTGAAAACATTCAAGTATTACTTTGACAGTCTGATAGGGTGGGAGGGTGGGGGTGGGTAGGAGGTATGCATGGGGACATCAAAGCATATCATTGATATTCTAACAGGATGGGTGTGGATAGGTGAGGGGTGGGGTGATCAACAGAGACATACAGCTTTATGGTTTATATTGGGCTAGGAACCCCAGATCCTTGTTAAGTCCTTTCTGTTGGGTGTTAAAATATTCAATCATTCTGACTTCAAAGGTCTTACATTCTTGTATGGTTTTAAAGTTACCTTTCAGGATTCTCACTGTGAAGTCACTGGTATAGTGTCCTGGTCCTGTAAAATGTTGACCAACAGGTGTGGGAACCCTACTGGCACCAGTATTGTTCATGTGATGTCTATGTAAATTAGTAAAACCATGGCTATTCCAATTTGCATTTTAGGATTTGTAATTATTGTTTTTACCTATTGACTATCATTTAGGGTTTTTTTACTGCTAGCTTTTTATTATTATTATTTATTTATATCAATTTATATACCGTATCTTATTGCTACTGCAAACCAGAACGGTTTACAGATATAAAAAATACAATTTGTATAAACAAATAGACAGACAAGGAACTCCATTCATGACAGGAAAGCACAGCAAATCAGAATTAACTACATAGTACAAACCAAGATGGATTATATTTAATATACAGTGAGGCTACCCTTTTATTTTGCCTTATCTCTTATTCTAAATTCTGTTCTACATAATTTATAAAGAAAAAAGTTTTCAAGAGTTTCCAAAAATGGATGTAAGAATTCTCTAGTCTGATCTCTTTTGGAAGGCCGTTCCAAAGAGAAGGGGACAGGTAGAAGAAAGCCGATCTCCGTGTAGTATAGATTTTTTTGGCTGTTATTTATTGTTCTTAACTATGTTGAGTTGTGAGTTTGATATTTAGGTCTTGTTAAACTGTTCTTTGCAGGGCTGCATTATATCTGAAGTACTGATTGTACCTCTATTATATTGATTATATTAGATTTACATTTTTGTACTTTATTTTTTTTATCATCACTTGTATACTGTACATTTTAAATATTGATTTTATGTTGTTTTTGGGCATAGTTATCAATACAGGCTACTGTTAAGATGTATTATATTACCACTAACTTGTGCTATTTTGCACAGATCCCACTGTATGCAATGAGACCTAGTAACTGGGGCTAACAGTAAAATAACATGTCTTAACGGTAGCCCACATTGATAAATTTCCCCCTTGATGTCTAGGGATTTGAAAAATAGGTAATTAAAATATTGATTAATACATAAGTACATATAAGTACATAAGCATTGCCATGCTGGGACAGTCCAAGGATCCATCGAGCCCAGCACCCTGTCACCGACAGTGGCCAAAAGAACAAGCAATTTGTCCCACTCATCCTAGAAATAGTGTATTATTCCCTCGTCCATTCAGTAACATTTTATGGCCTTTTCCTCCAGGAAGCCGTCCAACCTTTTTTTGAAGTCCGCTAAGTTAACCGCCTTAACCACTTTTTCCGGCAGAGAATTCCAGAGTTTAACTACGCGTTGAGTGAAGAAATATTTCCTCCAATTCATTTTAAATTTACCACACTGCAGCTTCATCATATGCCCCCTTGTCCTAGTGTTTTTGAAAAGCGTAAACAGACGCTCCACATCTACCCATTCCATTCCACTCATTATCTTATAGACCTCTATCATATGTCCTCTCAGCCACCTTTTCTCCAAGCTGAAGAGCCCCAGCCTCTTCAGCCTTTCCTCATAGGGAAGTCGTCCCATCCCCTGTATCATCTTTGTCTCCCTTCTCTGCACCTTTTCCAATTCCACTATATCTTTTTTGAGGTGCGGCGACCAGAATTGAACACAATACTCGAGGTGCGGTCGCACCATGGAGCGATACAATGACAGAATAATATCCTTATTTTTGTTTTCAATCCCTTTCCTAATGATACCCAACATTCTATTTGCTTTCTTAGCCGCAGCAGCACATTGAGCAGAAGTTTTCAATGTATCAACGATGACACCTAGATCCCTTTCTCGGTCCATGACTCCCAATACTGAACCTTGCATGATGTAGTTATAGTTTGGGTTCCTCTTTCCCACATGCATCACTTTGCACTTGTTCACATTAAACGTCATCTGCCATTTAGACGTCCAGTCTCCCAGTCTCGTAAGGTCCTCTTGTAGTTTTTCACAATCGTCCCGCGATTTGACGACTTTGAATAACTTTGTGTCATCAGCAAATTTGATTACCTCACTAGTAACCCCCATGTCTAGGTCATTTATGAATATGTTAAAAAGCAGAGGTCCCAGCACAGATCCCTGAGGGACCCCACTAACTACCCTTCTCCATTGCGAATATTGACCTTTTAATCCTACTTTCTGTTACCTATCTTTTAACCAATTTTTAATCCACAGTAAGACACTACCTACGATCCCATGTCCCTCTAATTTCCTCTGTACTCTTTCATGAGGGACTTTATCAAACGCCTTCTGAAAATCTAGATACACAATATCAACTGGCTCACCTTTGTCCACATGTTGGTTTACTTCTTCAAAGAAATGCAGCAGATTGGTGAGGCAAGACTTCCCTTCACTAAATCCATTTTGACTTTGTCCCATTAGTCCATGCTTGTGAACGTGCTCTGTAATTTTATTCTTGATAATAGTCTCTATCATTTTGCCCGGCACTGACGTCAGACTCACCAGTCTATAATTTCCTGGGTCTCCTCTGGAAACTTTTTTCTTAAATATCGGCATTACATTGGCTACCCTCCAATCTTCCGGTACCACGCTCGATTTGAAGGATAAATTACAAATCAATAACAGTAGCTCTGCCAGCTCATTTGTTAGTTCTATCAGTACCCTGGGGTGAATACCATCCGGTCCAGGAGATTTGCTACTCTTCTGTTTGCAGAACTGCTCCATTACGTCTTCCAGGTTTACAGATATTTCATTAAGTTTTTCTGACTCTTCAGCTTCGAATACCCTGTCCAGCACCGGTATCCCACCCAAATCTTTCTCGGTGAAGACCGAAGCAAAGAACTCATTTAGTTTTTCTGCTATTTCTTTATCTTCCTTGATCGCCCCTTTTACACCCCGGTCATCTAGCAGGCCAACCGATTCTTTTGCCGGTTTCCTGCTTTTAATGTATCTAAAAATGTTTTACTATCAGTTTTTGCCTCTAACGCTATCTTTCTTTCAAAATCCCTCTTTGCCTTTCTTATCAGCGCTTTGCATCTGACTTGACATTCCTTTTGCCGCTTCTTATTTTCTTCATGAAACAGCTGTAAAATCAGATATATGTGTGATGCTTTTCATTATGAGGTACCATTCCTGCTTTCAATGGGAACATTATTCAATATACAAGAGCATGGATTTCTTTTGTAAAATATGGCTAATACATAACAGTATCAGTGATGGTACTTAAAAACTAGAATTACATGCAAAACAATGCCATGGTTTATTGTTTTTATTGTTTCTCTTATTATTCTGCTAATCTTCCATTAAAATTCATCCAAATCGAAACTTAAAGCTAATTTTGAAATTGTAATGGATTAAATGTCAGTTATTACTATGTTCTTAAGTAGAGGAGTGTGGTAGCTGTGTTAGTCCACTCTTAAGGTTATCAATAGAAATCAAACAAAATAAAACATGGAAAAGAAAATAAGATGATAACTTTTTTATTGGACATAACTGAATACATTTCTTGATTTCTTTACTATGTTCTTGAAATCTATGTGATAATAAAGATGCACTTTCTTTTTACTAATGTGTGCTAAATATTTTAGTGCACGCTAAATAATTTTAACATTCACTGTGAGGGTTTAATGAAAACTACACAATAAAATGAATTAGTTTGCACTAAAAATGAAACAAAACAGATAATAAAACAAAAAACCCCAAAGACAAACCAGCTTATTTTTGAACAAGAAGGCCAGCCATCTTCCAACACAAATCGGGAGATGGCTGGCCATCTCCTGAAGCCGGCGAAATCGGTATAACTGAAAGCCGATTTTTGCTGGCTTCAACTGCTTTCCGTCGCAGGGCCAGCCAAAGTTCAAGGGGGCATTTCAGTAGGGTATGGAAGGCGGGACGGGGCGAGGTTACGAGATGGCCGGCTTTGGCCAATAATGGAAAAAAGAAGGCCGGCTCTGAGGAGCATTTCGCCGGCTTCACTTGGTCCATTTATTTTTAGGACCAAGTCTCAAAAAAGTGCCCCAACTGAGCAGATGACCACCAGAGAGAATCGGGGATGACCTCCCCTTACTCCCCCAGTGGTCAACAACCCCCTCCCACCCAGAAAAAAAAAATCATTTTTTTTGCCAGCCTCTATGCCAGACTGAAATATCATACCCAGCTCCATGACAGCAGTATGCAGGTCCCTGGAGCAGATTTTAGTGGGTGCAGTGCACTTCAGGCAGATGGACCCAGGTCCATCTCCCCCCTACCTGTTACACTTGTGGTGGTAAGTGTTGAGCCCTCCAAACCCCTCCAAAACCCACTGTACTCACATGTAGGTGCCCCCCTTCACCCCCTAAGGACTATGGTAGTGGTGTACATTTGTGGGGAGTGGGTTTTAGGGTGGATTTTGGGGGGCTCAGCACCTGGGAGAAATTTTTGAAGTCCACTGCAGTGCCCCCTAGGGTGCCCAGTTGGTGTCCTGGCATGTCAGGAGGACCAGTGCACTACAAATGCTGGCCCCTACCACGACCAAATGCCTTGGATTTAGCCGGGTTTGAGATGGCCGGCCTCGGTGTCCATTAACGGTGAAAATCGATGCCGGCCATCTCAATCCCGGCCATCTCTGACATTTGGCCAGCCCGAACCGTATTATCGAAATGGTTCAGGACCGCTGTTTGTGGCGCCGGCCATATAGATGGCTGGCGCCGTTCGATTAAGCCCCTCTAAATGAGAAAAAAAATCCGATTTTTCTCCAACATTACAATAATCCTCATTTGATAACAGTTTATCACGAATGACATATTTTATAACTGATTTGTAAGTGGGCAATATTGAAGCTTGCTTGAATATAATACAGCATCAAAATAAAGGACTGCAGGGTTAGTACTTTATTGCAGAAAGCTAGACTGAGATATAATTAGATGCTCCATTTCACTTTATGGATTACAGTGGTGAGGAAATCTAAGAAGGTGAAAAGTATAGCAGAGGTATGGCAAGAACTTGAATATCTGGGCTGTAACTATTTGTCAGAATGCGAGCATCGACCCCCCCCCCCCCCCCCCCCCCCCCCCCCCCCCACACACACACACACACATACTCCTCTGGAACCTAGATCAGATTCTGCATGGCAACGAGCAGAGCTGGATTAAGGCATAATCAAACTAGGAATGTGCCTAGGGCCCAAAGGATTATGGGGCCCTGGCAGATGTGGTCAAGATTCAGGAGTCTAGAATTGCCAATTGTCTGGATTTTTTCAGGATTCTAAAAATGTGTAAACTACCTGTCTCAAAGCCAAAAGAATGGCTAAGTGTGTGTATATTTTTCAGAGTTTATCCCACTACAGCTCTCCAGACCTTTTCTTACCTCAGAAGCACTTCACACTCTATACCATGCTTTTATTACTTTGTGAACAGATTATTGTAACATAATTTACATGTAACTTCCCCAGTCAGCTATAAAATGACTAATGACATTTCAAAATATAGCAGCACATTTTTTATGCAATGCCAAGCATTAGAATCAGGGGCGTAGATAGGTGGGGCCACGGGGGCCTGGGCCTCCCCCCCAGATTTAGTCAGGGCTCCTGGTTTTGCTGGCGGGGGTCCTGAACCAGCACCAGCCGAAGCCTTCTTCAACGCCGATCTTCGGCGCGCCACATTCACTGATCTGTGTTTTCTTGAGTCCTGACGTCCTGCATGTTCCTTTAAGTGAAACTGAGCATGCTCAGTTTCACTTAAAGGAACGTGTAGGTGCGCCAAGTTCACTGATCTATGCTTTCTTCCTCCTGACGTCAGGACTCAAGAAAGCACAGATCAGCGAACGTGGCCGGAGACCGGCGCTGAAGAAGGCTTCAGCTGGTGGGGGTTGGGGACCTCCACCAGCAAAGGTACCTTGTGGCGGTGGTGGTGGGGTCGGAAGTGGCGGGGTAGGGGTGGCGGCTGGGGGAGATGGGCTAAAATGTGCTCCCCCACTTTGGGCTCTGGACCCCCCTCCCACCGAGATTTGGCTACGCCCCTGATTAGAATCATGTCATACCTCTGTTTAAGAAATTATATTGTCTTCCAGTATCTTATAGGATTCAGTTCAAAGTACTACTTCTAACATTCAGGGCACTAAAAGAAGGGATCCCTGACTATCTCTCCAATCTTACCATACCTTACATTCTAGCTTGACTGCTACGCTCCCTCAATGACCATCATCTAGTTCTTCCTCCCTTATTCAGAGCCCACTGGGAATCCATCCGGTCCAGTGCATTTTTCTTTCTGTCCCCTGCCTTGTGAATGGGCTGCCCCAGGGGTTATGGACTGAGCTTTCTTGCAAGAACTTTAAAACTGGCTTAAAAATTCATTTATTCTTGATGGCATTTGGTGCCCTATAATTGCTGGAAAGTTTATTGTGAGTGGCAGTGACTGCACTCGTTCCTCCCTTTCCCTGACCCTGTTTCTAGTATGTTTGTGAAGCCTTTCCTGTGTGAAAATGGAGTTCCTTTCACTCTTATGTATTTTGGTTTTAATTGTGCATCACCTTGTCTTGGAAAAAGGATCCAAATGAAGAAAATAAGAAATAACATAAGCATTGGCGAGTTAGACACAAAAAATTGATAAAGAAGGCTAAAGGAGAATATGAAAAGAAACATGTCACAGAGGCAAAAACTCACAGTAACAACTTTTTCAGGTACATCAGAAGCAGAAAGCCTGCAACAGAATCCATGGGACCTTTAGGTCATGAAGGAGCAAAAGAGGCACTCTGGGAGGAGAAGGCCATAGCGGAGAGACTGAGTGAATTCTTTGCTGTGGTCTACCTCTACCAGAAATGGTTTTTCAAGGGTTATGATGTGGAGGAACTGAAAGAAATCTTGGTGAACCTGGAAGACGTACTGAGCCAAATCAACTAATTAAAGAGTAGTAAATCATATGGACCTGATGGCATGCATCCAAGTATACTGAAAGAACTCAAACATGAAATTGCTTATCTGCTATTAGTAATCTGTAACCTGTCATTAACATCGTCCATAGTACCTGAAGATTGGAGGGTGGCCAATGTAACACCAATTTTTAAAAAGTGTTCCAGGGGTGATCCGGAAAATTACAGACCGGTAAGCCTGACATCAGAACCAAGCAAAATAGTGGAAACTATTATAAAGAGTAAAATTATGGAACACATAGATAAACATGATTTAATGGGACAAAGTCAGCATGAATTCAGCCAAGGGAAGTCTTGCTTCATTACTTTGAAGGCGTGAATAAACATATCAATAAAGGCGAGCCGGTTGATGTACTGTATCTAGATTTTCAGAAAGTTTTTCACAAAGTTCCTCATGAGTGTTATGACCCGGTAGTAGTGAGCCCCTGTGCCCCGACTGAGCACGGCAGAGATGGAGTGATACCACACTCGGTCAGGCAGCCAGACAACCCCTAGCTTCACCTGGGAAGTGACCACCGTTCACCAGGAGTTGAGCCCCCAGCTGCAGGGGGCCACCAGGGCTTCAGGAACCAGCGGGGTTGCACAGCCACTGACCAGGATAGCAGGAAACAGACGTAGTCCAGAACCAGTACTCCAACAGGCAAAGAATAGTCAATTCAGTCCAGAGTCAAGGCAGGCAGCAAACAAGCAAAATCCGAGAAAACTAGCCAAGGTCTGGTACACAGGAAAACAGGAATAGAAGGAAGTCAGTGAACGGCACTCCGACAGCAATTCCTCAGAACAAAAGAGGCCAAAGCAATGAAGGCCTGGAGGCAGTGCTTTAAATAGTGGAGCAATCTGAGCAAACCAAACTCAGGTGAAGCCAACATGGCTGCCCCCATAGGAGATCCTCCCAAGACCAAACATGGAGTTCCTTCCTGATCTCGTTTATACAAGATGGCTGCCCCCTCTTGAGCTAGCCAAGATGGCCGCTGCCCGTGCTCCAAGCCGGATGATGGCTGCCAGACTTGGGAAACTGAAACAGACCCATCCTGGGGAAACATCAAAAAGCCAGCTAGCTCTGCCGGACCGCACCTCGCCGGCGAATCAGACGCGCAGGCCTGGAATCAGGTGAGGAACGTAACAATGAGAGACTCCTGAGAACATTATAGAGTCATGGGATAGGAAGCAATGTTATGTTCTGGATTTGGAATTGGTTATTGGACAGAAAACAGAGGGTAGGGTTAAATGGTTATTTCTCTCAATGGAGGAGGGTGAATAGTGGAGTGCTGCAGGGATCTGTACTAGGACCAGTGCTATTTAACATATTTATAAATGATCTGTAAATCAGAATGATGAGTGAGGTGATTAAATTTGTAGATGACACAAAATTATTAAAAGTTGTTGAAACATATGCAGACTGTGAAAAATTGCAGGGAGACCTTAGGAAATTGGAAGACTGGGCATCCAAATGACAGATGAAATTTAATGTGGACAAATGCAAAGTGATACACATTGGGAAGAATAACCCAAATCATAGTTCCTGATGCTAGGGTCCACCTTGGGGTTCAGAACCCATGAAAAAGATCTAGGTTTCATTGTAGACAATGCGCTGAAATCTTCTGCTCAGTGTGCAGTGGTGACCAAAAAAGCAAACAGGATGCTAAAAAATATTAGTAATGGGATGGTAAGTAAGACCAAGAATACTATAATGCCTCTGCATTGCTCCATAGTGCAACCTCACTTAAATACTGCGTTCAGTTCTGGTCACTGTATCTCAAAAAAGATATAGTGGAATTAGAAAAGGGTCAAAGAAGAGCAACCAAAATGATAAAGGGGATGGAACTCCTCTCATATGAGGAAAGGATAAAGAGGTTAGGGCTCTTCAGCTTGGAAAAGAGATGACTGAGGGAGAGATATGATTGAGATCTGAGTGGTGTAGAATGAGTAGAAGTTAATCAATTGTTTTACTCTTTCAAAACGTACAAAGGGATACTCTATGAAGTTACATGGAAATACTTTTTTAAACAAATAGGATGGCATATTTTTTCACTCAATGAATAGTTAAGCTCTGGAACTCATTGCCAGAGAATGTGGTAACAGATAGCATATCTGGGTTTTTAAAAGGTTTGGACAAGCTCCTGGAGGAAAGGTCAATAGCTGCTATTGAGAGAGACATGGGGAAGCCACTACTTCCTCTGGGATTAGTAGCATGGAATGTTGCTACTATTTGGGTTTCTGACAGGTACTTATAACCTGGATTTGACACTGTTGGAAACAGGATACTGGGCTAGATGGACCATTGGTGTGACCCAGTATGGCTATTCTAATATTCTAATTTTGGCGATAAATCAAATATTGTAAATAAACACTACAACCCCCTTCCTCTGCAGAGGCTGTAGTAGGATTCAGTCAATTGGAAAGCTTCTAGTCACATGAAAGAGGGGCTGAGCTGCAAGGACTGTGGTGGAAGTTGAGCTCTGCATAGTGTTCAGAGAGAATCAGTGGAATTACTGTTTGGGGGGCAGTCTGTTGAAAAGAATTAGGAGTGAAGAATGGGGAAAATGTGAAGAATCTGCTGTCAGTTGAGTAAATGAACTGGCAGCAAATGCCAGAAATTTGAATGATGGTGGCAGACCTTGTTGGGGGTGGGGGCACTGCTTATAATGAGCATATGAGCAGCAGTGGTGGCAAAACAATTAAAAAAGCAAGCACGGGGCCGCAGCAGCCTTCAGGCATGCGCTGTCGTCTCTGTCGGTCCTCTCTTCTGAAGGATTTTTTGTTTGATTGTTTTTTGTTGTTGTCGCGGCTGCTGCTGCCCATCAGGAGAAGCAGCAGTGTCCAGAAAACGGATACTGGGTGGAAGGGGGAGCGGGAGGCAAGAGGTGCTGAATGGAGAGAGCAGAGGGGAGAAAATGATAAGAGTGGAGACACTGGATGGAAGAGGGAAACAGAGAGATGAGTGGAAAGATGGGGTAAGAAAGAGGGGACATGGAAAAGGGCTGGGGGCATGTACTAAAATCTCCCTCACATAAATCGGGACCCATTGGCAGCTCTGCTTGTGGATAGGAGGGTAGAGAAGGGGACAAGCTGCACATGGATAGGAGGGAGAGAAGGAGGCAAGCTGCTTGTGGATTCCCATCCAGCACGGGAAAGGAAAGGGAAGGGAAGGGGGGCATGCTGATCATGGATGTTTGCTTTTTAGGAAATATACATCTTTTCTAATTTTGTATTTAGAGTATGGAAGAAAATGCATTTCTGTTACTTTTACCAGTATTTTCACTGCTTATAGAATCTGGCTTTCTTGGGAAGTCAAGGTGACTGTGCAGCAGGGATGGTGCTGGAGGCGGGGCTGGACCCTGATACCCTGATCCCTCCTCATCCCCTCCAAGACCCCCCAGCAAAAAACCCTTAGTCCCCCCACACGTGTCCCAGACCCCCGCCCCACATGTCCTGACTCCCTGAAAAAAAATCACCCTGCTGGTCTAGTGACCCCCTCCCCTCCCCCCAACTATACCCTGAAAATGATGGAGGAAGGAGGACAGGAGCTGGGGGTCAGGGGGAGTAGGGGGCACCAGGGGGGGTCTGGAGGCAGTCCACTGGACCACCAGGGATACCAAAAGGTCCTGGGGGGTTGGAGATCCATGAACTTGAGTGCCTACCTTATGGGAGGCAGTCTGCTTGCACTACTGTACAGTGCAAGCAGGCTGCTGCCATTAATTACAGGTCCAGACCTGCCATACAATTTTGCACATTAAGGCGCTCCATGCACAGAACTGTCTGTGCATTACTTTGAATGTTCATTTTAATACTAATGATCTTCTTGTAGTGCATTTGCATAGAGTTTTTTGTAGCTGCTAATGGCACATGCTAGAGTCATGGAAAAGCCCTTTGTGCATTACTGGCTAAATAACATTTGCTTTAGACTGAATACAACCAGTCTAAAGCAAATTTTATCAGCACGGTAAGCTTTGTGCATCGGGCCCTGAATGCCTTGAAAGGTTGTTTGTTTGTTTTTTTTAATGCCAAAAGGATTTATTGCTACACAGGAGCTATAGTCTGCTTTAGAGCAACTGCTGGTGTTATTTTAGATTTTAAGCCTATAATTTAGATACAGTGACCTTAATTTGATACAATGAAGAGGCAGTTATACCTCCAGTCATAGCTGGTTCACTCTGAAAGAGGACCAGATCCTGCTCTGAGAGGAATTAAACCAGGACATTTTGTATAAGCAACTTATTTGCATAAGAGTGAAGACTGAATGCTAGTTTGAATGTTGTAGACCCTGCCAGAAGCTCTCCCTAGTAGTTAGAGCAGAGAAAGTAATAAGGGCAGATAGGCTTTTTTAGAGAGGGATTTTAAATCATCCTTTAATTTCCTTGTTTTAGGTATTCCATAGTAATTAAGAGCCTATAGGCAGGAACTGAAAGAACTGCACACATGAGAGAAGATAGTTTCTTTCCCTTTTATTTGATTTAAGCTAGCATAAGTATCAAAAGGCAAAGCTGGAAGAAAGAAAAAGCTGATGTGTCAAGACAGATGAACAAAAGAAGATAACAAGAGAATTTGAAGACAAGGACAAGTTGGGATCCCAAAGCACTTTATGGCACCCCAGTCAAAGTAAGGGGTAGGCTTTTGACTGGCTCCAGGAGAGCATAGCTGGAGTAAAAGTATCTATCCCAGATAGCCTAGGAGGGAGGCTGAATTTTTTTCCAAGTAAAGTAATCTCACATCATTGGGTTCTTAAAATTGGATGGGTTACACCCTTCAATGGTGAAAAATCCCTCCAAATTTCCCACTGAGAGCATCAAGGTTATGCTCTCAGCACTGTGAATTGCTTATAAAGGATCTTTCTTCCATTTTACAGGCCAATGTGGTCAAGCCTGTGCCACCAAGGGAAGAGGAAAAGGGATTTTACTCAAAATACTTCCTGGTAACCAAAAAGACAGGGGGAATTTTGTCCCACCCTAGACCTAAAGGCCCTGAACAAATACCTATTAAAAAAGAAATTCAGGAAGGTTGCTCTGGGCACCTTAATTCCCATGATTCAGGAAAACAATTGCCTATGCTCTCTGGATTTAAAGGATGTCTATACCCATATTCAAATACATCCCAACTGCAGGAAATCTCAGATTACAAGTAGGAGAGCACTACTACCAGTATTGTGTGTTGTCTTTTGGCTTTGTGTCTGCTCCCTGGGTGTTCACAAAGGAGTAGATTTTCAGCTAGCAGCAATGAGCAATTTTTTAGCCACTGCCAGTGTTATCACTGGATATTCAATGCCAAGCTATATCCAGGCACTGACATTGAATATCTGGGGTTATGCAGCTGGCTATCTGTTATGCAGTTAAGTGCGATACTCAGCACTTAACCACCTAAGCGACACTGCACAAAGATAGAACTGTGTTTTATGCAGTCCAATTTGGCTGCTTCACTTACTAAGCCACACTAGCTGCTGCCTTGTGCTAATGCCAACACAACCCATTGGGGGTTAGGCAGTTAAGTACTGAATATTGGCACTTAACCACATAACTCTGCCCCCAAACTGCCCACAAAATAGCCAGCTTTCAGTTTAGCAGTCAGTGCAGATATTCAGTGGCACTAACTGGTTAAGGTTCTGCTATCAGAGGATAGCTCTGCACAAGTGAATTAACTGACCAGGAGAATTTCCTAGTTGGTTAAATCACTTTGAATATTGACCCAAAAAGTGCCTCAAAGAAGTCGCAGCATCGATACACAGTTTAGGAGTGCACGTGTTTCTCTATCTGGACAAGTGGCTAGTCAAGAGTACGTCAAAAGAAGGAGCTCAAGAACCAATGCAAAGAACTATTTGGGTGTTAGAGCTACTAGAGTTCATCATAAACTCCCCCTAATCCCATACACTTCCTACAAAACAACTGGAGTTCATAAGAACCCTGCTAGACATAGTTCAGGCCTGAGAATTTCTTCTGCAGCAGATTAAGATAACCGCATAAAGGACTAGATTCTATATATCATGCCTAAAATTTGGGGCCAAAATGAAATTCGCTTAGGCTTATTCTATAAAGTATGCTTTAATGTAGGTGTACTTTATAGAATAAGCCTAAATTTCCATGTGGTTTATAGAATATTCTAAGCACTGGTCCATGCAACTAAATTTAGTCATGGTCAATTACGCCAAGTAAAACCTGGTGTACGGCGTGGAGTGGGTGTATTCTATAACAATGCACATAGATTTTAGAAACACCCATGACTCAACCATTCTACTCCCATAACCATACCCACTTTCAACCATGCGACTTACACTTATTATTATTATTACATTTGTATCCCACATTATCCCACCTCTTTGCAGGCTCAATGTGGCTTACAATTCATCGTGGATACTGGAAATAGAAAAGAATGTACATTTGGTTTTACAGCAAGTTTTGTGTACATGATGGTGAAATACATAATATTGGAAATAGAAAAGAGTATACATTTGTTTTAGCAGAAGTTTTGGTTACATGATGGTGAAATACATGATAGTGTTAAAATCATAGACATTTGGTGCATGATAGTGTGAAAGCAAAAGACATTAAAGAACATTCCTGGATATCTTAAAGAAAGTAGAGTTACTCGTGTTGTTTTTTATGATACTGTATATTTTGTCAAAGAGATAAGGTTTTCAGGAGTTTGCGGAAATTGGTCATTTCGTAGACCGATTTCAGGTTACGTGGCAGTGAGTTCCAGAGCTGTGTGCTTGTATAGGAAACAGTGGCGTAGCCAGACCTGACTTTTTGGGTGGGCCCAGAGCTAATATGGGTGGGCACTATGTGTATGCTGGCTGGTAGTGGGCTCTTCACTGCCTAGGACGAAAAAAAGGTATATTTTAATCATTAAATATACATTTTTTGCTCTAGGCAGTGAAGTGCTTACCCCACCCAGAAGCCCACCACCACCAGCATTTTGAGTACAAAATAGTAAAATTACTACTACATGACAACATGTAAAAAATTTTTTTTAAATATATTTAATTTAATTTACTTTATTTCTTATGAATTGCAACATCCCCAAAGGAGTTCAGTACGATTTACATAGTAAAAGAAGCTGGACATACCAGTTTCTTAGTTTCAAATACAGTTTGAAACTAAGAAGCAAAAAAAAACCTCTTCCTCAGACTTTACCCAGAACCTATGTTTCACACAAGTACATTTCCAAAGTCTTACGAAACATCATATAACAAGGGATAATCTTTATCTCAATTGATATAGATGCATTTATTACCTGGCTTCTGTAGCTGAGTGGTGCCATGGGGGAGTGCTACTGTGATTGAACAAACTGACTGAAAACAATCACAGACCCGGCCGGCAGGGAACAAGCAGGCACAGTGTGGATTTGGAGCCGCTCCATGACCTTTCCCATGCGGCACTGCATGCGGCGCAGCCGCAGCGCCATCATGCCGTGCGGGGCAGGATCCAACCGGACCCGAGGAGGAGGAAGACGGCAGAGAGTGTAGCGTGGTGGGGTGACGCGCGTGTGCAGCAGAGGTTGCTAACAGCAGCCGCGAATCTGCGACTCCATGAAACTGTGTGTTTAGCTGCACACAGCACAAGATAATAAGAGGCTGCGCTGGCCGACGAAGAGGAGGAGCTCTCGTGCTGCCGATAAAAGCAGGTGGGAGGTGGCTGAGCGGGCCGTGCCACGCCGCTGACCAACAGAATAAAATAAGTCTGTGACAACACTGTGGCTGGCTACTCAGCTGCTGTAAACTGGGCGGTGGGCGGGCCTAAGTCGAGATTGGGTGGGCCTGGGCCCACCCAGGCCCAGCCGTAGCTACGCCCCTGATAGGAAAAGGTTGATGCATGCATTGATTTGTATTTCAAGCCTTTACATTTGGGAGGATGATGTGCACCATGTTACAGAATATTCTAATTAATGCCAATTAGTGCTGATAATTGGTTGTTAACATCCAATTATCAGCGCTGATTAGCTTGTTAACTAATTAAGTTATGCACATTGTTATGGAATACACTTCAATTTCTGCATGGAAATCTTTTTTTTAATTTTTAAAAAATTATTTTCAGTAATAAATTCAGTGACAAAAAAGCTTATCTAATACACTCATCAGTGAACAATACAGTGATCATCTGTAACAAATTCATGTGTTCAAATCTTATCATTCCCTGTCTTATCTCCCCTCCCAGCCCGCCCTCCCCTTCCCTTTCCCCTCCCGCTCAAATAGCTAGTTCGACTCAGTCTTTTTGTTTATATTGCTAATTACAACTAATCAGAGGCGTTCTGTGAGGTTAACCATTGTTCGTACAGGTTCCAGATTTTCTGATGTTGTAATACGTGTCCTGTGCGTAGAGCCGTAAGTTTAGACATCAAGCAGATATAGTCCACCTTTTGTATAACTCTTTGAAGATCTGGGAGAGTTTGCTGTTTCCAGGCTGCTGCTAGGACCAGTTTGCTCGCCACAAACACTTGAGCAGCAAATTGATGTATGGAGGCTGATATTCCCACTGGTTTAAAATGCAATAAATAATAGTCCATTTTCATTGGGTAATGTGTCCCAGTCACCTCACTCAAAAATGTGATTACCTTTGCCAAGTAATTCTGCACAAGTGTACAATCCCACCAAATATGAAACATAACTCCTATTGCATTACATTGACGCCAGCACTGGGCTGACCCTGTTCGGAACATCTTAACCATACGGTGGGGGGTATAATACCAACAGTATAATATTTTGTGTCCACTTTCAACCATGGCACTAGAAACCAAGACTCTGAGCAGGGATCTAAATGCTACTCTCCATTGTGGAAACATGTGTGTCTCCCCCAAAGCCGCTTCCCACTTCGTTAAATAGTGTTCTATTGGGTTGGTGTGTGAGAGTAAAGCCTCATATAATCTCGAAATACTCCCCCTTCCTCCCCCTCTCATCAATGCGTGTTCCAACCCAATTTCAGGTAAACTAAGCTCATCCTGTGCTCTTCGCTTAATAAAGTCTCACACTTGGTAGTATTGGAAAGCTTGTCGGGGGGAGAGCCCGTATTCATTACATAACTCCTCCGCCCACATTTGTTCTAATTCACACAGACCCATGTCTTCCCACGTACAATAGGCCATTCCAGTGCACCCGGCCAAAACTGGGGAGCAAAGCGAAGGAACATATGTCTAAAGAATAGTCACCCCGGGAGAAAGTTCTCTCTAATTGTGCCCCACGTAAGCAAGGGCCATCGTATCATAGTAACATACATAGTAACTTAGTAGATGACGGCAGAAAAAGACCTGCATCGTCCATCCAGTCTGCCCAAGACAAACTCATATGTGTATACCTTACCTTGAATTTGTACCTGTCCTTTTCAGGGCACAGACCATATAAGTCTGCCCAGCAGTATTTCCTGCCTCCCAACCACCAGTCCCTCCTCCCATCACCGGCTCTGGTACAGACCGTACAAGTCTGCCCTCCCCTATCCTCTCCTCCCAATCACCACCCCCTATTCCCCCCACCTGTTCCGCCACCCAATTTCAGCTAAGCTTCTGAGGATCCATTCCTTCTGCACAGGATTCCTCTATGCATATCCCACGCATGTTTGAACTCCGTTACCGTTTTCATCTCCACCACCTCCCGCGGGAGGGCATTCCAAGTGTCCACCACCCTCTCCATGAAAAAATACTTCCTGACATCTTTCCTGAGTCTGCCCCCCTTCAATCTCATTTCATGTCCTCTCGTTCTACCGCCTTCCCATCTCTGGAAAAGATTTGTTTGCGGATTAATACCTTTCAAATATTTGAACGTCTGTATCATATCACCCCTGTTCCTCCTTTCCTCCAGGGTGTACATGTTCAGGTCAGCAAGCCTCTCTTCATACGTCTTGGAACGTAAATCCCATACCATCCTCGTAGCTTTTCTTTGCACCGCTTCCATTTTTTTAACATCCTTCGCAAGGTACGGCCTCCAAAACTGAACACAATACTCCAGGTGGGGCCTCACCAACGTCTTATACAGGGGCATTAAAACCTCCTTTCTTCTGCTGGTCACTCCTCTCTCTAAGCAGCCTAGCAATCTTCTAGCTACGGCCACCGCCTTGTCGCACTGTTTCGTCGCCTTCAGGTCCTCAGATACTATCAATGGTGATGGGCTTCTTTTAGCTAGCTCTCCTAGGTCTTGTTTGGTCAGCCAGGGTATCGCTCTTAGCGGGAAGGATCCCATCCACCCCTGCTCCATAATTTCCCTGTGTCTTGTAGCCATGTTGCAATTACTCTAAGATGTGCTGCCTGAAAGTAATTTAAGAAAAAGGGGACCCCAATTCCTCCCCGGTCTTTTGACTGGTACATTACTGTCCTTCTTACCCAGGGGTCGTTTTTTCCAAATGAATGAAAACACCTTGTTCTGAAGGCCCTGGAGGAAGCTATCTGGGATTGAGATAGGTAGTGCCATAAAAAGGTACAAGATTCTAGGTAGTATGACCATTTTAACTGCATTAATCCGCCCAATCCATAACAATGTCAAACCCTCCCATCTGTGTAGATCTTGGAACAGTCATTGCACCAATGCCAGAAAATTAACTTGAAAAAGCTCTTCAATGCGCCTTGGGATATTTACCCCTAAATACCGGATATACCGCAGCGCCCAACGAAATGGAGAAATGTTTTGCAACCTCATTTTTTGTTCAATGGGCAGATTTATATCTAGTGCCTCAGATTTATCCAGATTAATCTTCAAACCCGACACCTCTCCATATGCGTGAAACGCCTCGAGTATTTTTGGAAAGGAAGTCTCGGGATCTCTTAGCATCAGTAGTATATCATCAACAAAAAGGAGAGCTCGTGTTTCTAAATTTCCCAGTCGTGGCCCTTGAATTTCAGGATGCATCCTAAGCGCCTCTGCAAGAGGCTCCATCACTATAGCAAAAAGTAAGGGGGAGAGCGCATAGGGTTACCATATTTGCCCTAAGAAAAAAGAGGACACATGCCCCGCCCCCTTGATACACCTCTTCCCCGCCCCATCCCGCCCATGCCCCGCCCCTTGCCCCGCCCCTTGCCCCGCCCCCTATTCAAGACTTCAATGGAAGTCTCATGAAGCTGCCGCTTGAACTGTTAGCAGCAATTTTGAACACAAGGGTTCAGCTTTAATTGGCATCTAAAATCACAACAAACAGTAATGTTTAACACAGGATTCAATGAGTCCAAACAGAAACAACAATTGTGGCACCATTTAACCAACCATGGAATAGTGCCCGCAAGAAAATGGAGGTAGACCAATAACGTTGAAACACAAGGGTTCAGCTTTAATTGGCATCTAAAATCACAACAAACAGTAATGTTTAACACAGGATTCAATGAGTCCAAACAGAAACAACAATTGTGGCACCATTTAACCAACCATGGAATAGTGCCCACAAGAAAATGGAGGTAGACCAACTATCTAGTGTAAAACCTCTTACAACTATAAAAGCAGCAAAACTGCAAAAAGTTGACAAGCGGCTGTATTGAGTACAACAGAGAATTGCAGTGGTTCCCAAACCTGGTCCATACTCCTGGAGGCACCCGCATTCCAGCCAGTCAGGTTTTCAGGATACCCACAATAAATATTCATGAAAGAGATTTGCAAAGTTTACATTCAGTGGTACCGGAGGCTCCCCAGCCAGATTTCCAGGATACCCACATGCAGTGCAAACCTCTCTCATGACACTGTAGCAGCAGTAGACAATCTATGTTTCAAAGGTTTCTGAATCTGAATTTGATTGATTCTGAGCTCTAGAATACTTATCAGAAGAGCGGATATTCCGCAACAACTTTGGTTGGCACTTGATATACATATGAAAGTCTTTGCATGTCATATGCTTAAAGTTGTGGTGTACAAAGAGAATTCCCTTTACAGATTCAACCAGAAGTTTGTTTCTCTCCTTTGTCCATTGGCTCTGCATTACGGAAAAAACTCGTTCAGTGTTAGTATTATGTGATGGAATCGCAAAGAAAAACTCTGCAATGATCAGAAGTTCTGAGAAACATTCCTCAGTCTTGCAACTGTTGAAGTACTTCACCCATTTGTCATGTGACAATAACTTTTCAAACTCTTCATTTTGGTTTGACTCAACAAATCTCTTCAAGTTGCAGAACTGATCAAAACATTTGCTATCGTCAATGCCTATTTCCTTTTCTTTGAGATATGCCACAGTTGCAAGAACTTCATCCCAACTTGGAATTTTAGTGAAAGCCATCCATGAAAATACAGTGAACTCCTCCAGTGGCACGGTCCACATTTCCAGATATTGCAAACATGTGGTGTACAACGAGGCTACTTGTGAACAAAATGCTTCACAGTGGTCATCCTGTCCATCTTGATGCAACTTCTTTAACAACTCCTTCACCTTTAGTGACATGAAACTCTGTTGTGCTCGACATTCGAGAACAGACTGGACAGATTTAAGGCAGTTCATAACCTCCAGTAGCGAATTATTTTCACGTTCAATTTTTTCAATGTGTGAATGGAACACATTCATCAGCGAATGCATATGCCAAAGGTAAATCTCACTAAGATCATTTTCAAAGAAATTTCGAATCACAGCAGGTGGCATTTCTTGAGACAAAAAGAAAGACTTCAAGGCTGGAAACATCTGCAACATGCGATGGATGCTAGGAAACAAAGACAGCCATCGAGTCTTGCAGTGATAAAGTAGCTGACGATATTCCACTTCAACAAATTCACAGTACTCTTTTAACTGTTCAGTTCGAACAGTGTAGATTGAGAAATAGTTGTAAATTTTTAAAACTATTGACTCAATATCAACATCAAGTGTATCAGCGCCATGCTGAATGCAGTTATTCAAAACATGTGCTGGACAACCAATTCCAACTAATGTACCATTACCACTGCTTTCTCCTTTCATCCTCTTTAAATTTGCAAACACATTCTTTCCAGTAGCTCTACGCTGGACACCTCCAAAATTTGTATTACAATTATCTCCTGCAAAGGCTATACACTTCTGAAATAAGCTATGTCTGTCCAAGGTGTTCTTAATGCACGTTGAAATTGTTTCTGCAGTTTCATCTGGAGTGCTATGCACATCAATGAGTTTCGACTGTAAACCACCATTTTTCCAATCGAAGTAGTAAATAAGAATTGGAAACAACTTCTGAGATCCATGATTACTACCATCTGTCGCAACCCCACAGAAGCGTACACAACTTAGTGCTTTTACAACCACATCAACGGAATGCGGAGCCAGCACACTATTAACAATTGCTTCGGTTTTTGTTCGTGCACATGATATTTTTCGTGCAATGCTGGAGTCAGGTAATACTGTTTTTATTAACCTGCAACTGCAGTCCATAGATTTATAGCTATGATGATGTTTAACTGCATGAAACGCCAATGTTCCTTCAACAGCTGAAACAGAATCATCAATTTTGGAACACGGTGTTATGAAAAAATCTGTAAGTTTCATAGATGAGCTTTCTCCCCGAACACTCTTAACATGTTTTGACGTTCTGATATGCGCCTCTAAATCAAGTGTACCTTTATGCGCAACAGAAATATAAGTCCCACCACCACATGTTATGCATTCCGCTTCCCTGTCATGTCGACCTGAACGAAAACATGGGTATTTCGCTTTCATCACATCAGTAAATGAACAGTTTCGTTTCGGCATTTCTAGTTCGTAGCTCACGTTCGATGACTGTGGTCAGTGCAGTGAAAACTCTGTAAACACAAACCAAACACATTTGCTTATTTCCGATCTGACGAAGAAGGGCAACCTTCGAAAGCTAATCAAGAAATGTATTAAGTTATGTCCAATAAAAAAGGTATCATCTTATTTTCTTTTCCATGTTTTATTTTGTTTGATTTCTATTGATAACCTTTAAGAGTGGACTAACACGGCTACCACACCTCTCTACTTAACACAAACCAAGAAAACTGTAATATCTATTCCTTGTATGTCCAGGATTCCCACTGTCTCCCTGTTCACTCTCTTCCACTTTCATCCTGTCTTCTTATCCAGCATATCACTCCATGGTGCGACTGCACCTTGAATACTGAGTGCAATTCTGTTCACCATACCTCAAAAACTATATAACGGAATTAGAAAAGGAATAGAGAAGAGTGACGAAAATGGCAAACATGACGACTTCCTATGAAGAAAGGATAAAGAGGCTAGGGCTCTTCACCTTGGAAAAGAGACAGCTGAGTGGAGGTATGATAGAGGCCCACCCCCCTATCTCCTCCCTCTCAGGCAGAACCCCACCTACTTTAATTTCTCTACTTCAATCCGATATCAATATATTAGCATTCTCCACCATCCATCTTTTACCAGCTCTCTCGCCCCCCCCCCCCCCCCCCATTACACGCTTCTACGTTCCCTTAAGGTTACCAGATTTTTGGTTTGCAAATCTAGTACACAAGGGCTGGGCCTCTGCAGACATCTCTCTACCATAAAAATTATAAAGGAATATAATTTTTAATTTGATTCTATCTTATAAGTTTAAGTTGCTTTGCACATAATACCTAAAAACATTACCAGAACTCAAACAGCATCAATCCAACCTATGAAAAAGCAACACTGCAAATATGTCAGAATCTACAAAGATATTGTATCTTAAGCCCATAGTTAACACGCTTGTCTTTTAAGGAAAGAAAGAGAGAAGTTAGAACAAACCTTTGTAGCCTTTCTATTCTTTTTTTCTGTATATTCCGCTCCCGTTGCAGGCAGGCAAGTTAGACAGCAGCACTTAAAAGCTGGAGACACAGAATAACAAGTCACCCTGCAACCCACAACAAGATGATTAGTTCCGCATGGCCGGGGGGCGGGGCACTATTAAGAGAAACAACATTGGGCAATAAAACGTTTAACAGAAAAAGAAAAAAAACCCAGCCAGCGTGATAGGGACAGAGGATACCACTTGTACAGATAGATGAGGAGAGGAACAGTAAGGAAGCCCTGAGTTGAAAAAGATAGCACAGAGAAGCTGGCCGACATTTGTGCACCTTTGTTCCAATAATCCAAATGAAATCGAGAACAGGAGGA
The DNA here is from genome assembly GCF_901765095.1 of Microcaecilia unicolor. Lineage (NCBI taxonomy): Eukaryota > Metazoa > Chordata > Amphibia > Gymnophiona > Siphonopidae > Microcaecilia > Microcaecilia unicolor. The sequence continues at coordinate 66,263,749 of NC_044039.1, read as the reverse complement.
TTTATTTTAAGCAACGGGGAGAGAGAAACCAATTGAATTACCCAGCCAGTTCCATTCTGGTCTCCCCCCCCAGGCGGGCCCCAGTTTTCTTCTACTTTAACAATTACTTCTATCTCCGGTTTTATTACTTCCCCCCCCCCCCCCCCCCCCCCCCGAATCCCCACACCGCGACTGCCTGCCAACAAGTGAAGCAAGTAGCAGCTACATCAAGAAAGTGGCTCGCTCCGTCCGACCCCAGCCAGACCCACACAACTCGGATAAAAAACAAATTTACCTCGTGGCTGCAGCAGCAGCAGCAGCAGCAGCAGGCACTACGTACTAGTTGACTCGTGCGTGCAGGAGGACTGAGGACGGAGGGAGGGCGGATCGATCAATTAATCAGCTGACTGGGGCGTGTACGTCATCACGCACGGACGCTGCACGTCGGACGAGGGGAGGAGACTGAAAGTCAGGAGGAGGAGCGGAGGAGGAGGAGAAAACCCGGACAAAGCCAGCAAACAAAGAAATCCGCCCGGACTCCCGACAGCGCCCTCAAAAAGAGGACATGTCCGGGGAAATCCGGACAAATGGTAACCCTAAGAGCGCACACCCTTGCCGGGTCCCCCTATATAGTTGAAAAGGCTTTGAAAGTTTCCCATTTACCCGAATCGAGGCCATGGGGGTCTTGTAGATTAACTGAAGCCAGTATACAAATCGCCCCGAGAATCCCATCTTATATAGTACTGCAAACAAGAAAGGCCAGCTCACTCTGTCAAATGCCTTCTCAGCGTCTAACGACAAAATACACAAAGGGGATTGCGTGTCTTGTGCATAGTAGATCAAATGTAAAGTTCTTCGTATGTTGTCGAATGTCTGTCTCCCCTGCACAAATCCTGCTTGATCTTCATGTATCAGGGAGGGCAGGTATCTCTGCATTCGGGTCGCTAAGATCTTGGAAAAATTTTGTAGTCTACCCCTAGGAGAGATATGGGCCTATATGACCCGCAAAGTTGGGGATCTTTACCTGGTTTGGGGATCACTGTTATATTGGCTAAGTTCCATGTGGGGGGGGGGGGGGGGGGAGCCCTGTGCTACCTTCCAGGGAGTTGAACACCTCCAATAGCAATGGGGCCAATAGCTTCCCGAATACCTTATAAAATGTATTGGTGAACCCATCAGGCCCTGGGGCTTTCCCTGTAGGGAGCTCTTTGATAGTTTGAATAACCTCCTCTAGTTCGATGGGGTGTGACAGAGCCTGGCCAGCACTTATAGGCAGCCTGGAGAGCTCTACACCCTCCAGGTAGTTCTCCATGGCATCAGTCAACACCTCTTCTCCTTTTGTATATAGCTTTTCATATTCCTTGAATGCCGACTCTATGTACTCAGCTTCTGTATGGATCCCTCCTCCCTCTTCTCTCAAGCTCACAACCATGTTGCGAGTTGTGTGTTGTTTAAGCCTGCTGGCTTTATTTCCAAACTCATAGTGAGTTTGACGAGCCTTTTGTAGTTTTTCTGACAGATCTGCAAATTCAAGATCACATATTTGAGTCCGCAGTTTGTGGATTTGGTCTAATGCACCTGAGGTAGGCCCAAGGCCACCCCGATGGAGTCCAGCCTCCTCTTGCTCTAATTGCTGCCTAAGATCCACCTCTTTGGATGATCGCAACTTCCTTATATCCACTTTTAACGCTATGAGGTGGCCTCGCATTACTGTTTTGAACCCCTCCCAGAGGACTATAGGCGTGACCTCCCCATTGTCATTGAGCTGGATGTAATCTTTAATTTGTTTTTCTAGGCCAACCACATTGGCCGGGCCATTTAAGAGGGCATCATCCAATCTCCAGCTGCCTCTATCTCCTCTTGGTTTAGGAAAAGCTAGTTTCATCAATACTGGAGAGTGATCTGACCACGTATGGGGCAATAACCTGCCCCAGCATAGATGCCTCCCCCAACCAAAAATCAATCCTAGAGAAGGAGTGATGGACCGTGGAAAAATAGGTATAGCTGCGCACCTGTGGGTTCACTTGGCGCCACATATCTACCAGATGCCAGCGTGTCATAAATTCTTGAGGTTTGGCTCTATCTTTTCGGCCATATTGTATACTGTTTAAGGAATTATCTAAGTTTGGTTGCAAAGTAAGATTGAAATCCCCTCCCACAATTAGGGAACCCTCAATATGTTTCAAAACTACCTGATCTAGTTCAGAAAAGAATTCTCCCTGATTCGCATTCGGTCCATATACATTTACTACTGTGTAGACCCATCCTGCTACAGAGAAAACCACTAACAGGTACCTCCCTCCCCTATCTCTAATAACCTTTAAGATGTTCCATGGCTGTGCCCCAGTAAACGCTATCAATACTCCCTTAGTCTTTGTATTATCCACACTAGATGCAAAATATGTATTAGGGAACTTCTTATGGTGACAAAGATATTCATGTCTGGGTTGCAAATGGGTCTCTTGTATCAAGGCCACATCCGCTCGAAGGCGGAGCAGCTCCCTATACATAAGCTGTCGTTTCCTTGGGATATTCAGTCCTCTTACATCTAGCAATACTAAATTGATGTCAGACATGTCTTAGAAAAGTCCATTTGGATCTATCTGGAATTTCAGCTCTTTCAGGTCTGTATTTCCTCTCCCTCCCATGCCTCTGCAGATTCGAGCTTCTTTTTTTGTTATATTCCTCATCGCCCATCTCCCCTCTCCATCTTCTCCTGTTTCCCTCTCTATCTTTTCCTAAGAAACCTCTCCCCCCCCTCACTCCCTTCCCCATCAATTCTAAGTCTGCCCATGTTAATTATCATGGGTAGTTAAGGAAGAAGTGTGAGCTGAATATCTGCCTTCGCACTCCCCCACGGGGTTTCTTCAATATTTTAAAACTTTGCCCAACACATTGCCAAACTTTCATAATAACAATATAACAGTATAACATTTGTATTTAGTATCTCAACATATATCATCCTGGAGTTTTCTCACCATGTTCCTGTTCCTCCTCCTCGCATATTATCAAATCAAATGTCTCTCTGTCATTTCTCCACTGATCGACTTATCATTCAGTCATGCAGGAGGGAGTAAGCAAAAAGAAAAAAGGAGAGTCCATCTCCTAGTCCGTCTCTTTGAAAGTCAGGTCACCTTGGTTGTCGACTGTTGTCGTTGCAGGCACTTTTGGCCTTTACCCACTCGCTGCCACTTCGATGGTGTCCCCAGCGGTGGGCCCCGCTTTACCACTCCAGAAGATGCAGGTGTCTCTGTAGGCCCCTCCTCTGGCAGAACTTCTCTGGCCTCCATGAGGGATCTTATTTGCTGCATCTTACCCTCCTTATAGAAGGCTAGCACAAAAAGGATGCCTCCATTTGTAGTGGATACCCAATTCTTGTAATCTTTTGGTGACGTTTCAGCTCCGCTCTACGCTTTAGCGTGACGGCAGCTAGGTCTTGATAGATCTCCACTCTGTAGGAATCCCATTGAAAGTTTGGGGTCTGGCGTGCCGCTTTTGCCACTTGTTCTTTCAGTTTATAGTCTCGGAAGCATACTATAATGTCTTTGGATAAGTTGGCTCGTGGGGACCCCAGCGCCCGGTGTGCTCTCTCTAATTGGATCAATGTTGGCTCTATCACTGTGCCGCACGTCGCCAGTAGGCTGCTCACTAGTTTTTGTACTGTCTCTCCTCCCTCTCCTTCTCTGCACATATTCAGCAGACTGCTAAAACCTGTAGTTTCTTTCTCTATAATATCAGCAAAATTCGCCCTTTCCTTTCTGAGCACACTACCAGAACCCTCATCCACACTCTTATCACCTCTCGCTTAGAATATTGCAACTTGCTTCTCATAGGTCTCCCACTTAGCCATCTCTCTCCTCTTCAATCTGTTCAAAATTGTGCTGCACGACTAATATTCCGCCGGTGCCGTTATGCTCATATTAGCCCTCTCCGCAAGTCACTTCACTGGCTTCCTATCCGTTTCCGCATACAGTTGAAACTCCTCTTATTGACTTATAAGTGCATTCACTCTGCAGCTCCTCAGTACCTCTCCACTCTCATCTCTCCCTACATTCCTCCCCGGGAACTCTGTTCGCTGGGTAAATCTCTCTTATCTGCACCCTTCTCCTCCACTGCTAACTCCAGACTCTGTTCCTTTTACCTTGCTGCACCATATGCCTGGAATAGACTTCCTGAGCCGGTACATCAAGCTCCATCTCTGGCTGTCTTAAAATCTAAGCTAAAAGTTCACCTTTTTGATGCTGCTTTTAACTCCTAACCCTTATTCACTTGTTCAGAACTCTTATCATCCTCACTTTAATATTCCCTTATCTCTTGTTTGTCCTGTTTGTCTGTCCTAATTAGATTGTAAGCTCTGTCAAGCAGGGACTGTCGCTTCATGTTCAGGTGTACAGCGCTGCTTACGTCTAGTAGCGCTATAGAAATAATGAGTAGTAGTAGTAGTAGTAATAGTAGTAGTTTAAGCATGCAGGGGTTTCTGGCAGCCCTCTAAATCTCAGGTTGCATCTGCGGCTGCAGTTTTCTAAGTCCTCTATTTTATCTAGGACATGTTGTTGAGCTGTCTGAGCTGCAGCCACCTGGTGGTCTATAGCTTCTATTGCCTCCGCTTGCGAGTCTAGCCGAGTTTCGGCCTCGTCAATTCTGGATCCTAATTCTCGTATCTCACCTTTTAGATCAGCACCAAGAGCCACCAGGTCTCCTCACATCACTTTCAAGTCCGATTTTATTTCCTGTAGCCACTGCTTCCAATCAGGCCACTCCTCTGCTTAGGGTCCCATTCGATCTACTCCCTCTGATTGGTTTTCTGCCAAGAATGTAGTTGCTGCAGGGAGAGTGTTTTCAACTCATTCCCGCTGACTATCACCTGTTGCTGCCACCATTTTGTTTCCCGTTCACGCCGTCTTCGAGCCGGGGTAGGTGAATCGCGAAAAATCCACCTCGTCTGAGTCCGATCATGTTCACGTCCTCCCCTCTCTGCTCCGCTGACTTTTCTGCACTTTAATATCTGTATCGCGGACTTCCAAATCGGGCTGTATTTCGTGTTCTCCCCGTGGGTCGCTCAGAGCTCCAATCTTAGGCAGCCATTCTGCTCACTGACGTCACTTCCTCCTCTGCATGGAAATCTTGACGAAATATATAGAATCCCAGGGAAAATGCAGTCCTATCCTTATGTAGTTCTTCATAGCCGGATAAGTGCCAAAATATAGCACTTAACCAGCTATGTTTTAGCCAGCTCCCTATACCCAGAAATTCAATGCTGGAGCCTGGACATGTCCTGGCATTGAACTTCCAGGTTTAAAGCCAGTGGTGGTCAGCAAAATGCTCATCACTGCCACCTGAATATCAGTGCTGCCAGCTGTCCTGCTTGTCCATGGAGAAAGCAAAGTTATGCACCTGTAGCAGATGTTCTCAGAGGACAGCAGAACACATGTTCTTACATATTTGCCCTCCTCCCCTAGGAGTTGTATTCTATCAGCTTTTTCATTAGACTGTTTTGGTCCCGCATGAGTTCAGCAGATGGGAAGGCGTATGCATGCACGGTGGACTCTGACAAAAGCTTACTGAAGTTAAAGAACTTTAGGGTTATCTCCGTGCCATGCTTTGTTGGTAACATCACCCGGATGTGACCTACTGTACTTGGAGAACATCTGCTATAAGTGAGTAACTTCAATTTACATGCTAATATGTTAACATACCTATACTAGCAGCGTGCCTAAGAGCTGTTTTACAATACCTGCTTAGTTACTTAGCATGCATTTGCAAGGGGCTCCCACCTATGAGCATAGCATACACAATACTCTAAGTTGCTCACATCCCTGCCATATGTAGATAGCCACACTTATGCCAGCTCTATGGATGCTGTAACTCTGGGTGCCAAAATATTTAGCTGCACTGATACTGGGTTATGCTAATATTTTGTAACAGAACTAGTTGCCTGGGCTTCATTGTAGAATAGGTTCCTACCACATCCTAAGGCTGCCTAAATGGAGTAGAATTGATTTCTTAGGGGGTAATATTAGGCCCGCAGCAGTGGACTGAATTTACCCCGGATATTCAAGGCTGGGTCATGCACGGCTCCTAGCACTGAATATCCTGGTAAGTGCTTTGACCCAGAAGTTGACCAGACACTGGCCGATATCCAAACCGGTGTCTGGCTAACTCGGTGCATAAAGTTAGGACAACCTTTTTGCTGACTGGCTCAGTGGGGTTTAGCCAGGCAAGAATCCTTGGATTTTAAGCGCTACTGTATCTGAGCGAAGCTTACCTTGAACTATCAATGAAAAGGCACAGGATAAATTTATCTAAATAAATTGCAATGTTGTATACAGAAATCCAATTTGCTATAAATCTATTTGTTAGCGTAATTGCATTTCTCCTATTTGCCTTAACCCAACAACTCATGCTCTTCCCTCTCCCTTCATGTTCCTAGCCCAACCCAGCCAATCACTCTTTCCCTCTTCCTCCCTCTTAGTCCCCCATCTGACCCAGCCACTTACTCTCTTTCCCTCTCTCTGCCTCCCAGTCTCCCACCCAACCCAGCCACTCACTCTTTTCCCTCTCTCTCCCTTCTTGCCCCCTACCCAACTGAGCCACTCACTCAAACTCCACTTTAGTCTCTGTTAAATACAATATTCTTTAAGATCAAATAGTGGAGTAATCGCACATATTATTGAAAACATTTAATAAAAGTTATATTTTATTTATTTATTTATTTATTTTATTTTATTTTAAAACCTATAAACTGCACAATCTACCATTCTTTGCCGGGAACAACAGAACACACAATAAAATATATGAAAACAAACTAATATACAAGATAAAAGCAAACAGGATTACACTACTTTCACTTAACTAAAAACATAAAAATAAAAAAAATCCAATTTACAAAGCCCATTCTTCTTTCAAATCTGCAGACAAAACAATAATCATTCTAAATGATCACCAAAACCCTACTGAAAAAGAAAGATCTTGGTAGGAGCAAGATGCGGCAGCACTGCTAACAAAGTAAGCCACAGAGATTTATTTGCTATTCTTACCTGGATCACCATTATGGGGAAGAAGAGAAAGGACATCTCTCAGCCCACTTTGAGCCACACTTCAGATGTTATTTATATATTTAACAAAATTTATAGCCCGCTCATCATAACATCTGAGCGGGTTACAATAAAACAAACAATCATAGTCACAAACATTGTAAAACATATAGACATTACAATTATATAAAATTCAAAAATAAAAAAAATTAAAATTAAAATGCAAACTAATTGTACAAATGAAAAATGTAATCATAGCTATAACTGCATTTAGCTAGCACCAGACAATCAAAACAGTCTAAACTCCCTGCTACCCAGAAAAAGCCTTACCTAAAACAAAGTCTTCAACTGCTTCCTAAACAAAGGCAAGGAAGAAATTTGACACAAAGACAGAAGAGCATTCCACAATGTGGGGCCAACAACAGAGAAAATATGAGAATAAATCGTTTGCAAATGAACATCATGAAGGGAAGGAACTTGCAACAACACTTAGGGCCCTGCTTACTAAGCCGCGCTGTAGGCGCACTAACTTTTTAGTGCACGCTAACGATAGCGACACCAATTATATGGGTGTCTAGCATTAGTGCACGCTAAAATGTTTGTGCACCTTGTAACCAGGCGCCTCTCTTGTGCAGCCAGGGATAGAACAATCTCCTCTAACCACAGGCTCCCGGTACAATGAAGAAACAGATATCCACCAGTAACTTCAAACTCAAGGACTTTATTCCATGCAGGTTTCTAGTACACAGTTCCCACAGCAGCATTCACCTTCAATCCTAAGCATCTATAAACACTAGTCCAATTCCAGCTAGCAGCAGCCCCTTCAATTCATCATCATAAGTAAATCACCAAGCAGCAGTTATACTTTCTATTCTCTTCACCCTCATAATGAGTTCCATATTTTAGGGACTTCTCACACCCAAGGGATTCCCCCTGCAACAGCTTCACTAGTAAGGTCAATACTTTAGGGACTCCTCCTTACCCAAGTATTTTCAGCCTGCAAAGACTTCCAAGACTAGTACTTTAGGGACCTCCCTGCCCAAGGGTTTTCAGCCTGCAACTGCCTCTCACCTTCCTTGCTGCTCTCCCTGAACTGAACTGCTGAGACTCCTTCCCACCTGCCTAATCAATCCCTAGCTTCTGCTCTCACAACCAATCATTCTCCTTTCATTAGCTTCTCTACACACCCATACCAGCTGAGTTAAGCCTTAGACTAATGAGGAGCTCCTGCACACAGGGTTTCCTAGCTCTCTTTCCCCCTAGGGGCAGCCAATCTACACATCCTGTCAGCTTATTCCCTTGTCTTCCCCTAGGGGGTTCCTCATCTCACCCCCTGGCTCCTTGCCTGCAATGCCTTCTGGGACTTGTAGTTCAGACTGAAGCTGCCTTAACCCAACTATCCTGGATGTGACTTTATCACATACCCCCCCCCCCCCCCCCCACTTAAGAAATTGCGAGTCCCTTTGGGACCTACCCAGGGATTCGCAATTCTAGACAGAACCCTTCTTCCTTTCTTTTTACGCCTCCCTAGGCCTCGGCATCTAATTTCTTCGCTCACTTTCCTGACCCATGGGTACACCCCCTTTACCACTATGGGCTTCCGGCGTACTTTCCTCAGGCCTAATCCCTTATCACCTCAGGGGAACTCCTAGTCCTACCCCTCTCATGGCTACAACCCTGGGCTGTACTTCTTCGCCTACTAGGCCCTGATTGGTATTTGTGGGTTGTGTATAGGGTCCTAAGTCTCTTTTTCCCTGGGACTTTTAAGTGTCTCCTATCCCTCCCTTTTGGTATAGGATAACCACTCTTGGTACAAGGCTCCCCCCAGCCTCTGGGTGATCTAGCATCCCCCTGGCACCCTCCCTGAGCCGGTGTCCCCTGCCTAGGAGCTCTTTTCTTACCTGACTCTAACGTGCGGTGTCTGGGCCCTAGGATCAGCCTTTTCTTCTGAGGCCTGAGCCTTTCCCTCCATTGCCTTTCCTGCTTGCCCTTCCGGGGTTTCTCAAATTCCTTAACCTTTACACTACCTCTTTCTGGGGTTTTAACAGTGCCCTTCTGACTCTCCCTATCCTGATCATTACTCAGGGATAAGGGTTTACTTACTTTAACCCCTCCTGGGTCCTTCTTTCCCTCCAGCTTTTTCTGGAGGTCTACAATGCAGGTTTGGGCTTCCTGAAGCTCTTTTAGTCTTCTCTGCCCATCCTGGAAGAGGACATCTACCGCTAGGGTCAACACCCTGCACCTCTCCTCCAGGGCCACCCGGCAGCTTTCTGCCCTTTCTGTGGTTTCCTTGGCTTGCTGTCTCTCTACCGCCCACTCAGCTGCCACCTGAGCTTGAACCTGTTGCAACTCCTTTATCTGCGTTTCCAACTCAAGGTTCCTCTGGGTCAGGTATCCTACCCTTCCCTGGGCTTCCTGCATTTCCCTGACTACCCCGTCTATCCTTTGGGTATATACCTTGTGCAGGTTTTCTATCTGGATCACCTTCTCCTCATTAAGCTCACCCAGGCCCCTGGCCTCAGCTTGGGTCTGCTGCAATGCCACAGTTAACTGAGCCACCACTTCAGTATATCCCTGCTGCACTTCCCTCAGCTGGCTTTCCTGTTGGCCCTTTAATACTCCTAGCCAAGCCTTTACCTGGGTTAAAGTCCCCCTCAGCTCTCCTATAGCTGTTTGCTGTAGTTTACCCATCTCCTTAACACTTTCTTGCCTCTTGGCCAACTCCACTTCCTTCTGCCTCACCTCCTGCTTGGCTTCCTCTAATTCTGCCTTTACAGAGGTGACAAGCTTATTTTCCTTTTGCTTCTGGAGTAGTATCCAGGCTTGCTGTTCCCTTATACTTTCATAGTAACATAGTAGATGATGGCAGAAAAAGACCTGCATGGTCCATTTAGTTTGCCCAAGATAAACTCATATCTTGAATTTGTACCTGTCTTTTTCAGGGCACAGACCGGATAAGTCTGCCCAGCAGTATTTCCCGCCTCCCAACCACCAGTCCCGTCTCCCATCACCGGCTCTGGTACAGACCGTATAAGTCTGCCCTCCCCTATCCTAGCCTCCCAACCACCAACCCCTCTTCCCCCCACCTGCTCTGCCACCCAATTTCAGCTAAGCTTCTGAGGATCCATTCCTGCTGCACAGGATTCCTTTATGCATATCTCACGCATGTTTGAATTCCGTTACCGTTTTCATCTCCACCACCTCCCGCGGGAGGGCATTCCAAGCATCCACCACCCTCTCCGTGAAAAAATACTTCCTGACATCTTTTTGGGTCTGCCCCCCTTCAATCTCATTTCATGTCCTCTCGTTCTACCGCCTTCCCATCTCTGGAAAAGATTTTTTTGCGGATTAATACCTTTCAAGTATTTGAACGTTTGTATCATATCACCCCTGTTCCTCCTTTCCTCCAGGGTATACATGTTCAGGTCAGCAAGTCTTTGGTCATACGTCTTGGAACGCAAATCCCATACCATTCTCGTAGCTTTTCTTTGCACCGCTTCCATTTTTTTAACATCCTTCGCAAGGTACGGCCTCCAAAACTGAACACAATACTCCAGGTGGGGCCTCACCAACGACTTGTACAGGGGCATCAACACTTCCTTTCTTCTGCTGATCACACCTCTCTCTATACAGCCTAGCAACCTTCTCGCTACGGCCACCGCCCTGTCACACTGTTTTGTCACCTTCAGATCCTCGGATACTATCACCCCAAGATCCCTCTCCCCCTCAGTACCTATCAGACTCTCCCCGCCTAACACGTACGTCTCTCGTGGGTTTCTACTCCCTAAATGCATCACTTTGCATTTCTTTGCATTGAATTTTAATTGCCAAACCTCAGACCATTCTTCTAGCTTCCTCAGATCCCTTTTCATGCTTTCCACTCCCTCCCGGGCGTCCACTCTGTTGCAAATCTTAGTATCATCCGCAAATAGGCAAACTTTACCTTCTAACCCTTCGGCAATGTCACTCACAAATATATTGAACAGAATCGGCCCCAGCACCAATCCCTGAAGCACTCCGCTACTCACCTTTCCCTCCTCCGAGCGAACTCCATTTACCACCACCCTCTGTCGTCTGTCCGTCAACCAATTCCTAATCCAGTTCACCACTTCGGGACCTATCTTCAGCCCATCTAGTTTATTTAAGAGCCTCCTGTGAGGAACCGTGTCAAAAGCTTTGCTAAAATCTAAGTAAATTACGTCTATAGCACGTCGATGATTCAATTCTCCAGTTACCCAATCAAAGAATTAAATGAGATTCGTTTGGCACGATTTCCCTCTGGTAAAACCATGTTGTCTCGGATCTTGCAGCTTGTTGGCTTCTAGGAAATTCACTATCCTTTCCTTCAGCATGGCTTCCATTACTTTTCCAATAACCGAAGTGAGGCTTACCGGCCTGTAGTTTCCAGCTTCTTCCCTATCACCACTTTTGTGAAGAGGTACCACCTCCGCCGTTCTCCAGTCTCTCGGAACCTCTCCAGTCTCCAAGGATTTATTAAACAAATCTTTAAGAGGACCCGCCAGGACCTCTCTGAGCTCCCTCAATATTCTGGGGTGGATCCCGTCCGGTCCCATGGCTTTGTCCACCTTTAGCTTTCCAAGTTGTTGATACACACTCTCTTCCGTGAACAGTGCTATATCCATTCCATTCTCAGGTGTACTTTTGCCAGTCCCTCGCGGTCCTTCTCCAGGATTTTCTTCAGTGAAAACCGAACAAAAGTATCTATTTAGTAAATTGGCTTTTTCTTCATCATTATCTACATAGCGGTTCGCTGTATTTTTTAGTCTCACAATTCCCTTTTTAGTCCTTCTTCTTTCACTAATATACCTGAAGAAATTTTTGTCGCCCCTCCTTACATTTCTAGCCATTTGTTCTTCCGCTTGCGCCTTCGCCAGACGTACCTCTCTCTTGGCTTCTTTCAGTTTCATCCGGTATTCCTCCCCGTGTTCCTCTTCTTGAGATTTTTTATATTTCTGGAACGCCAACTCTTTAGCCTTTATTTTCTCAGCCACTTGCTTGGAGAACCATATCGGTTTCCTTTTCCTCTTGCTTTTATTTACTCTCCTTACATAAAGGTCTGTGGCCCTATTTATTGCTTCTTTCAGCCTGGACCACTGCCCTTCCACTTCCTGTTCGTCCTCCCAGCCCATCATCTCCTTCCTCAGGTATTCCCCCATTTTACTAAAGTCAGCACGCTTGAAATCCAGGACTTTGAGTTTAGAGTGGCCGCCCTCCACTTCAGCTGTTATATCAAACCAAACCGTTTGATGGTCACTGTTTCCCAGATGTGCACACACTCGCACATTTGACACACTATCCCCATTTGTGAGCACCAGATCCAGCATCGCTCCCTCCCTCGTGGGTTCCGTCACCATCTGTCTGAGTAGAGCACTTTGGAAAGCATCTACGATCTCTCTACTTCTTTCCGATTTGGCAGACGGAACCTTCCAATCTACATCCGGCAGATTGAAATCTCCCATCAACAGAACCTCTTTTTTCTTTCCTAATTTTTGAATATCTGCAATCAGATCTTTATCTAGTTCCTCTAATTGTGTGGGGGGTCTGTAGACAACACCCACGTGGACAGAAGTTCTATCCTCTCTTTTTAAGGTGATCCATATCGCTTCTTCTTTTCCCCAGGTCCCTGTCATTTCAGTCGCCATGATATCATTCCTCACATACAGAGCTACTCCTCCACCTTTACGACCCTCTCTATCCTTCCTAAATAGATTATAGCCTGGTATGCTTGCATCCCACTCATGGGAACTGTTGAGCCACGTCTCTGTGATTGCAACAACATCTAAGTCTGCTTCCACCATCAGGGCTTGAAGGTCATGAACTTTATTGCTTAGACTACGAGCATTTGTGGCCATTGCTTTCCACCTATATTTCTTGGTATGTGTTTTAACATTAGTGATTTGGGGGTGTCTTTTCACTTTGGGTACCTTCATGGCTTTTTGTTCCAACTTTATTGCTTTTTCCTCTGCTTCAGTTCTATTTTCAGGAGCATTACAGTGCTGTAATGGAGCAAAAGAATTCTTTAGTGGCAACACTTGTGCGGGTGGATGCTTATGTGTCACATGACGAAGTCTGCCAGAGCCTACTGTGAACCATCTGTTCTTATGTGGTTTTATTCTTTGAGGGAGTGGTGAGAAGCTATTTCTCTGTGCAGTCCTAGAAGCTGGTTTAATTGTATCCAATTCTTGCATTACTGTACTGAGCTCTTGTTTAAAACTAGATAGTTGAAGACAGATAGGGCAAGCTTTAAGTCTCCAGATGATTGGCCTTGAAACTAAAGTACCACAATTATTGCAGAGAATAAAAGTCATCCTGATTTCTTGAATTGGGTATGAACAGGTGTACTTAGTTGGGGTTAACAGTCTGTAAGACTGCCTGTGTATGATTAAGTGAATGACGTTTGGTTTGTCTATAAATGAGTGGAAAACCCTGGGGTGGGTGGGATTATAAGTCCCAAGTGCCAGCTAACTACTGTTAAGGCAATTCTCTGGGTGGGACCAGAATTTTCAAATGATTTAACTTCCAAATTTACCCTAGAATATAAAAAATAAGCTTTCCTTGTTGTAATATAAATCCAGATATTCCCAATAATTATATCAGTTTCAACAATGTAAAATGCACTTTAGAGCCCCAATACAATACAGCCTCCCTCTCAGAGCTTGGTAGGAAGAGAAAAAGAAAGAAAATAAGAGGTTTCACAGGGCAAAATTAATTAAGCACTAAGCATTAAATTAAAGAGAATACCAGGAATCTCAGCTTAGCCAGCAAGTTGAGAAGTTTGGAATTTAAAAGGTCCAAATTTGTTATACTTTGGAGGAGTTTGCTTCAGGTACAGAGAGGTCAGCACCTGAGCAAAGTTAGAAATGGTTTGACCCCTATTCAGAGCTCAACCCTTACCTCCTGCTGTGTAATGATTAAGTTCCAAGTGCCAGCTAACTACTGTTAAGGCAATTCTCTGGGTGGGACCAGAATTTTCAAATGATTTAACTTCCAAATTTGCCCTTAGCCAGCAAGTTGAGAAGTTTGTAATTTAAAAGGTCCAAATTTGTTATACTTTGGAGGAGTTTGCTTCAGGTACAGAGAGGTCAGCACCTGAGCAAAGTTCTCAGACTTTCCCTTAGAGCCTCCTGCTCTTTTTGCCATTCTTGGCGAGCATTCTGGAACTCAGCTTTAACTAGGTCTATCCTCTGCTCCTGGTCTTGTTGCAACTTGTCTGTGAGGTCCCTTATCTCTTGCTCATGTGTGGACTGCAGCTTAGCTAATCGGGTCTCATTTAAGGCTTGGGTCTCTTTCAGGGTAGTTGTAAGACAGGACACTTCTGCTTTCCTTTCCTCCCTTAGCCTAACTTCAGTGCGCAGCTCAGCCCTAACCGTGGCTAGCAGTGCCTCACAGCCTTCCTTCTGCCTAAGGGACTCTGCCAGTTGGCCTCTAAGGCATGCCTTGAAGCAGCCATCTCTTCCTTACAAGCTGACTCGAATAGGACCCAATTCTTTTCATTTTCCCTCAGACTATTCTCCATCACCTTCTGGGACGCCTCCTGCTGCTGCTGTATATGGCCCACTAAAGTTACCATCAGTCCTTTGTTTAGTTCCAGGACCTCCCTCAGACATTGCTCCGGGTGCCTATAGGCTTCCCCCAGTTTACATAGGGCCTGTAATTCCCCTTCTATCTGCCAGACACTCTCTGTAAGGGATTTTAACAGCGGGTTCTCATTCTTTTCCTGGGCCTCCCAGTATTTCCCCCTTGGGGCAACGCTCCCTGGTTCCCCACCCCATGGTAATACTGCTCGGTCCTCACCGTAGCATGGGCAGCCTACTTTATCTTCAGCTGTCTCCCCCCCCCCCCCCTGCTCACAGTGTACATTGACTTCCCCTCCACAATCAGGACTACTCTTTATCCTGTCACCTGGGAAGTTCTCACCTGGGCCTACACCCTCTTTCCCTTTCCTAGAGGGTTTACCCTTCTTACCAGGACTTTCACTATCCTGCAACTGGGGTTTTCCTTCCTTGTCCAGGCACCCATCCTCCCTCTTGGCACTTTTTAGGTTTGTGGCCTCCCCTCTCCCTGGGACATTGGGTGCTTTCCCTGCAGCGGGTTCCTCCTGACCCTCTTCCCTGCAGACACCTCTTTCCCCTTGGGTTCCTGGCCTAACCATGAAGTCTGCCCCTGAGGACTGGGCCACCTCCCGATTCTCATGGCCTTTGGGCTTCCTCTTGCCTGCCATGTCACTTAACCCCCACCAACTGACTGTAGGATTTTCCTCCTCCCAGTCTCCCAGTTCATCCTCTGAACTGCATACTGCCAGACACCACTCTCCAACATGGCCTATTTCCCCACATTGGTAACACACTGGCTCAACCTTCTTTCTCCTCCTTGGGGTCCCGTCTTCCCTAGACACCCCTTCAGGCTTAAGCATAGCCCCACCAGTCTTTAGACAAAGTCCTCCTCCAAGTCCCAGAACCTGGATCATGGTGTCCATCCCTGCCATGTCCATTCCTTCTGCGGGTGACTTGGGCTCCGGCCCCTCGGGCCTCTGGACTTTTCTTTCTGGTCTGACCCATCTCGGCCTTCCCATGGCTCCGGCATCCTCCTCGACCGTCCGATGGGATGCAGCCTGCAACAGAAGAGAAGAATCCAAGTGCGGACTGCCTGTTTCCCCAGTCCTACACTTGCGCTACTTCTTAACATCGTACCCGAATTCACATCAACCAAGCCTTTCTACAGTTAGGATCCTCCCTCGCCTCCCCCTAGGTACCCTTTACCTGGGTAGGCGAGTAATGCGCCTTTATCAGCGTTGGCCCCCTCGACGGGCTTCAGGAACCTCCTGGACACCACCACCTTCACCCTGTAAAGCCAAAAAAAAAGAAAGAGACCCAAGTGCGATATCTTTACACTGGTCCCCCTTTTCAAGCCAGCCCGGTCCACTCCTGGTCTTCCCCACTTCTCTTTATCCAGCCTTGGCCCCCCCTAGGTACCTCTTACCTGAGGCATCCAGGATTTAAGCATTCAGGCCACCATGACCAGACTCTCCGGCTTGCTTGCATGGATCCATGTTCAGTCCCATCTGGGAAAGTGCCATTTGTAACCAGGCGCCTCTCTTGTGCAGCCAGGGATAGAACAATCTCCTCTAACCACAGGCTCCCGGTACAATGAAGAAACAGATATCCACCAGTAACTTCAAACTCAAGGACTTTATTCCATGCAGGTTTCTAGTACACAGTTCCCACAGCAGCATTCACCTTCAATCCTAAGCATCTATAAACATTAGTCCAATTCCAGCCAGCAGCAGCCCCTTCAATTCATCATCATAAGTAAATCACCAAGCAGCAGTTATACTTTCTATTCTCTTCACCCTCATAATGAGTTCCATATTTTAGGGACTTCTCACACCCAAGGGATTCCCCCTGCAACAGCTTCATTAGTAAGGTCAATACTTTAGGGACTCCTCCTTACCCAAGGATTTTCAGCCTACAAAGACTTCCAATTTTAGTACTTTAGGGACCTCCCTGCCCAAGGGTTTTCAGCCTGCAACTGCCTCTCAGACTTCAGTACTTTAGGGACCTCCCTGCCCAAGGGTTTTCAGCCTGCAACTGCCTCTCACCTTCCTTGCTGCTCTCCCTGAACTGAACTGCTGAGACTCCTTCCCACCTGCCTAATCAATCCCTGGCTTCTGCTCTCACAACCAATCATTCTCCTTTCATTAGCTTCTCTACACACCCATACCAGCTGAGTTAAGCATTAGACTAATGAGGAGCTCCTGCACACAGGGTTTCCTAGCTCTCTTTCCCCCTAGGGGCAGCCAATCTACACATCCTTTCAGGTTATTCCCTTGTCTTCCCCTATTGCAGCTAGAAGTCCAGTCCGGGTTCCTCATCTCACCCCACTGGCTCCTTGCCTGCAATGCCTTCTGGGACTTGTAGTTCAGACTGAAGCTGCCTTAACCCAACTATCCTGGATGTGACTTTATCACAACCTATAGCGCGGCATAGTAAACAGGGCCCTTGATCTTGAGACTGAACAAACCAAACAGGACAGTACTCCCACAACCTCTGAGTCAAGGACAATGGAAAATCATCATGTAAAGCTCTAAAAATACCAGCAGCTTAAACTCAACCCAAACTATAGGCAACCAATGTAGCTTCTGTAAATATGGAGTGATATGCTCCAATTTACTGGCCCACGTAATTAACCGGGCTGCAGAGTTTTCTGCCACTTGCAATGCCTGTAGCTAACCTATCCAAGGACAACTCTAATGATTCATGCCACCAATCCACAGCACCATTCAAAGACCTATTTCCCAAATCACCCATTGCTAAACTCCGCTCATGTAACAAAGCCGGAAGATCAACCTCAGCCCGCTGCTGTATTCTCAATACTGAGGAATGAGTAACAACAGGACCCCTACCTGTAACTCCCAAGATAACAGTTTATGATCTGACCAAGGCACAGCAGAAACCACCAAACCTGACTTCACAGAGAACTAAGCATCCTCATGCAAAAACACCAAATCCAAAATGTGCCCTCTGACATGGATAGGTTCCGCAACCATCCTTCACTATCTGATCAGAATCAACCTGGTCCACATGTAAATCAACATCCCTTAAAATTAAGGCATTTTTAATAGACAACCTAGACATGCTCACTGCTTCAATTATCGATGAAAAGCAACGACATAGTCCCAGGAGGACCATAAATCAACAATAAATTAATATCAGAAGAGCCTAAAAACAAAGATTCAGTTGGAGAGCTCACTTCAAAACCTGAAAGCACTTGTAACTTTAAACATGTTCTGAACAGTACCAACACCCCACCAGCATGCCCGCTCCCCCCCCCCCCCCGCCCCATGGACATGACAAAGCAGCATATGCAGGAGGAGTCATCTGAGTAACAAGAACCATATCAGAATCAAACAACCAATTTTCAGTAATACATAAAATAGCAAGACCAGAATCAACTAATAAATCATACACAAGTTGTACCTTATTATGAACAGACCAAGCATTAATAAGAATTATTTGTAGTTTAGCATTACACCCACAACTCTCTCCTCCCCTCAACCACCCCTTTGACCGGTACAGGAACCAACACTTTATCCCTCTCCCCCTTCTGCTTTGTCCAACCCAAACCCCATAACGACCCTGCCCTAAAAGAACCAGAATTGGAGCAAAACACATTGTTTTAACAATCTAAAAATCAGAATACACCTGAATAGTCCAAAAATCTCTCCAAAGGCTCTCCAAGGGGCTCACTAAGGGGCGCTCGCAGAGCCGTCGGCCGTGATCCGCCTCTGACGTCTTACCAGGAAGAAGTAGAGGTGGGAGTGATGACATCAGCTGGCTCTCACCCTGGAACTCCTCCCCCTCAGCTCCAATGTTAGAGGAACTGACAACAGTGTAGAAACAAAGCAGAAAAACAGTGCACAGCTCTAAAACAAATTGGTATGGCAGTCTACAGCACTGGAACAAGTTGGTAGGCAGCAAAGCTGCTTTTCTCAGTTCAGGGTAACACATAAACCCCAGCGTCTTACCAGGAAGAAATAGGGGTGGGAGATGATGACATCACCATGTTCTAGTGGCTGGCTGGCTGGATTGATAAATATGTGCACTATGGCAGGCTCTGGATCAAGTCTTGGCTAGGCAGCCTCTGCGAGATGCTTTGGCTCTGAGAGAGTCAGCATCTCTCCTTACTCTTGAAACCTCATTGACTCCTGAGGAGTGCAGAGCCCCAGTACAACCCAGAGCTATAAATCTAGAAGTTCCAAAGGGTGAAGAAGAGGACCAAAATGGTGTTGATTTGGCTCAGCTTTTTTCAGAAGTCCTTGGAAGAAGGGATAATTTTGAATATGATGAAAGTAGGAACTTTTGGCAATATTCTTTATTGACCTTAGACAAGTCCAAAATTGGCCACTTTAGATACTTTATGGTCTGCTAGTAACAATTTGGGAATAGGCCTTTCTGGTAAATTTAAATCTGTGGTAGATCAAGTTAATGAAATTTCTGAAAAGGTTGTTGAACATGCAATTTTGATAGAAGACCAAGGGAACAGTTTAGATTCTTGGAAGTACCTTTATTAAAGGACAAGCAAAAAAGCCAGTTTCGGAACAAATGAAATGGGCCCTAGGAAGGCTGTCATCTAAGCATTTTCTCATCTCTCTCCCCTGCCCTCCCCTCCATGTCCAGCGATTCTCCCCTGCCCGCCCCTCCCTGTCCAGCGATTCTCCCCTGCCCTCTTCTGCCCTCCCCTCTCATCCATGTCCAGCGATGCTCCCCTCCCCTCCATACCTGAGGTCGCAGCGGCGGCAGGCTCGGCTCTCGTCACCTCCAGCCTTCCCTTGCCTTCCCTCTCAGTGTCCCGCCCTCCTCTGACATCATTTCTTCTTCCCGCGAAGGCGGGACACTGAGAGGGAAGGAAACGCTGGAGGCGAGCTGATGTAATCTCATTAGCATACGGTTACAAACCCAGCCAGCCATCCAGGGATGCAGATTGACCAATTATTATATAGAGAGATAATTTAATTATTCAGAAAAAGCTAGAGGCTCTGGAAAATTTATCCAAGATAAAAAATCTTTGCTTTGTTAACTTTCCAAGAGCCCCTGTTGATGGATAAAATATATAATGGAAATTTTGGGTGATTCCCAGGAATCATTGCTTGTTCTGAACAGAACTAGGAAAAAAGGCCCGTTTCGGACTCAAATGAAATGGGTGCTAGCAAGGTTTTCCTTGGAGCGTGTGTGTTTTACAGAGTGTGTGTGAGAGTGAATGTATGAGTGTGTGTGACAGAGAGAGAGTGAATGTGTGAGTGTGTGTGACAGAGAGAGTGAGACTGTGTGCGAGAGTGTGTGTGTGTGTGAGAATGAGAGTGTGTGCCAGGGGCATCCTCCCTCCCTCCCAGTTTCAGGGTCCGCCCGCCCCCCTCCAAGTTCCAGGGTCCGCCCTCCCTCCCACCCACCCAGTTCCAGGGTTGTTGCCCCCCCTCTCCCCCTCCCTCCCAGTTTCTGGGTCCCCCCTCCCTCCCTCCCAGTTTCTGGGTCCACCTGGCCCCCCTCCAAGTTCCTGGGTCCGCCTCCCTCCCACCCACCCAGTTCCAGAGTTGTTGCCCCCCCTCTCTCCCTCTCAGTTCCATGGTAGTTGCCCTCCCTCTTCTCCCCCCCCCCCTCCAGCCACCCTGCGATGTGTAAATGAAAAATTAGGGAGCTGTGAGTGTGTGTGTGTGTGTGTGTGTGTGTGTGTGTGTGTGTGTGTGTGTGTGTGTGTGAGAATGAGAGTGTTTGCCAGGGGCCCCCTCCCTCCCTCCCAGTTTCAGGTTTCACCCCCCTCCAAGTTCCAGGGTCCGCCCTCCCACCCACCCAGTTCCAGGGTCCTTGCCCCCCCTCTCCCAGTTTCAGGGTCACCCCCCTCCAGTTTCAGGGTCTGCCTGGCCCCCTTTCTAGTTCCATGGTCATTGCCCCCCTCTCTCTCCCTCCCAGTTCCAGGGTAGTTGCCCCCCCTCTTCCCCCCCCCCTCCAGCCACCCTGCGATGTTTAGTTGAAAAATAATGGAGCTGTGTATTTTAACCAAACACACCTGCTACGTTGTGAAGCTGACTCTGTGGCTTCATTGAAGTGAAGGGTTGGTAAGGCTCGTTGAATTCGTCAGTCTGTTACCATGTCTGTTGGCCCCGCCCTCGCGCCTCTGATAGGTCTGCTGCCCTTGACGTCAAAACGTGTTGATGTCGTGGACGTCAAAAGTGATGACGTCGAGGGCGGGGGACCTATCAGAGGCACAAGGGCGGGGCCGAGAGAGATGGTTACAGATTCACGAATCAGACGAACCTTACGAACCCTTTATCATTGAAGCCACAGAGTCAGCTTCAGAACGTTGGAGGTGCTTTTTTATTATAGTAGAGATATTTTATATTTCTACTCCTGGTCACTGACGGGACAATGATCACTCTGTAGCAGGGATTCTCAACTCAGTCCTTGAGACACACCCAGCCAGTTGTTTTAAGGATATCCACATGAGATAGATTTGCATGCCCTACCTCTATTGTATGCAAATTGATCTCTTGCATATTCATTGTGGGCATCCTGAAAACCTGATTGGCTTTGTGTTCTGAACTGTGTTAAGAACCCGGAACATTTTTGTCAGCTGGCAGTTTCAATGTGTCTCAAGTGGTGTAAATGCTGCTTCTGTACTGTATTTCAACTTGTTAGGAACTTTTGCTACTGAAATGGAGAGGGGTAATAGTTAAGACTTTTCCCCCTGTTTACTAAGCCATACTAGAGCACCGACACAGACAATTCACTTTGAATGGGCTGTGTCGGCAATGCTGCACAGGTTAGTAAACGGGTGTTTGTTAGGTATAGGTCACAATTCTTTTGGGGCCATCAAAATGGGTTTTTCCAGATGTTGGCAAGGTCAGAAGAGAAAGAGGCAGTTTTTGTTGCTTCATCCCAGGGCTCTTCAGTTGGGGACCTGTTTTCTTCTTTAATTTCTATGTATATCAGATGGTATAATAATGCTAAGTATATTTTTTAACCATAACAGTTGATTACATTTCTTAGTAACAAAGATGAACCCTCTTCTAATAGTCTAGCTTACCACTGACATCAGTTCTGTAATCCGTTTTGAAGTCTCTGCATAAAAGAATTGCTGGAGCAGTATTTTGTTTATCTGTTTTCCTGTTTCCTTAAGGTGTAATTTCCTTAAATGTTTTAAAATTATTTTTTCTCCCTTTCTGGAGCTCTGTTTCCTTTATAGAGGACTAGGCTATTTTGAAAATCTATGCTTGCAATTTTTGTTTTTCTTAATATTTTTCATTGTATGATACAATAGTCCTATTATTGCCTGTTTAAGAGTAATACTTGTTTATGTTTTTGTACTTTGCATAAAAAAGAAAGAAAGTTCTTTGAAGACTTTTCAGTGCTCCAAACTACTCTCAAATGTGGTAGCAATGAGTTCCATATTTCCGGTCCAGCAATATAAAAAAATCTAGAAATACTACCAGTACCACCGAGTCACTCCAGGTTCTATGATATGCCTCTAGCACAAGTGTGGCTTAGCTCTGTACAGGCAAGCAAGATATTATAGTCTTCCATCTCTTGTGTTGACATTATTGTTTTACATTCTTCTGCTGTATTAGAAAAAAAATCAGAGCTCAAGCTCTTATCACATCCCCCTCCCCCCCCCACCAATGCATTGAATGTCTGAAAGCAGCATATCTAGTGACAATGACCACAGCAAGCTGCTGCATCCACTGGCAGTCTAGGAGATGGCCAAGGGAGAGGTTTTGTCTGTGGCTGGCTGGCTGCCTACTTGTATGGAGCTGCACTGTCAGCCTTAAAGGTATTGTTGCTCTTTATTTATTTATTTATTTATTTATTTATTTATTTATTGCATTTGTATCCCACATTTTCCCACCTCTTTGCGGGCTCAGTGTGGCTTACAATAAGATATGAATAGTAGAAATACATTTGTAACAACTTGGATATGGAATACATTGTGCAGAGTTGTGTGAGACATTCGATTATCATTAGGAATATAACAATGGGACATCAACATAGAAACATTGGGAGGAGACAGTGGGACAATTGATTACGGGATGAGGGATCTGAAGTGGATGTATGTTGCATTGATGAACAGTGAGTATGGACTCTATGTGTTTTGGTTCTTTCCGTAAGTTTGTTCAAACAGGTACGTCTTCAGTAGTTTTCGGAAGGAAGCTTGTTCGTTAATCATTCTTAGGTTGCGCGGTAGTGTATTCCAGGCCTGCGTGCTCATGTGGGAAAAGGTTGACGCGTGTAGCATCTTGTATTTCAGGCCCTTGCAAGTGGGGAAGTGGAGGTTGAGGTATGTTCGGGATGACCTTTTAGCGTTTCTGGGTGGTAGGTCTATTAAATCAGACATGTACGCTGGGGCTTTGCCGTAGATGATCTTATGGACTAGTGTGCAAACTTTAAAAGTAACGCGTTCCTCAGAGCCCTTGTAGCTGTTGGATCCTCCCCCCCCCCCCCCCCCCCCCCGGCCCCAAACCTGGCCCTGATGGCCACCACACTATCACATTGTTTCACTACTTTGAATTGTTTCGCTACTTTGACATCACTCTGAGATCCAGTCTTGCTCAATGGGTTTTGCTCTTTTGATAAAATATTCCTTCCAGTATCTCTGCAATATACCTCACAAATATACGAACAGATCTGACCTCCAGAATATCAAATGCCATTTTTTAAAATATACAGTGTCACTGATAGGAGTGATATGAATTGTTCAAGAAATAGTTATTTTTAAAAATGTTTATCCAATAGAATATGCTATAAGCATTCATGTTCATTGCAAGATAATTTCAATATATTTCCTTACTGACTATGTGCTGGAAATCAGTTTAACATTATAGTTTAATACAATAGAGCTTATGTACAATAGAGCTTATGTTAATCATGCCAGTGTTAATGCCAAATAGCTCTGTGTTCACCAGGAGCTGGCTAAACTAAAGGTAGACAAAACAATGGGGCCGTATGGCATACATCTGAAGGTACTGCAGGAACTTAGGGAAGTTCTAGTGGCTCCGCTGGCTGACCTTTTCAATGCTTCTCTAGAGTCCGAAGTGGTTCTAGAGGACCGAAGAAGAGCAGATGTGGTCCCTCTCCACAAAAGTGGAAGTAAGGAAGAGGTTGGGAACTAAAAGCCGGTAAGACTGGCTTCTGTGAGAAGTAAATTAATGGAAACGTTTTTAAAACAGAGAATAGTAACGTTTTTGGAATCCAATGGATTACAGTATTCGCGGCAACATTGTTTCACTATAGGCAGGTTGTGTCAGACAAATCTAGTTCATTTCTTTGACTGGGTGACCAGAGATTTGGAAAAAGGGAGAGTGCTAGATGTAGTGTTTTTAGATTTTAGCAAAGTCTTTGACGCGGTTCCATATAGATGACTAATAAATAAACTGAGTGCCCTCAGTATAGGCCCTAAAGTGACTGACTGGGTTGGAAGGTGATTGCTTGGAAGGCAACAGAGGGTAATGTTAAATGGAGCTCATTCTGAGGAAAATGATGTTACCAGTGGTGTGCTACAAGGTTCGGTTCTTGAGCTAGTTCTTTTTTTATTGCTGAAGGGCTGTCTGGTAAGGTTTGCCTTTTTGTGAATGATAGCAAAATCTGCACTAGGGTTGACACCCCTAATGATGTGGATAACATGAGGAAAGACTTAACCCATTTTCCAGATGTTTTTCTATATAGTTTGTCTGCAGTGTATCCAAATATCAGCCATAATGGAACAAAACGAAAATGTCCAGGACTAAAACTAAGACATTTTAACAAAGACTAAGCCACAAAAAAGTGCCCTAAATGACCAGATGATCACTGGAGGAATAAAGCAATGACCTCCTCTTACTCCCCTAGTAGTCACTGACCATCTCCCACTCCCCCCCCCCCCCCGCAAAAAATGCAAAAGAAATAGTATATACCAGTCTCTATGACAGCCTCAGATATTATAGCCAGTCCTATTAGAGGTCCCTGGATTAGCCTACTGGTCAGCGCAGTGCACTATGGAAAAGGGGACCCAGGCCCATAATCCACTCTATTACACTTGTGGTGAAAAGTGAGCCTCCAAAACCCATCAAAAAGCTATTGTACCCACATATAGGTGACACCTGCAGCCATAAGGACTATGTAATAGTGTACAGTTGGGTACAGTAGTTTTTTGGTGGGCTTTGGAGGGCTCACTATAGAATATAAGGGAGCAACAGTGAGATGAGTAGCTGGGAGCTTTAGGTGAAGTCCACTGTAATGCCCCCTTAGGGTGCCCCACTGCTCTGCTGAGATGTTTGTGTGGACAGTCTACTAAGAATGCTGGCTCCGCCTACATCCTAATGGCTTGATTTTGTTTGTTTTTCACTTGGATATTTTTTTATGTTTGAATCTGTTTATTAAAGAATAAGAATACAATATACAGAGCTATACCAGAAAATACAACATAAGAACAATAACCATGTAACAGACAACCAATAGCCTCTAGTAGTCTAGTGTCACGTTTGTGGCCGTGACCACCCTCATACTTACCCTGTTTCTGGGAGTCAGTGGCTGTGCTGGCTTCTGCTTGTCTCTGTGTCTGTCTCTGTCTTAGTTTCTCTCTGGCTCTGTGTGCTGATTGCCCTACTGAACCTCACCTGTGTGGGCTATGCCTCTTCCAAGATGGCTGCCGCCTCTTCCTCCTTGCCAGTTTCCAAGATGGCTCCCGCTGTTCCTTCCTATGGAATGACTGCTTTGTGTGTCAAGCCTCTGTTTGGTTGCAAGGTGATTGCTGCAGCTGTGGCTCTGGTCTTGATGGGCTTTATTAGTCACCTGAAGACTACAGTCCTGGCTTTTGCATTGCCATTCCCTCCGCAGTGCCTTAGGTCCCGAGGTTAGTGTGCTGTTAGCACCGTTTTGCTTTCCTTGTCTTTTGCTCTGTGGGCTTCTTGCCCTTCTGTAGTTATTTGCTCTGTGGGTCTCCTACCCTTCTGGGGGTTTTCAGCCCTTCTGTATTTATTGCGCTGTGGGTTTTCAGCCCTTCTGTGTTTATCGCTTGTGGGTTTCCTGCCCTTCTATGTTTCTTGCTCTGTAGGTTCCCTGCCCTTCGGTAGTTATTTGCTCTGTGGGTCTCCTACCCTTCTGTGGGTTTTCAGCCCTTCTGTATTTATTGCGCTGTGGGTTTTCAGCCCTTCTGTGTTTATCGCTTGTGGGTTTCCTGCCCTTCTGTGTTTCTTGCTCTGTAGGTTCCCTGCCCTTCGGTAGTTATTTGCTCTGTGGGTCTCCTACCCTTCTGTGGGTTTTCAGCCCTTCTGTGTTTATCGCTAGTGGGTTTCCAGCCCTTCTGTGTTTACTGCTCTGTAGGTTCCCTGCCCTTTTGTGTTTATTGCTCTGTGGGCTTCCAGCCCTTCTGTGACCATTGCTTTGAACCTACCTACTGCCAGAACCCGGACATTCCCTGTCTGTCTGCCTTGCCATCGCTTAGGTGCCAGGGGGCACCCCTGGATCTTCATTCCTGCTGCCCCTGTAAGTCCTACCGGCTGCCAGAACCTGAAGGCTCAACCCGAGGGGGTAGGCAGTCAAGTGTAGGTGAAGCCTAGGTCCAGTCCGGGTTCCAGTCCAGAGTGTTCCGGGCCGGTGTGTGTTCCAGTCTGGTGTGCTCCAGTCCAGTGTGTTCCGGTCCGGTGTGTGTTCCAGTCCGGGGGATTGTAGTCCAGTGTTCCAGTCCTGTGTCCTCCAGTCCGGGGGATTCTAGTCCAGGTGTTCCGGTTCGCTGGGCAGTGCCTGCAGTCCCTGCCGTTGTGCTTACCCAGTGTTGGTTGGTGGGTTTTGCCTGCTGCTGTCGCTCCTCGTCAGCAGCCCAAGGGCTCACGTTTGCTCCAGAGCCCGGTCCCGCGGGCTCAGAACCTGACAGAACCTGACATCTAGACAGTTTTTCTTTTTTTATTACCCCCCCTTCCCCCCCCTATAATCCCCCATCCCCCCCCATCTCATCCCCAAAGATCACTTATGGATGTGGAGTCAGTTGGTTACCAATCAGCCCTTCATCTTAAGGGGTTACACAACAATAAGGTCATATCTAAGGTACAAAGAATGAATGTGCTTTAGGTCAAGCTGATATAACTGTTCATCCAGGGTGGTACCCCGGGTTGTAACTCGTAGCTACGGAGGTTCTGAAGAGGCAAAGGTAATCGCCATTGCTTTCTTATACGTTATCTCCTCCATCTTATCACAAAACCATGTCCCCTCCCCTTCCCTGCCACCGCACTGGGGCCAACTCCTCGGCCCAAACCTTAAGAATTCAAAATTCTACTTCTAGCCACCTCCGTTAATGAGTCCCAAAAAGGGGCCCAAGTCAAGCAAAATAGCTCCCCTCTGGTTGAGGCCAGGTCACCCACTGCTCTACGTTCCAAAGAACATAGAAAGATCATTCTCGCTCGCCCGTGGGACAAAGTTGGAGAGTCTGGTGAGATCCATAAATTTAAGATGACCTTCTTACCCAATAGTACCGTTCTTTTAAGAAACGGACGCAGCCCTTTAGACGGTTTTTGGGTCAAGTGAAATTTATGGAATAATAGGTGTGGTTTCTGTCGCCAAGTGAGCTTCCACAACTCTGACACATGATTACACACCCGTGCCCAAAAATGGGTTATTCTGGGGCAGGTCCAAAACATGTGACCAAGGCCCGCTGGAGAGCGACCACACTTCAGACATCTGTCTTCCTGTCCCATATGAGCTCTCCATGCTCTATGTGGGGAAAAAAAACATTCTAGCCAGGAAGTTATACGCCATTTCTTGCAGCGCCACACTCTCCGAGATTCTGGGAATGTCCAGAAAGCATGCCTTCAAGTACTCAAACTGAATGTTCACTGGTAGGTCTTTATTCCATTGTAAAGCCAAGTGCTCATAATCATTCTCACCCAGTTGTTCCCGGATTTCTGAATGATAGTATTTTAAGGGGACGGCCCCCTGAGCATCCAAAGCTAAAAGAGACAGCAGTCTATCCCATATCTGTGAACTCAGGTGTTCGGGTGGCAGGGATTGCAAATAATGTCGTAATTGAAAGGAGGCAAAGAAATCTCTTCTAAGTGTACCAAATTCTCTATCCAGATCCTCCACAGTTTTTAAAGTGCCCTCTTCTGAGTATAACTGGTGAATGTATCTTATTCCATGTGCTTCCCAATCTGAAAAGAGACGGGCTGTGTTCCCCGGGGGAAGTGGTCATTGCCTCGTACGGGCAGCAACGGAGTATAGGTCGTAGGGAAACCGCATTTACGGCCTAGCCAACGCCAAGTCTGTCTTAAAGGCGACACCACTGATGAGAAGTACTGAGGCGTATTTACTGCCCCTGATTTAGCATGCAGCCATGAACTGAAATGACGGGGGGAAAACACTTTGGTTTCCATTGTCGTGCACGAGAAATAACTCGTGTTACGGAACCAATCTGAGAGGTGTCGCATATTACTGGCCACAGACAAGAATTTTAGGTTTAGAAGTCCCAACCCCCCTTTAACTCTGGGGAGGTATAATTTAGATACTGGCAATCGTGGTTTTTTTCCCATTCCAAAGATATTTGGTAACCACCCTTGTCAACAGCAAGTCGTCTTTATGCTTAAGGAACAGGGGCAACACCTGCAGCACATAAACCCATTTTGGGATTAGAATCATGTTATAAAGGGCTATCCGCCCTAACAGAGAGAGGGGCAGGGATGTCCACGTCTGTAGTGTCTGTCTAGTTTTCAGTTTAAGAGGTTCTATGTTTAGGTTATATAAAGATTTCAAGTCGGCAGTTAGCCATATTCCAAGATACTTCAATTTGCCCTCTGCCCAGGACAGCGGAAAGTTGCCCTCCCAGGCCCTACGGATCCAGGTCTGAACTGGTAGTGCCACAGATTTGCCCCTATTCAAAGATAGACCCGAGTAGCAGCCGAACTCTTCAAGAGCACCAAACAAGTGGGGTAGGGAGGACTGGGGCCTTGTCAATGTTACCAGTATATCGTCTGCAAAGGCTAGTGTTTTGAGTTCCTGTGTATGTAAATTGATCCCTGTAATATCTGGATCTCTTTGAATGGTGCGCAACAGGGGTTCAAGGTATAACAAGAATAAAATTGGAGAAAGCGGGCAACCCTGCCTGGTGCCACATGATATGGGAAAGGAGTCTGATCTAATACCATTAACCAACAAGGAGGCTTTTGGGTTAGCGTATAACGTTGCTATAGCATTAAGTACCCACCCTCGTAGACCAATGTATTGGAGAACGATAAAGAGGTAATCCCAGCGCACCTTATCAAAAGCCTTTTCCGCGTCTAGGCTGACCAGCAACAACGGCTCGTTCATGGTAAGGCTCTGTGCAATAGCTAAACATGCTTTCCTAACATTATGGCATGGGTGTCTACCTCGCACAAACCCTACCTGGCCCTCTCCCACCAAACCCGGTATTAAAGGGGACAAACACTCAGAGAGAACCTTCGCTAAAATCTTCAAATCCACATTTATAAGTGATATAGGTCTGTAAGATCCCGGATTTTCTGGGGGTCTGCCTTCTTTTGGAATTAGGGTTATCAAGGCTTCATTAGACTCTCGCCTGAATCCTCCACATCTAATGGATTTGTCAAAGAAGTCCAGAAGGGGGCCGCACACCTGTGGGAATAATAACTGATAGTATTCAGCCCCAAACCCATCCGGGCCTGGGGCAGACCCTCGTTTAAGTGATTTCACTACTTTTTGTAATTCCTTGGCTCGTATTGGCATATTTAATTGCTCTAGTACCTCGGGGTTCAAACGTGGCATTCCAGAGTCTGCCAAGTAATCTTCGATGGACGGGCCTGAATGTTGTTCTGGGGCAGCATACAGGTTTGCATAATATCGTTCCAACAATCGTACTACCTCCTCTGAGTTATTCGTTTGTTTGCCCTGTGTCCCGTAGTGTTGGGATAAACCTATTTCCTCCCCAGGTTTTGTTAAGGCGAGCTAACAGTTTTCCGGATTTATTACCGTGTTTGTGAAAGGAGTAAGATCTATGAAAGAATTGTTTCTTTGTTTTCTCATGAATCATCGTGTTGAGGGCTGCCAAAGAGGCCAACATAACCTCTTTGGTCTCTTCCGAGGGATGAGCTATGTGTGCCCGCTTCGCAACTCGATATGTGTTTTCTAAGTGTTTCACTCCTCTTGCCAATCGCTTTGAACGGGCACATAAATAGGCAATTATATTCCCGCGAATCACCACTTTGGAAATCTCCCAGAACAACCTAGCCTCTTGTACATGGTCACCATTTGTGTCTAAGAAGTAAGACCATCTTTGTTTCAGGTAATCCTGAAAGGCCGTATCATATGTCAGGTGTCTGGGGTACCTCCAGACATGATGACGCAACTTGGTTGCCCCGAACTCCAGTTCGATCCAAATCATCGCATGATCTGAGACCTCCATCACTCCAATTTCTGCATGTGGCACTTGGGAGAACAAAGCTGAGGATATCAATATGTAATCTATTCTTGACCATGAACCATGTGCTCTCGACAAGTGTGTGTAATCTTTAGATGTAGGATGTGTTAACCGCCAGGGGTCTATGAGGACTAGGGCAGTACTCAAATATCCCAATCCTTTACCTTTCCCAAATGCTGAGCCTGCTGTCGGGCCCGAGCGATCTTGTAACCCATCCATGACTTGATTAAAGTCTCCTGCCACTATCCATGGGGTGTGCCCATATTGGATTCCTAACCAAACTAAATGTTGAAAAAAAGAATGATCGTATACATTAGGGCCATAGACATTGAGAAGAAAAACTTCCTGCCCCATTATGTTTAGGTGTAGGAGTATGTATCTGCCGTCCCTATCTTTACAAATTAACTTTGAGGTGCATTGCAGGTGTTTGTGTATTAGAATTGCGACTCCGCCTCTTTTACTTCCCGAGGAAGCAAAATGGCATTCACCCACCCAACGCTGTTTAAGCTTTTGATGCTCTGCGCCCGTTAATTTGGTTTCTTGAAGGCATGCTATCCCAGCGTGGTGGCGCTGCAACACTGTCAAGATTTTTGTACGTTTTATTGGAGAGGAAATGCCAGATACGTTCCATGATAGCAACCGGGGGGTGGTAGTTTAGCCATAATCCCAGCCAATCCATTTACCCAAAATAGATAATTTTTGTATTCTTAAGGCTCCCGGGTGCCCAGCCTTCACCCAACAGCCCTGTATTTGTAACGGAAGTGGCATATGAACATATCTCAGTAAACACACATTCTTGTCTACCCCGGTATGGCAGCAGAGCTCACCTAGGATATGCACTCTCCATGACCCTCGCAGTGTAGGTGGCACCGGCTCCTTCCGGCTGAACTCCACAGTCCAATCTAGGTGATGTCCAATTTTGTATCCTTCCCCTTCTCCCCCCCCCCCCCCCGCACTACAGGCCCTTCCCCATCCCCTCCCCTCCCTCCCACTTCTCCTCCCCCCCCTATACTTTGCCCAACCCTCATCCCTACACTATTCCCTATATGACCGAACCTAGGTCTACCTCACCAGTCGCCACCTAGGACAAGTTGCGTCCGGTGTGGGGTCTATGGGTGCCAGTAAAGCCTCGCTCTCAGTCAAACATGGTTACCATGAAACAGTATTCGAACCTTCCTCCACTCTCTCCAATCACCCCGCAATCTGGGCAACAGACCCCTCCCCCCCAGGCCCCCATGCCTCCGGTTTAACCCGGTGGGCACACAGTGAGCCCGAGAGGAGCAAATGTCTCTGGTATACACCTGTTAGTGTTCTAGTCTTGGCATTGTCTCGCCACTACCTGGGTATGTCCAGTCTCAAATATTGTGCCAATTCTCCAGGGAAAGCCCAAGTGTTTAGACCAGTGCTCCAATTACCAAGTAAAGTACAAACAGTAACTCGTAATTCTCAACAGGTAGAGTCCAACAGGCGTTTATGCAGTCATCAACATGTCATCACGAAACCACAGGTTAAGTGCACTAGTTAATCCGCTGGTCCCGTAGCTTGCCTGTTCAGCCACTCTGAGGCTGCCTCTGGTTTGGTGAAAGCTTTCCAGACGCCATTCTCCATGATTTTTAGAGTAGCTGGATATTGTAACATAAATCTGCACTTCTTATCCACCAGGCAGGTACAGACTGTCAAGAACGCCCGTCGCTGTGCCGCTAGGGCTGCTGAGTAATCTTGGAAAATACAAATGAGGGAGCCATCATATTTAATGGTGTCTCTGCAACCTTTGTAGGTTCTTAAGATAGCTGCCTCTTGCGAGTAGTCATGAAATTTTGCAATGACCACTGTAGGGCGCGGCTCCCTCACTGGCCTAGGGCCCACTCAGTGGACTCGCTCAAGTCGGATCGGCCTCCCCTCTCCCGCTTCAGGAAAGGTCGCCTGTAGCCAGGTTTCCAGTGTGGATTTTAAATTGGTGTCTGACAAAGATTCAGCAAAGCCCATAAAACGAAGGTTGTCCCGCCTGGAGCGGTTCTCCAAGTCTTCCATTCTTTCTGAGTAGTCATGTACCAGGCGGGACAATCGCTCCAGCTCGCCAGCGTGCTCTTGATGTCCCTCCTCCACATCAGCCACTCGAGCTTCCAACTCACCCGTGCGGCGTGAAAGTTCTGAAGTCACTGCTGTTATGCCCGCTATTTGCGCTGATAATTGTTCAAATTGAGGAGCTAAGGCCCGCACAACCGCTTCCGTGAGCTCCGGGATGAGCGCCTCCGTGCTCGGGCGGGGAGGAGAAGGTGCTGGCGAAACCGCCGCCATATTGGCCTCGCCAACCTTTGTTTTGTCCTCCTTTTTTTCCACTTTTCGCCACTTGAGCCATCGAGGATCTCGTAATATATTTGTCCATGCGCTAAGGAAGGTGTTATTGTGCAGTGAGAGCTACTCCCGAGAGTGGGGACAGCCGAAAAGCTTGAATTTCGAGCGAGGCTTTGAGCAGCTAGAGTGAGACACGTCCTCTGCCGCTCACTGCATCACGTGACCCCTTGGACATTTTTTTAAATGGACCAAAAAGTTAATATAGAGCACAAAAACAACTAGCAAATGGGCATTTAAAAAATAAAAAAAGATAAGACATTTTGCTGTTTTGAAAATGGTTGTTTATGCTTTTCGGATTCTGGCGTTTTGAGCAAAATGTCCAAGGATGTCATATCAAAAATGCCCCTCCACAAATACTTTGGAAGAAAGGCGGGAGAGGAGAGATATGATAGAAATATTTAAATACCTACATGGCATAAATGCATAGGCAGCAAATCTCTTTCAATTGAAAGGAGGCTCTGAAACAAGGAGCATAGTGTTAAATAATATCCGTTCTATTCTCCACCAATTACCTATAAGGTAATAAGATAAGAATAAAAATATGTAAGTAAAGGGGGAATTAAATACTATATTTGTTGAATTACATTAACCTGCAATGCAAGGTTTAAGGACATGTGCTCAGAACATAAAGACCGTATATTTAACTTTAAAATGTTTATTTACAATACAGGTAATGTAATAATGTTACAAGAGAGAGGCAGTTTTTAAGAATCTTTCACAAGTGAAATGTGCTTTTCAAGATTAAAATGTCTGAATTATAAATGGTAACTCACTTCAATAGAGGCTGCTGGGTGGAGTGATGGAGATCCTTGCTGAAATAGAAGTCTTTTCTTGCAGAGTTGTTGTTGTTGCCTGGAGAAAATCATCAGGGTGTGTGTGTGAAGTCCAGCAGAGAGGCAGGAGGCAGATCCCCAGAGAGCTGGGCATTTTATATTTTCTTGCTGAAGTCAGGTGGGGTGTCTGAGAACTGGTTTCATCTAGTTTTGAGATGGAGCATGGTAACTGGTCACATGTTTAATGACATCATAATGTCAATTATCCAAAAAGCCAGAGAATCATAGAATGGAGTAAAAAATATATAGATAGAAAAAAATCAACTCGACACTCCCAATACTGAAAAAGGTTTTTAAAGAATTAAATTTTTTTGAAAGTGGAGAGTTCTCAGAGTGTAAACTCACCCAAACGAGACTGCACCAAAGACTCTTATATCTCTGAGGGTGGACAAGTTTCTCAATCATAGAACTTCTCCATAAGTATTTTTTATCTAAACCAACCACTTACTTGTGCTGCTATCACCAAAAAGTGAAAAACCAAAATTTTAAGAATCTAAAAATTGTCCAAGAGTGTCAGAGTTAATTAATTCTATCTATACCTCCATTCAACCTCATGCATACACATCAAAAATATAAAGCCTCTTTTAGGCCTTCAAATTTCATAATAGCAAGAGGGCACTTATTGTTCCGTAGCAAGTGGAACCCCGCTTGGATCTTTAATAAATCACCCCAACAAGATCTTCAAAGTTGTACTTCAGCGGGGCAAAATATCACAGATGCTAGATCCTTGTCTTTTCCAAATGCTTTTGTATTGTATAGGAACAATTCCAACTCCTAACATTGAGGCGCTCCTGTGCTCCCAATGAATCATAGAGAGGCCGACTCTGCAGGGTTTCGTGTAAACTTCCTCAGGAACTTTTCTTTATTATATTCTTCATCATATTTGAGTTCCTAAGGAAGTTTACACGAAACCTTGCAGAGTCGGAATTGTTCCTATACAATACAAAAGCATTTGGAAAAGACAAGGATCTAGCAACTGTGATATTTTGCCCCGCTGAAGTACAACTTTGAAGATCTTGTTAGAGTGATTTATTAAAGATCCAAGCGGGGTTCCACTTGTTACGGAACAATAAGTGCCCTATTGCTATTATGAAATTTGAAAGCCTAAAAGAGGCTTTATATTTTTGATGTGTATGCATGAGGTTGAATGGAGGTATAGATAGAATTAATTAACTCTGACACTCTTGGACAATTTTTAGATTCTTAAAATTTTGGTTTTTCGCTTTTTGGTGATAGCAGCACAAGTAAGTGGTTGACTTACATAAAAAATAATTGTGGAGAAGTTCTATGATCGAGAAACTTGTCCACCCTCAGAGATATAAGACACTTTGGTGCAGTCTCGTTTGGGTGAGTTTACACTCTGAGAACTCTCCACTTTCAAAAAAATTTAATTCTTTAAAAAAAAAATTTCAATATTGGGAGTGTCGAGTTCATTTTTTTCTATCTATATATTTTTTACTCCATTCTATGATTCTCTGGCTTTTTGGATAATTGAAATTTTGACTTTTACCGGAGATTAAATCTTGGGATTGTTATTTTGTACTAATGACATCATAAGACTTTCTGTCTGGACATCTGCTGGTAGATACACATCCATAAGGCATCTGACCGGATTACAAGAGAATCAGAGAGTAGGTGGGCTTCTTTTGTCAGATTAGATAGCTAGATGGGCTTTTCAGTCTGAGTCATTGTCTGAGAATAGGTGGAGTTTCACTGTCTTTGGTTAACTCTAGTCTTTGTGATTGCTGTCCATCTTCAGAGTTTTGTTCTTTTGAGATGTGTTGATGGGCTTAGGTATCCACCCAGCTAGTTTTTGTTATCAGTAATTTTCCAGGGGGGAAGGGGGGTAGATGAGAGCCAGACCAGTTTATCGGATTCTGTCCCAATAAGTCTTTGCAGCTGTATTTATATATATATATATATATATATATATATATATATATATATATATATATATATATATACACACATTTGTATCTGATCCAGCAAAATCAATAACTGACAATTAAACTCATATCATGCTACAACAGGATTAAGATGAAAGGGAATAGTCTCAGAAAGAACCTGAGGAAATACTTCTTCACAGAAAGGATAATGAATTTGTGGAACGGCCTCCCAATGGAAGTGGTGGAGACAAAAACAGTTTCTGAATTTAAGAGAGCTTGGGAGAAGTACACAGGATCTCTAAGGAAGTGACAGGGAAAGGAGATGGCATGGATGGGCAGAGTGGATAGGCCATATGGTCTTTATCTACCTACATTTTTCTATATTTCTATGTTTATCTCTATTCCCCACCCCAAGAGCTATTAGGATCTCTCTACACACCCTTATTACCAATCAGCAGAGGATCATTGCTCCTTACCTGTGGATTCATTTTGGAGTTTGAACTATGTACATAAAGAGTCCCATGAGACTAAGGGACCTCTATGGTTCAGACTTCATAGTGAATTTGGTATAGGCAAAATCATATACAGAAGAAGCATGCTCTCCATCTCCTTTGGCTAGTGAAAGGAGATCATGCCAGGAGAAAGTGTTTAAGGGAGGGTCACCAGAATTTGCTGACCTGTGATGATGGCATTGCAGGGTCCAA
The DNA here is from genome assembly GCF_901765095.1 of Microcaecilia unicolor. Taxonomy (NCBI): domain Eukaryota; kingdom Metazoa; phylum Chordata; class Amphibia; order Gymnophiona; family Siphonopidae; genus Microcaecilia; species Microcaecilia unicolor. The sequence goes on along the minus strand of NC_044039.1, from coordinate 66,228,014 downwards.
GGTACTTGTCCTGATTTTCATCCCTTCCCACTGAGTCTGGGGGGAACTGTACCTCCTCCACCCCCTCAGCCTGCTCCAGCGGAGCTACTGAGCAGCATGGAGGAGCCCAGAAGTTTAGCCAGGGTTGCCATCTCTGCTGATTTTGGAGGAGGATATGGAAGGCTCCCAGGAATGTGCAGAAAGACAAGTTATGGGAGTGGAGCCACAGAGTGCTGAGTCTCCATTCAGTGCTTTATCATTGGATATTTCTTCTCTCCAACTCCTGGTGACAACAGCGTAATGACCTGAAGGAGGCCACTAGAGGGTGATCAAAGTTAGCTATGTCCTGCTTAGTCTAGAAGCAGCCACTAGAGGGTATTCTAATAGTGGAAGGGCTGCTGTGATTTTTGTAGAAGCCTGGGGGGAGGAGGGGCTGCCTGAAAGTCCGACCAGACACAGATAGCTGGGGAGGGACATGGGCGCAGAAGTTACCCATTACTAAGAAGGGGATGGCTCTAGCAGAGGATTCCCCTTTAAGAAAAAGCACCCAGGAGAAAATTCTGGACCCTTCCAGAGCTAGGAGGAGGGGTCCAGAAGGGGTGTGGTGGGCTATTAGCAGCCCTATAAAAGGCACCTTCCAGAAGGAGCTGGGGAGAAAGGAAGGGGCCCTCCAAGAAGGATGCCAAGCAACTCGTGAGCAGACCCCCAGGAAATGGACCAAGGTGGGCTGAAACCCCGGGGATCTGACCCCAAAGAGAAGGTCCATAAAGAATGAGAGGATCAAGTTGGGCTGGAAACCCCAGGGCTCGGTCCCTGAAAGAAAGGATCCTTAAAGAAGAGCTAAGGTACTTACCTGAATACTAGAAGATGGAAAAGGTATCAGGAGAAATCTTTGTTGTGGGCTCCAATGTGAAAGGAACATGGAGCCATATTAAACTCAGTACTAGTTTAACTAACAGCCATGGGGTGGAGGACAGAAGGTGATTGTGAGAAACAGTCCTGTCTGAGGGGAAGAGGCTATTAGACTGAGACCCCCATGCTCTATAAAGAGGAGCTCAGTCCAACCCGTGATCAGGAGTGAAAGACCTGGAAAAGAGGGGATGGAAGACTCTACATTTGTGTTTAGCCAAGGCTGTTTGTAAGGGATTTGCATAAGGCTGAGAATGGAAAGGTGCCTAATTTGCATATGCCCTAGAACCCTCTAAATCAGAATGCTTTCCACACAAATAAGCCTGAATGATGAAAGAAACACAGAGGTATTGATTACCGGAGAGAAAAGACAGATCTTTCCCTAAGAAGCAACCAGAAAGAGGGTGTTGAGCAAAGTCACCCTAAGTTTAAAGAGGAGCCCAAACCTTGACACTGAGCATACCAAAGGCTGTAAAAGTTGTTTTTGAGCTCTTTCCTAGAGGCAAAGCTTTAGTTATAGGAGCCAACCTTTCAAAATGATTGGCGGTGTTGAAAATTTTTTTTTTTTTTTTTTTACAGGCAGTGGTGTTCCTAGGGTGGCTGGCACCCGGGGTAGATTGCCAATGCGTGCCCCCCCCCCCCCCAACGGCAAAATGACAGACACCCCCTCCCCCCGGGTGCATCTTTACCTGCTGGGGGGGGGGGGGGGGGGTGCCGCGCGTCTGTCAGCAACCCTCGTTCCCTGCTCCCTCTGCCCCGGAACGGGTTACTTCCTGTTCCAGGGCAGAGAGAGCAGGGAATGAGCATTGCCGACAGACGTGTGGCACCCCCCCAGCGGCGAAATGACACCCCCCCCCCCGGGTGCACCCTTACCTGCTGGGGGGGTGCCACGCGCCAGGGGCGTAGCCAGACAACAGATTTTAGGTGGGCCTAGGCAAGAAGTGGGTGGGCCCCAAGTGTTCTCCCCTTCACCTACCACCCAAAAAAAATCTCAGCTGGTGGGAAAACGCTTCTTTCTACCCTGGCAGTCTGTAGCAGGCATGCGCTGAAAACTGAGCATGCGCAGGTGCCGGTATCGTGGAGTATAGCGTTTTCTTTACCATCAGGGGGAAGTCTTCAGCTGGCAGAGCTTGGGATCCCCACCAGCTACCGCTAAACGTGTGCTACTGTTGGGTGGGCCTGAGCCCTAACTGGGTGGGCCCTGGCCCACCCAGGCCCACCTGTGGCTACGCCACTGTTGACCCTTCATCTCTATCCTCCCATGTTTCTAACCTCCTCTCTACTGTGGCACCATCCACGTCTGTCAACGAGGCTGTTTCTTCTTACAACAATACTCTATCCTCTGCCTTAGACACTCTTGCACCTTTGATGACCCGTGACCCGCCCTATAAGGCGTACAAAACCCCAGCCTTGGCTGACTTCTAATATCCGCTACCTATCCGCCGAATGCCTCTGGCGGAAATCTCGGGCCCTTGCTGATTTCTTACACTTTAAGTTCATGCTGACCTCCTTCCAATCTGCTCTTTTACGCGCCAAACAGGATTATTATATCCAACTGACCAACTCTCTTGGCTCTAACCCTCGACTTCTCTTCACCACATTGAACTCTCTCCTCAAGGTGCCCCCTCCCCCATCCCCCCCCCCCCCTTCATTATCTCCTCAGACCCTTGCTGAATTCTTTCACGACAAGGTTCAAAAGATAAACCTTGCATTCTCTACCTCGCCACCTCTCCCTCCACCAGTCCGTTCCCCTCTCTCTCCTCCCCCCTCATTCCCTTTCCTCCTTTCCTGAAGTTACTGTTGAGGAAACTACACTTCTCCTTTCTTCCTCAAATGTACCACCTGTTCCTCTGATCCCATTCCCACCCACCTTCTTAATGCCATCTCTCCTGCTCTTATTCCTTTTATCTGTCACATTCTCAGCCTCTCACTTTCCACTGTGACTGACCCTGCTGCCTTTAAACATGCTGTGGTCATACCTCTCCTTAAGAAGCCTTCATTCGACCCACTTGTCCCTCTAATTACCGACCCAACTCCCTCCTTCCCTTTTTCTCCAAATTACTTGAGCGTGCTGTTCACCCCACTACAATCTGGTTTTCGCCCTCTCCACTCAACCGAAACTGCGCTTACTAAAGTCTCCAATGACCTATTACTGGCTAAATCCAGAGGTCTCTATTCCATCCTCATTCTTCTTGATCTTTCCGCTGCTTTTGACACTGTCGATCACAGCATACTAATCGATACTCTATCCTCACTTGGATTCCAGGACTCTGTCCTTTCCTGGTTCTCGTCCTACCTCTCCCTCCGCACCTTCAGTGTTCACTCTGGTGGATCCTCTTCTACTTTATTTATTTATTTATTTATTTATGAATTTTACAAACATTTATTCAAGATACAACTTGAAGGATAGTATTATATCATAGAAACAAAAAAAAAAATCCACAATACAAAAATAGGTATGATCATTATTTCCAACTGGAATATTTCTGATATAATACTCAAGTCCTAACAATAAAGAGGATCCAAGATTCTAATTTATGAGGAGATTCAGGAAAATACAAAATAAGAAATCATGCACTTATGAAGAGAATGCTAACTTTCTTTAAAGCTACTAGAAGTTCTTTTAGACGCGATAAAGGCCGAGAGCTGAGAAGGATCTAGAAAGACATACTTAACAGAGTCAATCCTAACAATACATTTGCATGGATATCTCAGAAAGAAAACACCTCCCAACTGTTGAATTGCTGGTCTCATAATAAGGAACTGTTTTCGTTTACGTTGGGTTTCTCTAGAGAGATCAGGAAACAAGGAAATTTTTAAACCCAAAAACAGAGTTTCTCTATGCTTAAAAAACATTGAGAACAACCACTGTTTATCATGTGGTAAAGCCACAGTTGCCACCAAAGTGGCCGCTGTGGCTAATTCAGTATCTGATGTCTCTAGAAATTGTGACAAATTTTCAAGTCTCTGTTCCTGTTGATTTTGCTGAATAACTTGTTTGTTGGGTAGGTAATAAACTTTAGTAAAAGGTGGAATATTCTCCTGCGGAATTCCCAAGTTTTCCCGCAAATATCTTTTCAACATTTCATGCGGTTGGATCATTTGAACTCTTGGGAAATTTACAAATCGCAAGTTGAGGTTTCTCATATGGTTCTCATACGTTTCAACTTTTAGTCTTAAATTAGTAATATCTTTTATCATAGTCATTTGAAGATTTTCTATCTTTTTTGATTCTTGTTCTACTTTATCCATACGAGTTACCAAAGCTTGCTGAAATTTTTCAGTTTGTTCCACTTTTTGCTCTAAAGATTTTAATTTCTGAGCCCCTTTAGTTGTTTGGGCAATAAATAATTTCCCCAATTGGGACATTAATTCCCAAAGGGAATCTAGAGTTACCTCTGTTGGCTTGTTGGTTAACTCTGCTGGAATTATGTCCTCCTGTTCCTCCTCTTGCTCTCCTCCGTCGTCCCTTTCCCCCGTTACTTCATTCGGTCCAGCTCGTCCTTTCTCATCAAGGTGGAATCGATTCCCCAGAGCAATTGGGGTCATAGCGCGTCCCTGCGCCGGCCCCTGCTCTCCCTGAAGTGGCGAGCTTGTGGTCGGCGGTTGCGGGGGCGGAGCTCTATGGTCGGGGCTCAGAGTTGTATCCAACCCGAGGGACGCCGTCGACTCCTCCAAAATAGCAGCGCCCGTCAAGGGTCCGCTTCCGACCTGTACTGCAGTCCCCTGCAGGCTCACGAACCGATCCATCGGTCCAGGAGTAGAAGGAGGTAATGGGGTAGTTCGGGCAGTACACTTCCCTCTCCGTTTAGGCATGGTTAGTAAGAGGAATCTGAGCATGCAGCTAGTCACAAGTGCATAGCGGCCATCTTGGATCCGATCCTCTTCTACTTCTATCCCTCTGCCTGTCGGTGTACCTCAGGGTTCTGTTCTTGGTCCCCTCCTCTTTTCTATCTACACTTCTTCCCTTGGTTCATTAATCTCATCCCATGGCTTTTCCTACCATCTCTATGCTGATGACTCCCAAATCTACCTTTCTACCCCTGATATCTCACCTTGCATCCAAACCAAAGTTTCAGCGTGCTTGTCTGACATTGCTGTCTGGATGTCTCAACGCCACCTGAAATTAAACATGACCAAACCCGAGCTTCTCATTTTCCCCCCCAAACCCACCTCCCAACTCCCCCCGTTTTCTATTTCTGTTGATGGCTCTCTCATTCTCTCTGTCTCCTCAGCTCGAAACCTTGGGGTCATCTTTGACTCTTCTCTCTCCTTCTCTGATCATATCCAGCAGATCGCCAAGACCTGTCGTTTCTTTCTTTACAACATCCGTAAAATCCGCCCCTTTCTTTCCGAGCACTCTACCAAAACCCTCATCAACACCCTTGTCACCTCTCGTTTAGACTACTGCAATCTGCTTCTTGCTGGCCTCCCACTTAGTCACCTCTCCCCTCTCCAATCGGTTCAAAACTCTGCTGCCCGTCTTGTCTTCTGCCAGGGTCGCTTTACTCATACTACCCCTCTCCTCAAGTCGCTTCACTGGCTCCCTATCCGTTTTCGTATCCTGTTCAAACTTCTTCTACTAACCTATAAATGTACTCACTCTGCTGCTCCCCAGTATCTCTCCACACTCGTCCTTCCCTACACCCCTTCCTGTGCACTCCACTCCATGGATAAATCCTTCTTATCTGTTTCCTTCTCCACTACTGCCAACTCCAGACTTCGCACCTTCTGTCTCGCTGCACCCTACGCCTGGAATAAACTTCCTGAGCCCCTATGTCTTGCCCCATCCTTGGCCACCTTTAAATCTAGACTGAAACACCTCTTTGACATTGCTTTTGACTCGTAACCACTTGTAACCACTCGCCTCCACCTACCCTCCTCTCCTCCTTCCTGTACACATTAATTGATTTGATTGGCTTACTTTATTTTTTGTCTATTAGATTGTAAGCTCTTTGAGCAGGGACTTTCTTTCTTCTATGTTTGTGCAGCGCTGCATACGCCTTGTAGCGCTATAGAAATGCTAAATAGTAGTAGTAGTAGTAGTCCTAGCACAGACCCCTGAGGAACCCCACTAACTACCCTTCTCCATTGTGAATGCTGCCCATTTAACCCCACTCTCTGTTTCCTATCCTTCAACCAGTTTTTAATCCACAATAGGACATTTCCTCCTATCCCATGACCCTCAAATTTCCTCTGTAGCCTTTCATGAGGTACCTTGTCAAACGCCTTTTGAAAATCCAGATACATGATATCAACCAGCTCCCCTTTGTCCACATGTTTGTTTACTCCTTCAAAGAATTGAAGTAAATTGGTCAGGCAAGATTTCCCCACACAAAAGCCATGCTTGTCCTTGGATGTGCTCTGTAATTTTGTTTTTGATAATAGCCTCTACCATTTTCCCCGGCACCGACGTCAGACTCACCAGTCTATAATTTCCCGGATCTCCCCTGGAACCTTTTTTAAAAATCGGCATTACATTGGCTACCCTCCAATCGATTTTAAGGATAAATTTCATATCACTAACAGTAGCTCCGGAAGCTCATTTTTCAGTTCAATCAGTACTCTAGGATGAATACCATCCGGTCCAGGAGATTTGCTACTCTTCAGTTTGCTGAACTGCCCCATTACATCCTCCAGGTTTACCGTGAAGTCAGTAAGTTTCTCTGACTCATCCACTTGAAATACCATTTCCGACACCGGTATCCCACCCAAATCTTCCTTGGTGAAGACCGAAGCAAAGAATTCATTCAATCTCTCTGCTATGTCTTTATCTTCCTTGATCGCCCCTTTTACCCCTCTGTCATCCAGCGGCTCAACTGATTTTTTTGCCGGCTTCCTGCTTTTAATATACCGAAAAAAAAATTTGCTACGTTTTTTTTGCCTCTAATGCTGTCTTTTTTTCGTAATCCCTCTTGGCCTTCTTTATCTGCGCTTTGCATTTGCTTTGACACTCCTTATGCTGCTTCTTGTTATTTTCAGATGGTTCCTTCTTCCATTTTCTGAAGGCATTTCTTTTAGCCCTAATAGCTTCCTTCACATCACTTTTCAACCACGCCGGCCGGCCGGCTTTTGGACTTCCATCTTTCTTTCCTAATTCGCGGAATATGTTTGGCCTGGGCCTCCAGGATGGTATTTTTGAACAGCGTCCATGCCTGTTGTACAGTTTTTACCCTCTCAGTTGCCCCCCCCTAAGTTTTTTTTTTAACCGTTCTGCTCATTTTATCATAGTCTCCTTTTTTAAAGTTAAAAGCTAATGTATTTGACTTCCTGTGTATAGTTACTTCAAGGTTGATATCAAAACTGATCATATTATGATCACTGTTATCAAGCGGCCCCAGTACCATAACGTCCCTCACCAGATCATGCACTCCACTAAGGACCAAGTCTAGAATTTTTCCTTCTCTCGTCGGCTCCTGCACTAGCTGCTCCATAATGCTGTCCTTGATTTCATCAAGGAATTGTACCTCTCTAGCGTATCCTGATGTTACATTTACCCAGTCTATATTTGGATAATTGAAGTCACCCATTATTATCACATTGCCCATTTTGTTTGCATCTCTGATTTCTTTTATCATTTCTGCGTCTACCTGCTCATCCTGGCGAGGCGGACGGTAGTACACTCCTATCACCGTCCTTTTCCCTTTTATATATGGAATTTCAACCCACAATGATTCAAAGGTGTGATTTGTGTCCTGCTGAATTTGTAATCTATCTGAGTCAAGGCTCTCGTTAATATACAATGCTACTCCTCCACCAGTCCGGTCCACCCTATCACTATGATATACTTTGTACCCCGGTATGACAGTGTCCCACTGGTTATCCTCCTTCCACCAGGTCTCAGTAATGCCTATTATATCCAATTTTTCATTTAGTGCAATATATTCCAACTCTCCCATCTTATTTCTTAGACTCCTAGCATTTGCATATAGACATTTCAGAGTATGTTTGTTGTTCCTATTTGCATGACGTTTAGTACTTGACACTAATGATTTGCCATCTTTTGTCTGATCTTTTGTTGTATTTAAGGGCACCTGGCCTACCACGGTCTGTTGTGCAATCTCACTATCCAGAAACCCTATCTTCCCTGTTTGTGAGGTATCCTTGCAAGATACCTTATCCCGAACCATGCTCTTTTGAGCGACTTTTTTATTTATTTATTTATTTATTTATTTATTTATTTATAATTTCAAATAATATATTATTACAAGAATTTCTTGCTACAGAAAAACAAACAGGAATTATCTTACAGATAATAACATCAATAAGTAATATGCAAATCATAGTTTTTTAAATGTCTTCTTTAGATCACAAATAAGAATAAAAGCATAAGGGGGCTTAGTCAGGAATATTTGGGAAAATTATTACTAAAGAGGAAAAAAAATGACAAAGTACAGACTTCGCACGCAATTCTTAACCCTCTATATTTCCATTGGCTATAAAATGTATTAGGTTAATGTTTCCTAGAGTCTATGAATACTCTTAACTGTTCCGGCTGAAAAAAATATATACTTTAAACCTTCATACTTTAGAACACATTTGCACGGATAGTTCAGGAAAAATGAGGCACCTAACTCCTGGGCCTCTTTTCTCATACTCAAAAATAGTTTTCTAGTGTCCTGTGTTTATTTTGTAACATCTTGAAAAATACGCACAGTTTTTCCATAAAACAAATCATTAATTTTACGAAACTATAATCGTTTTATAGCATCCACATCTTGTTGAAAAACAAATTGCACTAAAAGAGTCATTCTTTCAGAGTGTTCTGACATGGTTGCTTCCAAAAGTTCAGATACGTTTAAACTCTTATCAGTTACTTTGTTTGCAGATGGTTGACTCTCCAAGGGAATTTTATTTTGTATGTAATAAATTTTGTTGTTAGGAGGCAAAGATTCTGGGGAATATTTTAAAATCTCGGTAAGATATTTTTTGAAGGCTTCAGTAGGAGAGATTCCCAGTTCTCTCGGAAAGTTCAAAATACGCAAATTAAGTCTCCGATTATAATTCTCTATTTGATCAATCCTTCTTTTAATCATTGTTTTATCCTTTATCATTTCAGAAGACAGTTCTTGTAACTTTTTAACATCTTGATTAATCTTTGTCGTTTGTGTTGTAAATTCTGTTTTTATTGTGGATAAAGATTCAGAAAAGGCATTCATAGTACTCACTAGGGTAGAAATTTCTTTTGTGGAGTTGTCGACGTTTGCAGCCAACTGTTGGAGAGCAGTCCATATGTTCTCCAACGATACCGTCAATAGAGAATCCACAAAGCGTGGAGAACTCAAAGAAGACCCACGGATACTTTGTAAAACAAACAAAAAAGTGGGCACAAAACCAGGAGTCCCAGAGACTGGATCACAGTAAAGCTAAAACCAAATTTTATTAATTAGTATATTTGACTCGTATATTTGACTCGACACCACCGTTGTGTTTCGGCCAAAGGGCCTGCATCAGGAGTCTACAAATAAAAACAGTAAAAATAAACATTTGACATAACATAAAAATTAATTGATATATAAATCTAAATAAGACATACTGTATATATAAAACAACATAAAAACATTATAATAATATGTAGAATATTCATAAAAATACAAACACAAAATATATATCAAATGATCAGAACAACAGCAAAATCATAATGATAATAATACATGTGTAACAATTAAGAAGACAAATAAACCAGATAAAACAAAACAAAATGAAAAATATGTCAGTGGGGAAAAAGTCTTGGAACATTATGAAAACGAATAAACCAAATAAAACAAAACAAAATGAAAAATGTGTCAGTAGGGAAATAATTCTTGAAACATTATGCAACAGTATAAAACAGAAAAAGAAAAAGTAGAAAAAAAGGAAGAGAAAACAAAAAAGAAGAACAAATAATTAGGAAAAAAGGAAGAAAAAATATGTAAATAAAAAAATAAAAAAGTAAAGAAAAGAATATATGAGTAAAGAAAAAATTATTAATACGAAAAAGGACTAACCTAAATACAAAGGTAGACAGCTAATGTTTTTATTTGTAGACTCCTGATGCAGGCCCTTTGGCCGAAACACAACGGTTGTGTCGAGTCAAATATACGAGTCAAATATACTAATTAATAAAATTTGGTTTTAGCTTTACTGTGATCCAGTCTCTGGGACTCCTGGTTTTGTTCTCCAACGATACCGTCCCAGAAGCAGCTCTCATTTGCTTCAAATCAATGCTCAGGCTCGAAGGCCCTCGCCTCCCTTCAGGATCTGCCTTCCCAGCACCTTCAACCAAGGTCCCTTCATTACACTCTTCGGTTTCGGAAGGGCCTCTCTGGGTCGGGCGTCCTTCCGGAGGGGGCGGTGGATAAAGTGTCGGGGGCGAGAGAGTGACGTTTAGACCCAAGTCCTCCAGCGTTTCCCCTTGCTGTAGGACGGCAGGACTCCTCCCGACATTTTGGGTATTACTTCTCGAGGTGTACCTCACAATCGACTGCTGACGGGGGGATGAAGTCCGGGGTGTTGAGGCTTCCACCCGGACTAATCCCTTTCTCTTTGTATGCGGCATATATAAAAAAGAAATTTTCTTCTACAGCACGGCGATTTCAGGAGGCTCAACACCGATCAGTTGCGTGCCGCCATCTTGACATGCCCCCCCCTTTTTTTGAGCGACTTTTGAGCTTAGATAAGTCCTTAGGAATCTGTATACCCAAATAACAAAAACTAGTCTGCACTCTGCGAAAGGCAAAAGATCGTAACATCTCTTCCTCCTGCTTTTCAGGGATGGTAACACCCCAAAATTCTGATTTATCATAATTAACCTTAAATCCTGATAGCTTCCCAAAGCTGTTGAGCTCCCTTATGATGATAGACAAAGTTAAGTGGGGTACCTTCACATAAAACAGGATATCATCTGCAAACAGAGCTATTTTGTGCTCCACTCCCCCAATCTGAATCGCTTTTACATCAGACAAGGACCTAACTAGGTGAGCAAAGGGTTCAATAGACAATGCAAATAGCAGGGGAGAAAGTGGGCATCCCTATCTAGTTCCCCGCATAATGGAAAATTGTGAGGAATAGCTCCCATTAAATTTAATACGAGCTACAGGAGCCTCGTAAAGACACTGCAACCAACCAAGAAATTTAGGACCGAAACCCATAAAGCGCAAAACCTCCCATAAATAGGGCCACTCGACCCTATCAAACGCCTTCTCAGCATCTGTTGTTAACAGGGCTAATGGGTCCCTTTGCACCTGTGCTTCCCAAAGAACATTTAAAGTTCACCTAATATGGTCAGCTACTTGAAGGCGAGGTACAAATCCAAACTGATCTGTGTGAATGAGCTGTGGGAGCCCCCTGCTCAGGCGGTCAGTCATATTCTTTGCATCAATATTAAGTAGGGAAATCAGCCGGTAAGAATCACACACTGTGGGGTCCTTCCCAGGTTTTAAAATTACCGAAATCTCCGCCTCATGCATACTAGGAGGAAGGGAGTGACCAGTAAAAGAAGCATTGCCCACCCTCCGCAAGAGAAGAGCCAGCTCTATAGAGTAAATCTTATAAACTTTTGCAGAATAGTCATCCACCCCTGGAGCCTTTCCTCCCTTGAGGTCTTTGATCAACCCCAGGATCTCATCAACAGTTATAGGTGCTGCCAACCCATCCCGGTCCGCTTCAGTTAATCCCTTCACTAGCTAAATACTCTTGGATCTTTGACAATGGGACCCCCCCCCCCCCCCTCCCTAATCTCCCTATCTTTGTAATAAAGAACATCTCTCGGTCCCTTGATTTTAGTAATGTTATGCTGTATCTGGTGCTTTCTAAGATGCCGGGCCAGCATTCTTCCTGCCTCGTTGCTAAATTCATAGAACCTCTTTTGGACTAGTCATCTGTGAAATTCCATCTGATCTACCTGAAACTTTTGTAATTCTAGGTGACAGGCTAACAATTGTGATAAAATTTTGGTATCTCTCCCCTCCTGGTGCAGAGTTTCCAAGTGCACAAGTTGTGTGTGACGCTCCAGCTCCTTCATACTTCTCTCGCTTAAGCCTCGCTCCCCACGTACTACTGTTTTGAGAGCATCCCAGAGAATACCATCAGATACTTCTCCTGTATTAAGTTCCACATAGTTTATGACCTCCCGTATTTTGTGACAGACCTTCACATCTCCCAGTACTGACTCATTTAGCTTCCAAAAGGTGTGATGTATCTCTGAATGTAAACCAAGCAAATGAACCCAGACTGGCGCATGATCAGAAGCATGTATCCTGCACCCGACCCCACAAAGATCAGCTGCATCAGAGGGCATCTATTCTCATGAAAGTCTGTTGTGCATGGGAATAAAAGGAGTAAGACCGTTGACCTGGATGTTGTAGCCTCCATACATCAAGCAAATCTAAATCTTTTACCAGATGCAATAATTTCTCTCTATGGGCTAAAAAACTGCTTCCCCCCCCCCCTGGAATTATCTAAAGGTGTCAAGGTTAAATTAAAATCACCCTCCCAGAAACAAAGTGAGGAAAAGCCTCCCGTAAATACTCAAAAAAAATTCCCCCTGTCCCACATTTGGAGCATACAAATAAAGGTTACTGGTTGATCATACAAGCGGCCTTTAACCACCATCTCCCAAGGTCATCTAGAAATATATTCTCTTTAGTGAAGGGTATCCCTGATCTTATGCAAATCGCCAATCCCCCCATTTTGACCCCTCTGAGGTTGGCGAAGCAGTAGTGTGTCTTTCTTCCTTATACGAGTTTCCTGGAGCAGAACAACATCCCATTTGAGACAACGCAGCTCCCGGAAAATACTACTACGTTTCCCTGGATCAGTCAAACCATTAACATTCCATGAACCCACATGCAAACGCAACCCATCACCCCTCCCCCATATCCCCAATCAACTGACCAGCTCCACTTATGGCCAGTTAGCTCCCCAAGGAAGTGTGCCATCGCCAGAGGCCAACTCACTGACTAGGAGCAAATACACCCCCCCAACCCCAAATAACTCAACAATATATTTGCAAAAATGCCATCTTTCATACCACATGCTCTTTCATTCCACTCGTTCTCCTTGCATACAGTGAAGTACCAAAAATCCCCCCTCAAAAGTTCATAGCATCATTGTCCCATCTACGGGGCTCCATGACTCAGCTTGTTCACTGACATGAAATGTAGCACAAGCCAATCCAAAAGGCCAGTCAAGTGGCCACGCTCGACTCTGACCGAGGCCCCCAAAAGCAGGTGGCCCCTACCCCCACGGACCTTCTCCCACGTAGATTTTAAATTAGGGGGGTGAGCTCGCGACCCGGCTCGTATTTGCTGAGGCAGGAAGATCTGAGCAGCCCAACTCCGAGAAGGCTCTCCAAGCCTCTGCTGTAGTTTGGACTCTGTGCATCTGGACACCAACAGATAATTGTAATCCAAAAGGGTAAAGCCACTTGTATCTTGGACCAGCTTGCTGCAAACAGGTAGTGACCACGCAAATCTCTCCAACGCTGAAGAGCGGCCTTAGCCAGATCTTGAAAAACCTTGACCTTACGTGATGTCGCCCAGGGTTCTCGCTTTTCTCCATACCTTCTCCACAGAGTAATCATTTAAGCATGCAATGATGTCCCAAGACAGGGAGCTCCTCTGGGGCCCCAAATTTCTGTGGGCTCTATCCAAAGTAATGGAAACCTTCTCTGAATCTCCAGGAACATTCTCTCCTGTGTTCAAGATGGAGGTGCAAATCTCTTGAACCACCTGTGCGCTATCCTTATAAAGGGCCTCCTCGGGCACTCTCTTGAAGCGTAAATTGCAATTCCGGGATCTATTCTCCAGATCCTCCAGCACCAATTGCAATTCAGTCCTAGTCTTACGTTCTGTTTTCAGCTCTGCTTGCAAATCATCTGCAAGACCGTCCATCCGCTCATTGGAGCCGACTCTGTGGGTGCTGTGGGTGCTTGAGCACCCCCAATATTGAGAAAATTCCTTGTATGTGTCCAAGGAGGGGTTATTTTCATTGGACTTAGCACCCCCAATAATTTTGAAAAGTTGGCTCCTATGCATCCGCTCCTCCGTCTGCTCCAGGCGGGTCCCGATCTCTATAACCGCGACATGCAATTCTGAAACTGCAGCCTGAATGTCTTTCCAGACCGCAGTCATTTCAACTTTTAATTATTTGAACCAGCGCGCTACATCTGATTTGGTAAGTTCTGCATCACTCTATGCACTCCGCGTGGTCAGGTTCCGAGAATGTGTCCTCCTCTGCCATCTTGGAATGGATTGACGCTGCCTTCTGCCTTGTGCTTGAGCCACAAACTCGCTTCTCAGCTGTGTACTTAAATGTATCCAGTTTTTTTCCATGCTGCCATTTCTTTTAAGGAGTCTAATGTTAACAAAGAGGGTACCAATCAAGTTTGTCGGGTGTGACATTAATTTATTTTCCCGCTCTGAGGAATCAAGCTGCCATTTCTCAGCAATAACGTCACTTCCTCCTGCCTTTATTTTTCTATGTTGCTATATTTTATTGTATTGTAAGAACAACATTAGCATCGCATCTTTGTTACATGAATGTTCTAATGTGTCCCTATTAGGTGTTTTATTAGTGTTATGCTAACAAAGTATTATATCTATGCTATTTGAATGTTCTTCCATGCTGTCTATCTTTGTTACATGTACGGTAGGTTCTGTGTGCCTATTAGATGTTTCACTAGTATTATGCTAACATCGTATTATATCTATGGTATTTGAATGTTCCTCCGTGCTGTCTATTAGGGATGGGCAACCAGAAAAGTTTTGTTTTGTATCATTTCCCATGTCATTTCTAGAAATGTTTATTTTATTCATTTTCATTTGCCCATTTTTCATCATGGGAGCAAAGTTGTTGAGTTCACACTCTTTTAAGATAGGTCACACTCTTAAGATATGTGCAAAAAGAGTGAACTCTTTCTGAAAGAGTGCACACTATCAGGAGAATTCTATATATGGTGCCAAACATTGGGCACTACTTCCACACCAAGTTTTTGGCACAGAAAAGCTTTGCGGTCCTTTTACCAAGTAGGTTTTGGAGGGCTCACTATACAATATAAGGGAGCAATGGTGAGATTTGTACTTGGGAGCTTTTAGGTGAAGTCCATTGCAGTGCTCCCTAGGGTGCCCCACTGCTCTGTTGGGATGTCTGTGTGGCCAGTCTACTAAGAATGCTGGCTCCTCCTACATCCCAATGGCTTGATTTTGTGCATTTTTCATTTGGACTTTTTTTTTTCAAAAATGGAACAAAAAGATAAATGCACAGAGCACAAAAACATCAAGCAACTGGCAATTTTTGAAAAAAAAAAAAAAGATGTTTTGCTGTTTTGAAAATGACAAATTTGCTATTTGGATTCTAGACATTTTGAGCAAAACGTCTAAAGTCAGACGTAGACATCATATTGAAAATGCCTCTTCATATATGTTTCCTAGATGGATATTTTATTTATCTATTTAAGCATTCTTACCTACCTATTACCTAGGCAAAGTACGATAAAATACATACAAAATAAACATAAAAACAGAGTAAAAGCACTGTAGCAGGAACAGAGCTGGGCAGAGCAATTGGACTTTAAATTCTTTCTTGGCCATTATCTCTCTATATAAAAGGCAAAACCAACGTTCTATGAGGCCTCCAGCCGGAAGTGTGAAGGGGGCGAGATATCCGGTTTCCCTATGAGTGTCTGCCCCGCCCTCTCTGTAACACAGTCAGTGAAGGAAAACAGCAGAGCACGAAATCAAATCGCTGGCTCTGTAACAGTGAAGGACTCAGAGGGGGGAGGGGAGAGAGGCCAGAGGGCAGGGACACACACACTCCCACATGCACACAGAAGAAAACATTGCTAGCCCCCGTTTCATTTGCATCAGAAACGGGGCTTTTTTACCAGTAGCTTATATTTTCTATGAACATTGCTATTGAGTTGAAGATGTTAGTGCTCCTCAAAGTGTAATACTAGTTCATCTGTTGTTATAGTTAGGTTATCACTACTGCACCTTAATCTACAAAAAACATAGGAATAAATCTTATTTTCCATGCATGTATTCCACA
The DNA here is from genome assembly GCF_901765095.1 of Microcaecilia unicolor. Taxonomy (NCBI): domain Eukaryota; kingdom Metazoa; phylum Chordata; class Amphibia; order Gymnophiona; family Siphonopidae; genus Microcaecilia; species Microcaecilia unicolor. The sequence continues at coordinate 66,212,099 of NC_044039.1, read as the reverse complement.
AGGCAATGAAGTACAGCTCAAACACAAACAGTTTTGTTTTTCAATAAAATATGCTTTGTAAATAATTCAAAAATGTAGAAAACATTGGACAGATCTCATAATTGATGAGTTCTGCTGTTAGAGAATTTATTGTTTCAAGATGTTTTTAGCTCAGAGGCAGTAAAAGCTTCTTAGTGGTAATTTAAGTCTTAATAGTGTAATTTTATTGGAATTTTTTCTGCATCAAATAGCAAGAAATCTGGGGTTTACAATGTCTACTGTGCATTGGCTAACTTCTCTGGTTATCCTTGTTTCAAGAACTTATTAAGAATTTGGTCTTACGTTAATGATTGTTACTGGCACATGTTGTACCTATTGTGAAGCAGCTTAGGTAATGATTAAAGTGATGAGTGACAGAAGATATTATTGTGGAAGGAATCCTAGCCACAAAGACATTACTTGAGGTTTATTCATGCATATGTGAAACAGAAAAAGGAGAGCAGGAAATCTACTGGCAAAGTGCTGAATAGTGTAAAATCAAATACTCTATTCTCATGCTTTCTATTTAAAAAAAGAAGATATTTTCTATTATGTAAAATTATATTAAAAGAATAGTAAAACACATAGAGGCTGATATTCAGCCAGCAGGAGGCAGCCCACATAAGTGCCATGGTCGGCATTGACTCCTGGATAATCAATGCCGGGCCGTTTTCAGTGACTGACATTGAATATCCAGGGTTTTTTTTTGGACAGCACTAACTTAACCAGCTAAGTGAATATTCAGTGCCAGACAGTTAACTTAATAGCAGGCAAAGGTCGGGCTGCTATTTATGCAGTTCAATTTGCCTGCTGACTTAGCTGGTCAGTGCTGAATATTGCCAGTTATTGTGTGATATAGAGGGGCATAATCGACCAGAAACGCCTATCTCCATGGGCGTTAATCTCCGAGAACGGGTCCGTGAAGGGGCGGAGTGAACCGTATTTTTTAAAAAAAATAGACGCCCATGCTTTATTCGCCAAGGTGTGAGCTGGGCGTTTTTGCTTTTCACCGATAATGGAAAATGAAATCGCCCAGCTCAAAAACGAATAAATGCAAGGCATTTGTTCGTGGGAGGGGCCAGGATTCATAGTGCACTGGTCCCCCTCACATGCCAGGACACCAACCGGGCACCCTAGGGGGCACTTTTACAAAAACAAAAAAAAAGGTAAAAGAGCTCCCAGGTGCATAGCACCCTTCCCTTGGGTGTTGAGCCCCCCAAATCCCCTCAAAACCCACTGCCCACAAGTCTACACCAGTACTATAGCCCTAAGCGGTGAAGGGGGGCACCTACATGTGGGTACAGGGGGTTTGGGGGGGGGTTGGACGACTAGTAGCATTAAGCAGCACAATTGTAACAGGTAGGGGGGGGATGGGCCTGGGTCCACCTGCCTGACGTCCACTGCACCCCCTAACAACTGTTCCAGGGACCTGCATACTGCTGCTTGGGAGGAGGGTATGACATTTGAGGGTGAAAGTAAAAAGTTGTGAAACATCATTTGTTGTGGTGGGAGGGGGTTAGTGACCACTGGGGGAGTCAGGGGAGGTCATCCCCGACTCCCTCTGGGGGTCATCTGGTCATTTAGGGCACTTTTTGGGGCCTTATTCGTCAAAAAACAGGGTCCAGGAAAAGTGCCCTAAATTCTAGCTACAAACGCATCCATTATCGGCGAAGGGCGCCCATCTCTGTTCGGGTGATAACCACGCCCCAGTTCCGCCTTCACCACGCCTCCGACACTCCCCCGTCAACTTTGTCCGCATCCGCGACGGAGTGCAGTTGAAAGCGTCCAAAGTTCGGCTTTCGATTATGCCGCTTTATTTGTTTTTGTGAGAAGAACGCCCATCTCCCGATTTAGGTCGGAACTTGGGCGTTATTCTCGTTCGATTATAAGCAGGATAGCCAATTAACTTTTTGGCACTGATCATGAATATTCAGCAGACATAACTGATTATCTCATGCTGAATATTCGTGGTCAGGGGCCAAAATGCTAATTAACTGGTCAGTGGCTGTTTCTGGTCAATTAAATAGCTTTGAATATTGGGGGGGGGGGGGGGGGGATATAGTTTACCAGGAAGCATTACTGCCACATTCTGAAGGGCCACAGTGAAGGAACTAGAAAGGTGCTAGGAGATAACCTGCCATCTAAAATATAAATTAGCTCATTTTCAGTAGCTGGCATTCCATTAGTCACTAAGAGGCCCTTTTACTAAAGCTTAGCGCGTGCTAATGGACATTAGTATGAGCTAAGTGCCACATGGTCCGTGGGTATAAAATAGGATGCCCAGCATTTAGTGCATTCTAATGTCAGTTAATGCACACTAAGCTTTAGTAAAAAGGCCCCTAATTTTCTATTTTTAATAGTTTCTGAGTTTAGTGTACACTGTTAGAAGCACAGAATAATCACTGGAGATCTGAGCTTGAAGGTACAATGGGGTAAATTTTGAAAGATTGTTCAGTGCCTAAATTAGATGTCTACATTTTAGATAAAACTTTAGGAACATTTTCAGTCAAATTTAGGATACCAAAATTATATGGCAGCTTAACCCCTAGCACTAGTACCACAAGGATCACTATGGCTATTTTGTCTTAACCCCTCTAAACCATAGTGATTTTTCAAAGTAGGCCTGGGAGGACCTTTGGGGAAGAGGAGTTCTTTAGGATGGAAAGGAATTTGACTGGAGGGAATTCAGGGCGAGGGGAGTTTGTGATTAGGAAAGCATTGGGGCAGGGGTTTTATGACTGGAGGGCATCAAGAGGGTGAGGGTGTACCTTCAGTTTGGATAGCCGATGACCCCAGCCAGGAAAAACAACACCAGCATTTTGCTGGCGTTATTTTTTCAAGAATAATACAATGCTTACTGCAAGCTGTTATTCAATTTACATAGTAATGAAGCGTTCTGCATACATTTGCATTCTTAACATCTGTTATGGAAATGTAACATAAGATAATTTCCCTCTAACACGTGTTAAGGAGCAAATAGTGCATGTTAGGACTATAATATACCTTAATAAACTACCTCTCTTAATCTGGACAAATACACAATGATGCACATTGGGAAGAATAAACTGAATTGCAGCTACATGTTCCACGTTAGGAGTCACCAACTGAGAAAGTAAAATCTAGGTGTTATCGACAATATGTTGAAATCTTCTGCTCAGTATGTGGTTGTGACCAAAAAATAAAACAGAATGTTAGGAATTACTAGGAAAGGAATAGAGAATAAAACAAAATATGATAATGCATCTGTATAACTTCTTGGTGCTTCTCAAAAAAAGATAACAGTGGAACTAGAAAAAGGTACAAAGAATGATTAAGGGAATAGGACAACTGTCAATTGAGTAAAGACCAAAAAGATTAAGGAGCTTCAGCTTGGAGAGCTGAGGGGAAATATGACAGAGACCTATAAAATCCTGAGTGGAGTAGAACAGATAAATGCAAATCAATAGTTTATTCTTTCAGAAAGTACAAAGAATAGGGACTACACTATGAAGTTATACAGTATAACCAATAGAAGAAAATATTTTTTCACTCAAGTTATCATTAAACTCTGGAACTTGTTACCAGAGGATTTGGTAAAAGCAGTTAGTTTAGCTGTGCTTACCTCTAGGAATTTGTCTAATCCTTTTTTTAAAGTCCATAAATCTTTATCAAGGTAGACCTGTGAAAAAAAACACTGGATATCCCTGGGGGGGGGGGGGGGGGGGGGGGGGGGAGGGGGAGGGGGGGGTAAGTGCAATGGAATCTTTTTACAGAGAAAGTATCTGCATATTATGTGTACAGCACTGCATATATCTAAAGTGCTATAGAAGTGATTAGTAGTAGACTTTAAGCTTCTATTATTTATTTATTGCATTTGTATCCCACATTTTCCCACCTATTTGCAGGCTGAATGTGGCTTACACAATAACCATGGTGGCGATCACCATTTCCAGTATAGCAGATACAGAGTGACAATGTTGAGGTTCATGTAGAATAAACACATCAGGGAATAAGGAGGAAGGGTTGAGTTGTGATCAATTAGTTTCACTGAGTTGCGAGATCGAGTCATTTAAGTTGGGTCATCAGGGTATGCCTTTTTGAATTTTAGTGATTTCCGAAAGTTTGATAGGTCATGAGTTGTTTTTTTTTTTTTTTTTTTTTTTTTATTATTTTAGTTTTTACATTATTCATCAAGCTTTACATCTTGAACAGAAAAGGTACTTCGTCAAGGAAAAAGAAACAAAAAAAACAAATACATCCTTAATTCACAATTGAAAATTATCAGATTTAAGTACACTCAAGTCCTCAGTTTTATGATCCAAGAATTACACATGTGGAATATAAAAAAAAAAAGAATACAATATTAAGAATTATTAAACCTGACTAAACAAAGAGTTCCTATTTCAATCATAGCTCTATATTCCCTAAAGTTCTTAAACTCTTCTGGCAACAAGAAATTCTGTAAGTTGTGAGGATTCATAGAAAACGTACTTCACTGACTGGTAGCAGACTATGCACTTACAAGGGTAACGTAGGTAATAGGTAGCTCCCAACTGAAGGACACCTGGTTTTAAAAGCAAAAATTGTCTACGTCTTCTTTGTGTTTCCTTAGAGACAACAGGAAATATACGTATTTTTAAACCCATAAATTCTTTGTCTTTATTTTTAAAGAATTGTCTCATAATCCACGCTTTATCTGGAGGAAAAGCTACTGTTACCAGTAAGGTTGCTGGAGACACCAATTCGAGAGTTGGAGCCTCTAATACTGCAGAGACATCTAATGGTTGATCTGAAGTATTTCTAGGCACTTTAGTTGGTAAATAATATACTTGAATTAAAGGAGGGAGAGAGTCCTCCGGCATCCCCAAAGAGTCTTTGAAATATTTTTTCAACAGTTCTCTAGGCGCAGTCGTAATTGCCCTAGGGAAATTTAAGAACCTCAAATTATTGGCCCTTTGGGAATTCTCCAGAGATTCAATCTTCCTTCTCATGTTAATACAGTCTTTAATTAAAGTTGTTTGTGTCTCTTGTATTTTTCCTGTAAGTTCCAGTTGGTTTTTTTCATTTTTTAATATATCCTTTCTTTCAATTTCCGCAGCAACAACTGTTTCTTCTAATTTCTTTACTCGAGATTCTAATACTTGAACTTGAGGACATATAACTTTTCCTAAATTAACTATCAGAAGCCATAGATTGTCCAGGGTCACTTCTGGTGGTTTGACTTCTAAAAACGCTAAAGTGTTTAAAGTCTGCTGCCCTTCATCAGAAGTACTTACAGGTTGCATTCCCGTTGGTCTCAGAGGAGCTCCTGCAAACAAGGATATAGACTCCTGGGCTAAAGAAGGGGTACAACTCCCTTCCACACTCTTATCCTCCGGCGAGATTGTTATATTCTCCCATTGCTCCGCTGCGAAAACACTTCCGGCTTGCAGGGGAGACGCCGCCGCCGCCGGGGGAGAGACGCCCAGGGGTTGCGGGGGGCGAGCACGCTGGTCGGGGCTTAGAGAGATGTCATGCACTAGCGGCATCTCGGAACTTCCACCTATTCCAGGCGTCACAAGCGTGCCATTCTCCGACCGCTGTTGAACTCCAGATCTCCGCAAAAAGGTATCTAATGTACCCGAAAGCTGAGTAGTAGATCGGCTTGGGGGAACAGCGGCAGCTGATTTCCCTCTGCGTTTCGGCATAACGAAGAAAAAGAGCAAAAAACTCAGGGCTAGTCAAGGAACGCGGAGATCAGCGTCAGGTTCATTCCGCCATCTTGGATCAATCAGGTCATGAGTTGTTTTCAAGGTGTATGGTAGTGAGTTCCATAGTTGCGTGCTTGTAAAGGAGAAGCTGGATGCATAGGTTGATTTGTATTTAATTCTTTTGCAGCTTGGGTAGTGTAGGTTTAGGTATGTGCGTGTTGATCTTGTGGTGTTTCTGGCTGGAAGGTCAATGAGGTCTATCATGTATTCCAGGGTCTCACCATAGATGATTTTATGCACTAGAGTACAGATTTTGAAGGCAATCCATTCTTTGATCGGGAGCCAATGTAGTTTTTCGCGTAGGGGTTTGGCGCTTTCGTATTTCGTTTTTCTAAATATTAATCTGGCTGCGGTGTTTTGAGTGGTTTGGAGTTTCTTTATGATTTGTTCTTTGCATCCCGTGTAGGCTGCATTATAATAGTCTTGGCGACTTAGTACCATTGATTGTACTAAGTTGCGGAATACTGCCCTCGGGAAGAAAGGTTTTATTCGTTTGAGTTTCCACATTGATTGGAACATTTTCCTTGCTGTATTTTTCAATTGGGTTAGACAATTTTAGCACTGGTAATTGGTCTTTCTTGGATTCATTTTAAAAAATTTGGTAAGTTTTGTGTGATGCTCTTGATATCTAATTAAAAATATCTTTATTTTTATTATATGTTGTCATGTTTCTGTTTTTATTGACTTTATGTATGTTTTTGTTGTAACAAGCATAGAATTCTAGATAATGTAGGCTATAAGGGGCCCTTTTACAATGTTGTGGTAAGCACTAATATATGCTTAACACAGCAAAAAATGGCTTACGACGGGATGAGCTGAGGCCTCTTGTGGTAATGTTTGGAGGTCTGGGGGTGGAGAGTAGGCTTGTACTGTATTAATCAGTTAGCACATGGGAATTGCTGTGCGCTAACCAATTAGCACAGGTTTAGTGCATGAGTTCCTACCAGCTTCCAAAAAAGGTGGCAGTAGGGGCTCATGCACTAATGACCACACACTAATAGGAAAATTAACATGTGGCCAATAAGGAAATTTAAAAAAATCAACCATGGGGGGGGGGGGGGGGGGGGAGAAGCCTGCAGTGTATGGGATGGCAGCCTGATCTCCATGCTTTCCTTTCCCTGTGATTGATTACAGCTGACATACCTCATAAACCTTCGGCTAACAGCTCAATCTCAACTGAGAAATATCTCTGGAAATGGCACTGTTGAAACCATAGGCGGTCGGTGGCCCAATTGTCTGGGGAGGATAAAGGGGTGGGGCCAGGGGCGGGGCTTACATCCATAATTGTCTGACAACACACAGAAAAAAAAAAATAAGTAAAAATAAAACACAATTAATACCTTTTATTAAATTTAGATATTAGATATTGTGAAAAGGATGAGGCTACTGTGATGATGAAGCTCCCACCTCAGGATCCCAGATCCCTCTTTCACTCAGGGTGAGCTGGTTCTCAATATGCAGATTTTATGCAAATTAATCTACTACCCTTTTCTGCTCAGGGTGACCTGCTTCTCAAAAAGCAAACATAGTCAGCATAGTCAGGTCTCACCAATCAGGCTATTTTCAAACACATCTTTATTCCAGCCTCTGGGGCACACTTCTTTTAGCTTAAAACACTTTCACAAGCTTAAACCGTTCTTCCAGCTTAACCATTTCTTCTTTTAGCTTAACACATTTTCCCAAGCTTAAACAGTTCTTCCAGCTTAAACATTTCATTTCTTTCTACTCAGTGTAATCTTCCCTTTTAAACATTTCTTCTTGCACAGTTCAACATCCATGGATTTCTTCCCCCTGAGCCCCCTCACACAGGCATTTGGGCTCAGTACTAACTCAGTCCTTGGACACACAGTCCCTCCTTGTAGCACCCAGCTCTAGACACACAGTCTCTTCCTCTGGGACACAGAGTACCTCTTCACTGTTCTAGACACAGTCTTTTCACCACCAGGCCATAGGGCTCAGCCAGTACTTCTCATGGGGATCCCTCTGCTTCAGTTACCAGCCCTCTTCCTCAGCTGCCAGCTCTTCTCTCCCCCTCACCCTCTGGTGGGGTATTAAGTGGTTAATGACCAAACAGGACCCAGCCCATAACCTGCTGCACCTGTTTCCACCTCCAGGACTCCCCGGTCCTAGCGACCTCCAGCTATACCTCCCCTTTCTGGCTCCCTTCAGCAACTCACCCAGCCCTTCTCCCTGGACATTTTAGGGGGTCTGCGCCCTCTAGGGGCCCAACCAGGGTAGGACAGCCTCTTCCTTATCACAATATGTATCATATGTCAAAGAATAAAGTGGTTGCTCAAAGCATATACTAACCACAATTGCTCAACTGTAAAACACTATGCACAACTTTGTGCAAAAACACACTCATAACCTTACCAAATCATAACAGCACTAATTCCAAGGACAGGACGAGCTACAACCTTATGCATGGAAAGGCAGCACTATAATTACACCTGGCTCTAAAACACCAGTACACAACCTAGTGAAACAAAACAAAAACAAAACAAAAAGGGCTGCAAATACTACACGCTAGCAGAATACTGCATCTTGATCACACATGAAAAACACATGACACAACAGATATGAAGGCAAAATACTGAACTGGAAAGTTATCTCAAGAAGTCAGACTCATCACAGACAGTTCCAGGGTCCCCCTCCCTCCCTCAGAGACAGTTCCAGGGTCCCCCTCCCTCACAGACAGTTCCAGGTCCCCCCTCCCTCCCCAACAGGTGCAGGGTCCCCCTTCCCTCCCTCACAGAGTTGCAGGGTCCCCTCCCCCTTCCCTCACAGACAGTTCCAGGGTCCCCCTCCCTCCCTCCATCACAGACAGTTCCAGGGTCCAGGGCCGCCGAGAGACTGGGCCGGGCCTGGGACAAGGCCGCCCCTGGGCTCCGCCCCACTGCCACCCCCCCAGGTTGTTGCCGCGCCCCCCCCTGAGGGGGGCCCGGCGCCACAGTCCCACCCGCCTCCGCCACCGGTCCGGGCCCCTTCCACCCGAACCCCTGCCAGCAGAAGTGCTGTCTTCTGACTCCGGGGGGGGGGGGGGACGGCCCACACAGACGTGCTCCTCTCAGCTGTACTCTGCAGGGTAGTGGTACAGTTGGGTACAGTAGGTTTTTTGTGGGTTTTTGAGGGCTCACCATATAATATAAGAAGTTAATGGTGAGTTGTGTACCGTCTGTGTGGCAATCTACTAAAAATGATGGCTCCTCCTACATCCCGTTGGCTTGATTTTGTGTGTTTTTCACTTTGCCTTTATTTTTTTAATGGTCCAAAAAGATAGACGCATGTGCAGGACGTCAGACGCACAGAAGCCCTACAGAGTACAGCGAAGATCAGCTGAGAGGAGCGCGTCTGTGTGGGCCACTCATGCCGGAGTCAGAAGACAGAATTTCTGCTGGCGAGGGTTCGGGTGGAAGGGGCCCGGTGGCAGTGGCGGGTGGGACTGCAGCGCTGGGCCCCCCCCTGGAGGCCCGGGCCCCGGGAATTTTGTCCCCCCTGTCCCCCCCTCTCAGCGGCCCTGCCAGGGTCCCCCTCCCCCCTCCCTCACAGACAGTTCCGGGGTCCCCCCTCCCTTGCTCCCTTCGAGTTCCAGGCTTCCTCCAAATTTTAAACGTCATCTATCATACCTCGTTGTGTTAGAGCAGCAGTGAAAAGCATTGCAGGCTGCTGGGCTCCGTGCTTTGTTTTGCCTTCTCTCTCTCTCTCAGCTCTGGCCCGCCCTTGCGTAAACAGGAAATGAGGGCGGGCCAGAGCTGAGAGAGAGAAGGCAAAACAAAGCACGGAGCCCAGCAGCCTGCAATACTTTTCACTGCTGCTCTAACACCACAAGGTATGATAGATGACTAAGAGAGAGAGAGAGACACTTGGGGCTTGCGGCTTAGCCTCCCCAAGCCTCTTATACCGGGCGCCTATGGTTGAAACAAAAGATACAAACAGCGTTTGGGGCTCAGGGTGGCGGCAAATGCCCAAACCAGGACTTACCCACACCATTAAAGATAGCATCACCACAAGAACTTCAAGAATTTCTTGACCCCATGATGAATGAGCTTGCTGAGATTAAAGGTATGCTTCGTGAAAATGTGATGAGTATCACAGAATTGCAGTAAGACTTAAAACGGTTGCTGCTCAGAACACAACCTGCACAGAACGTACAATGGAGCTTGAACAGCATGTTTCAGGCCTTGAAAACTTGGCCCCGCAGTGGAATGAGCAGAAGAAAGTCATCAAGGACCTGCAGAGAACAATCAAAGACTCGAACAATCATAGCAGGAGAAATAACCTGCATGTGCTGGACCTGTTTGAAGTGATTGAAGGTCAGTCTCCGATTATGTTTGTGGAAGATATGATCCCAAAGCTTCTTAACCTCAAATTTCAGAGATCATTTGAAGTAGAAAGAGCGCACCGTATTCCTAAGAGACCACAGAATTATAGAGGCAATTGTCCTCTTATACTAAAAGTGCTCTGATACCCGCAAGCCATGGAGATCCTTGCTAGAGCTCGCACTATAGATTTACAATGGCAGGGTGCAAGGATTAAAATAGTGCTCGACTTTGACCACAATACTGTGAAAAGGTGCAAACAATTTCTAGATCTCCGCCCACAACTCAAAGCTACGGGTGTGCAATATGGACTGTTTTATCTGGAAGTCATGAAAACAACATATATTATCAGTTTGTGGAACCTGTGCAACTACATCATTTTATCCACTCTTCTCAGCAATCCCCAACTTGATCCTTGAAATAAGGCTGTTATGATTTTACTCGTTTTTCTCCTGTATTGTGCTGCCAAACGGACTATCATCTCGAGGGAGCCTTTCGATGATGTTATTTCTTAAGTAGTGCTGTGTTAGTTACCATGTTTTAAGTGCAAGTTGGTATGTCAATGTTATATGTGTATCTGGTAAGAATTTGGAGCCTGCATCATAATTCTGATGGATGGGGGGGGGAGGGTTTAGGGTGTATGTGGTTGAATGGAAGAAGGAGAAAGACTTGGATGCATTTGCCTGCTTAGCTATGCAGGTGCTGGCACTGAATATTGCCAGCATCTGCATAACTGTTGGCTCCGCCCCATCTCCTCTCCCTGTACTGCCCCTGACCTGCCCATTTTGTTTATAGGTGGTCAGAAGCAATATTCAGCAGCACTGCCCAATTTAGTACTGCTGAATATAGAGGGTTAGGCAGCCACAGGCGATTTAACGAGCAGGATCCTCTCCTGCCTGCTTAAATCAATTTGAATATCGGACCCTCAGTGTTTTTACTGCTCCTCCCCCCTCCGAAAGTGGTACTGGCAACTGATGTTAGGATCTGTAGCAGCACAGATATGTAGGTTTCTAAAATGGCAGACATGCACCAGAATATACAGGTGTATATTCTGAAATAGGAAAAAACAAATTTATGTGATAAGGGGAAGGGTCATGGATTTGATAAAACACCTCTCCATGTATACAACCAAAGTGGTTTACATATACTATATGCAGGTACTTTTTTCTGTCACTGGTGGGCTCACAATCTTTTTGTACTCGCCGCACATAGAACATATACTTACATTGTATGTATTTTCAAAAGGCTCTACATGGCAAATCCTTTTCTAAAATATTGCCAGAATTTGACACATCCCAACATGGATAGCTCAATTCTGATTTGTACATGGTTTCTAATATCTGCCTTCACAATCAATGTGTGTGCATTTATATCATCTCTTTGGCTGGTGCAAATGGTCATACCTAAAATATATGCACCTATATACACGGTTATTGTAGTACTGAATGAGTATAAAGAAAAGCAGGCACTTACTTTTCTTAATAGAATAGGCTCCAAATAGGTATATACATGGCACCTAACAATGTCTCTTTATATAATTTCCCTCCTTCAACCAGGATTGAAAATTAGTGATTGATATTGGGGCCTGAAGACAGAAAAAGAGAAAATGCAGGAGAAAAATCTAGGGGTCCTTTTACTAAGGTGCGCTGCACTGGTGTAGACGTATGTATTGGATGTGCGCAGGTCCATTTTTGAACTCACCTATAGAAAAGGCCTTTTGGTTTTTTTGGTCAAAAATGGATGTGCAGCAAAATAAAAATTGATGAGTGTTCATTTTGGGCCATTGACTTAACGGTAAGGTCTCACGCGTTAACTGGGTGGTAATCGTCAGCATGTGTACACTGCCGATTACAGCCTGGTTAGCACTGCGCACTGGAAAATACTGGACACACATAAAAAATGAAATTACTGCCCAGGCCACGCGGTAGATGGGCGGTAGTTCTGAATTGGCATGCGTTGGGCATGTGTAGGTGCCTACGCGGCTTAGTAAAAGGCCCCCCTAGTAAATAATGTGTCTGATGTAGGAATATAATAAGTGCACATGCAGCTCAAGAAGGGTGTGGTATCTGGAGAGAACAGATAACTGGAAAGTATAATTTATTTGTGATAATTGGCTAGCACACTGATATAAAGTACACTTTAAATGTATTATCTGTGGTTTTGATAGTTGCATATTCCATTTAAATTCATTTTTTTACTTTACAGTGGCAAGTTGTGCTTCTCTGTTTTAGTTTCCATTCCAGTCATTGGAAAAACATAGCCTTCCACAAAGGATTTATTTATTGTGAACATTTATATCCCACATAATCCCACCAAGGCAGGCTCTATGTGGCTTACAACATTTGATGAAAAGAACTACATAATAACTGTAGTACAAAACAGAGAATAAGGCAGATGAGGGTGAGGGTGAGGGAGGGAAACAGCAGGAGAAGGAATGCGGGATTGCAAGAGATCAAGCAGCAGAGGAGTATGAACAATCACAGAGGTAGGTCTTTAGGGACTTCTTGAACAGACTGTGATCGGCTGTATCTCCTAACGTTGATGGTAGAGCATTCCAGTAACGGGGACACAAAGCTAAAAGAGGAGGCAAAGGGTAGTTTGTTTCTTAAGTTCCTGCAGTTAGGAAAGTGTAGATTGAGATAGGTACGAAACGACTTCTCGAAATTTCTGGGAGGGAGGTCAACCAGGCTGTACATATAAGCTGGAGCGTCCCTGTATACAATCTTGTGGGTAAGGGCACAGATTTTGAATTCGATATGTTCTTTAATCGGGAGCCAGTGGAGCTTCTCACGAAGGGGTGTTGCTGCCTCAAAATGAGATTTGCCAAATAGTAGCCTCGCCGCTGTGTTCTGCGCTGTTTGGAGTTTCTTAAAGGTATGTTCTTTGCAGCTGGTGTAAATTCCATTGCAGTAGTCAAAATGGCTCAGTATGAGGGAGTGGATTAGAGACCTGAAAAGGTCAAACGGTAGGTACTGCTTGATACACTTAAGGGTCCTCATAGAAAGGAACATTCGCTTCGTAATTGACAAAACTTGAAGGTCGAGAGTCAAGTGGGAATCCAGAATAACTCCAAGTAGCTTCAAACTTGCTGTGATAGGGATGGAGAAGTCCAGAGCAGCAACCGTGCCTGGTATAGACTTTTTGAACTGGGAGGAGAGAATGAGGCAATGCATTTTTTCCTTATTAAGCTTAAACTTAAATGTGTTAGCCCAATTGACCATGATGATGAGACTGTTCTGAATTTCTGCTGAGATTTTGGCTAAGGAAGATCGGAAGGGGATGTAGATAGTCACATCATCAGCATAGATGTAGGGATTCAGGCCATGGTTGAAAAGGGCCGCTGCTAGTGGAGTCATCATGATGTTGAATAGGGTAGGCGATAGGGGGGAGCCTTGTGGAACTCCACAGTGAGATCTCCAAGATAGCAAAATAGTGGACTGGGCTTTGACCCGATAGGATCAGCAAGACAGAAACTCCCTAAACCAATCCAAGACAGTACCTCCAACACCATATTCAGCTAGCAATGTAAGGAGGAGATTGTGGTCAACCATGTCGAACGCACTTGACATATCAAATTGAAGAAGCAAGATGTTTTTCCCAAAAGACAGTTCCTTCATAAAGTTGGATAGGAGAGTGACCAGTATTGTCTCGGTACTGTGATGAGACTGGAATCCAGATTAGGAGGAATGAAGAATCAAACATTTTTCCAAATAAGCAGCGAGCTGAGAATTTACCATGCTTTCCATAGTCTTGACAAGTAATGGGATTGTAGCGACAGGGCGGTAGTTAGAAATAATACTAGGCACACACTTCAGGTCCTTTGGGATTGGTGTCAGGAGAATGTGACCGTGATCAACAGGGAAGCGCCCGTGCTGGAGCATATAGTTTAGATAGGATGTGAAGTCAGCAACAAAACATTCCGGCGCCGATTGCAGCAGGTAGTTAGGGCAGCTATCCAGCTTGCAGTGCGTTCGTGAAAACTTGAGAAGGGCCTTAGAGACCTTCTCAGTGGTGACCGGCTCAAAGGAGGACCAATAGCAGTCAGCAGGGCAAGGGCCAAGTGGGGGCGTAAGGCCAATAAGGAAGTCATCAACACTAGTGGAGCTCAGGGGAAGCGAGTTCCGAAGTAGAAGGATTTTTTCCCTGAAATAGTTGGCCAACTGGGCCGCTGATAGCATGCCATTACTAGGTGAAGTAACTGGGGTGGTGTCAAGTAGAGAATTCAGCTGATGGTAGAGCTTCCATGCATCCAACATAACCGTTTGAATTCTTTTCTGGAAGAAAACTCTTGTGGCTTGCTTGATTGCATATTTGTAAGTGCGATGAGAGAGCTTCCAAGATGATAAGGCGTGGTCGCTTTTAGACTTAAACCAAGCTCTTTCTAGCCTTCTAGTTTGTTGTTTTAGTGCTTTAAGGTCATGATTAAACCAAGCTTTAGATTTGCGGTGGGAGGAGGATTTAAATTGCAAAGGTGCAAGACCTTCTAAGATGTATTGACACCTGCTCTCCCAATGAGTGAGGTAATCAAAGGAGTCAGCGTTTGCTTGCCAGTCAAACCATAAATTTGTTTCCAAAATGATCTCAGGTCAACTTCCCCTCTTGTACAGTAAGTAGTGGGCTCCTCGGGGAGTGGATGGCTAGTCTACCACCAACGGATGGCAAACCTCAATTGGTAGTGATCTGTCCAAGGGACGGCAGACCAAGCAGTATTAGCTACACAGAGGACAGAGTCATTGAGGAACTTGTAAGCAAAGAGATCCAGGGTGTAGCCTTTTGAGTAAATCAGATGCAGATCAGGATAATGAAGATCCAGGAGATTGATGAAACTCAGGCACTGACAAGCATTGGGAGAGTGTTGATTTTCTAAATGGAGATTCAAGTCACCAAGAATAAGGAGGTTGGAATAATTGGTGCAGGAAATAGAGATAAAGTCTATGAAATCGGTCTGACTGACAACCCAATTGTTTGGTGGCCTGTAGAACAGGATACAACATAGACAATCTTGAAGAGATCTGCTGTAGACCTTGATTGAAGCGATTTCGAGACTGGGTGATATGGATTCAGCTAGGGAGTCAACTAGGAGGCCTGAGTGATAAATCGCGGCAAGGCCCCCACCTCTTTTTCCCGGCCTGGTCCAGTGCTTGATTTTGAAGCCAGGGGGGCAGAGGTCTAGGAGAAAAGGGTCCTTGGAGTCATGTAACCACGTTTCATAGATAAAGAGAAGGTCGAGTTTATCAGTGGTGAGCCAGTCCGAGATTATTTCCGTCTTGTTAACCACAGACCTTGCATTGATGTAGCCCACTTTGATGGTTAGGTACGGATCCAGATGACTTTCCGAGCAGAGGATATACTTAAGGTGACTTTGTTTGGGGGGTGCAACTGCGGTGCGTAGCAAGCTGATGGAAAGCGCTGGAGTGGTGGCCAGAAAGAGTATCCGTAGAGTGATGATTGGAGAGTCTAGATGCTTTCCGAGCGGTGATAAGTATGGAAATGGTACTGCAGACAGATATGAGTGAAGTGAGAGAGGCACAGATGAGAGTGATAAAATAGAGAATGGCAGGGCCGTGCCTAGGGTCTCTGGTGCCCCCCTGCAGACTATCAGTTGGTGCCCCCCCTCCCCCCGGTCTAGCATAAAATGCCATAAATAAGTAAATAAATATAAAGTGGACATATGCCAAACACTATTATGAAAATAAAATGAATTTTTCTACCTTTGTTGTCTGGTGACTTTGTTTTTCTGATCATGCTGGCCCAGTACCTGATTCTGCTGCTATCTGTCCTCTTAACTCCATTTCCAGGTCTTCCTTTCCATTTATTTCTTTACTTTCCTCCTTTCTTCTTCATTTCTTGCCTTACATCCGTAAGTAGAAGCTGAGTCCTCTGCAAACTTGACTGTCCAGTGGATCCAGCTTCTCCCTATTTTCTCCATCCATGTGCAGGTTTTCTCCCTTTTCCCTCATCTCATCTCCTTCCTCTCTCTTCCATCCCCTCCATCCATGTCGATCATTTCTTCTCTCTCCCTTCCCCTCCATTCATCTGCATCACCTTCCTCTGTCTTCTCTCCCCTCCATCCATGTCCAGAATTTCTCCCCTTCATCCATGTGCATCTCCTTCCTGTCTTCCCTTCCCTCCCCTCCATCCATGTCCAGCACCCCTCCTCTCTCCCCTGCCCCTTCCATGCACATCAGCCCTCTATCTCTGCCCCTTCCATCCACCATCTGCCCGTCTGCCCTCTCTCTCCCCCTTCCATTCACTGTCTGCCCTTTCTATCCCTTCCATCCACTGTCTGCCCTTTCTCTCTGCCCCTTCAATCCACCATTTGCTATCTCTCTCTCCCCCCATCCATCCATCCATCCATCCAAGATCTGTCCCCTCTCTCTGCACCTTTTTTCAGCCCCCAGTTCCAGCCCCCTTATCCCACCTGCCCCTAGTTCTAGCCCCAGCTCACATCTCCCACCTGCCCCCCATTTTCAGCCTCCAGTTTCAGCTCCAGTCCCATCTGAGAAGCCCCACCCCCTTCTCCCATCTGAGAAGCCCCCTCCCTACCCCCTTCTCCCATCTAAAACCCCCCTCCCCACCCCCCTTCTCCACCCCCCTTCTCCCATCTGAAACCCTGACTCGACCACCAGCTTCGTCCAGAGAGGACAGCCCTCGTCTCCTGCCACCTGCCTTTAAAGAAAAAGGTGTGAAGCGGCGTGGCAGGCAGTGCCTCACGTCTGCCCTGCTTGTAAATGAAGTAAATCTCCATTCTCCTCCTCGTCATCGGGCCTTCACTCACTGGGTCCCGCCCTCGCGGAAATAGGAAGTTACCTCAGAGGAGGGTGGGACCCAGTGAGTGAAGGCCCGATGACGACAAGGAGAAGGAGAATGGAGATTTACTTCATTTACAAGCAAGGCAGACGTGAGGCGCTGCCTGCCACGCCGCTTCATACCTTTTTCTTTAAAGGCAGGTGGCAGGAGACGAGGGCTGACTGCAGCGCCAGCGGAGCACCCCCCACCCATCGTTCGCATCATTTCAAAACCCTGCCCATCTCTAGCTTTCCCTCTCTTTGTGAGTTCATTCAGCCTCAGAGTCCCGCCTTCTGACGTCATTTCCTCGAGGGCGGGACTCTGAGGGAACGAACTCATGAAGAGAGGGAAAGCTAGAGACGGGCAGGGTTTTGAAATGATGCGAACGCTGCGACTGAGGTAAATTAAACATTTAAACCCCCAAGCGGTATGGCGACACAGCACCGCAGCAGCGCCCTTGAAGGCAGGCGCCCCCCTGCGGTGCTTACCCCACTTACCATGTTGGCACGGCCCTGGAGAATGGAGAGGAACTTGGATGTGAGCATGGCAGGGACTGCACTACTAAAACAACTCAGAATCCAAAGACAAGCAAGCTTATTTGCAGGTGGCAGCAAAGATGAAGTGCTATTTCAGCCAGACAACAAGCCCAAAGGTATTTAATAGATTGCTGGAGCGAATGGGTAGGTCACAAGATATAGACAGGGCAAAATCCAGTAGGGCAACAGTCAATCTGTTGAATGGCACAGGAACAACGGTTTTTAAATTGGGTTCAACTGCTATGGGTAGCTGATCAATGCAAGACTACAAGGTGGAGTAATTCAGTGTAGCAATATTAGCACAACGTCCACTCAGCTTGGAAGTCTGCATTCCTCTCCCCAGGGATGGCAATTGGAAAGTCAGAGTTGAGTGGGAGGGACTCAGCGGACGAGCAGCAGACCTCACCCAAATCTCCACCCTCACCATGCAGGCGTATGGCAGAGCTGAACTGAACCGGTGCAGCAGTAGCGTCGAAGCACCAGCGGGAAGAAAACAGCCCCTAGTGGCAAGGCCGCTCCACTCTGACCCAACCGCCACCGTGATCGAAAAAAGAAAAATGCTCTGCCCCAACAGAAAGAGGGCAACCGCTGTCTGCAGCAAAAACTGCACCGACCAAATCGGCCTCCGGAAAGCAGGTGAGGATGGATGGTAGGATTACTACAGTCGTCAGCCGAAAGGGACTTGGGCGCCACCGCTCGGCGCCAGTTCCTCCGTTAACAAGTCCTCTCTGGGAGGCGGATGCCGGCGATCAACAGCTGTTCAGCAGCGGAGAAAGCGGGGCTCCTCTGAGAAGTTAGTGCACCGACAGCTGTGAGGGATCCGAGGGCGGGTGGTCTCACAGGATCCAGCGCTGGGATAGCGATGACTACAACGTGCTGGCTTGAACTGCACAAGTTCACAAAATCAGCCGTTCACTACAGACCTCACTCAGTAGCAATCAAATTTCAGACCAAGAAGGCAGGTTTAAACTATCCACTTCTAAGAAAAACTGCAGTGGCTTTGGGTTTACTACATCACAGCTGACTTGGTTTTGTTATCTGGTTTTTGCCAGCAAAGTTGGCTTTGATTCAGAGTTGAATATGCAGTACAGTTCAATGTGCAATACATAGTGGGGGTAAATGCTATAAAGAGAGCACCAATATTTGGTGTTATGAATGCATGTAAATGACAAAAATACTGAAAAAAATATTTAAAAAGCCAGAATATCGGCATTTACATCAATATATATTATTGATGTAAACGCCAATATTCTGGCTTTTCTATAAAATGGCACTTAAATGCAATGGTGTATAGTTTGAAAGTGAGTGTACCCTTGAGTGGAGCATGGGTGAAGCACACAGTAATGACACATAAACTGGATGAAGTAAAATGTTCAAAAATTGTACTAACACCGGTATCTTGGTCAGATCACTACCTTCTTCAATTTTATTTATTAGTACCACAGTTATTATATAATACTAAACCAGCTCACATTAAAACTAGTTTACATAAAATTGACCTGATAACTTTACCTTCTTTAGCAGATAAGTTCCCACTAAACTTTGATACACTCCCGATAGATGACCAAATTAAAATATGGAACCAAGTTCTTTCAGCAGCCCTTGATGATATTGCGCCGGAAAGGATAATTAATAAAAAAACAAAACGTTCCCAACCTTGGTACCATCCAGGATTAAAACTATGTAAACAACAGATACGTAGAGCTGAACGCCAATGGCGTAAGCACAAGACTGTAGAACTAAAAGAAAAGTGCAGTGTACAAAATATTATCTAACACAATTAAAGGATGCTAAAACTGCATATTTCTCAAAAGAAATAAAAGAAGCAGCCAGTTTGCAGAAAAAATTGTTTCATATTATGGAATGCTTGACAACAATAACTAATGAAAATAGAGAATCGCCTGCTATTGACCCCTGAAACTCTAGCAAAGTTCTTTAGCTCCAAAATTGAGAAATTAAGAGCTCGCTTCCCAAGGGTACCAGGGCTAAGTCATACTGACAGTTTCCCAAATTCACAATCATCTGTACCTTGGCAGGATTTTGAAATTCCGCCTGCTGAATCATTATATACCTTGGTTGCAGGTCTATCGCCCACTTATAGTTCTTTGGATCCTATACCTTCTGCATGGCTGAAAAAACATATGCTAGAAATCCAACAGTTTTTATACTCAATTGTCATGTTGAGTCTTTCTGATGGGATAGTCCCTACTATTTTGAAAGAAGCGCTAGTAAAACCTAGTCTAAAGAAATCTTCACTGGATCCCTTATTACCCACTAATTATAGACCAGTCTGTAATCTTCCTTTTCTATCCAAAGTCATAGAGACAATAGTGTTTAGACAGTTGCAAACTTATGTAGACTCTAAAAATGTGTTACATCCCAGACAATCGGGTTTTAGGAAGGGTCACAGTACAGAGACTATTCTGACCTCATTGTTAAGTGAAATCCACACTAAATTAGAGCTTGGCTATATTGCCCTGGTTGTTTCATTAGATTTGTCTGCGGCTTTTGACTTAATTAATCATAACCTACTTCTTGACAGACTGAGTGAGATTGGTATCTCAGGGACAACTATGAAATGGTTTATATCCTTTCTTACGGATCGTTCATTTAAAGTAGTTCAGCAGCAATCTTGTTCTACATCATACAACTTATCATGTGGAGTTCCTCAGGGCTCGGTTTTATCTCCACTACTGTTTAATCTATATATTTGTCCCCTGGCGCTCCTCATTCAAACAATGGGTATTGGCTTTTACTCATATGCAGATGATTTTCTTCTTATTCATTATGTTAGACCATCAAACATAGATCTTACTCCGATTCAAATATGAAATATGTCTGGACAAAGTGGCAGATTGGTTGACAACATATCAGTTGGTATTGAACCCGGATAAGACTATAATATCTTGGATAGTAGGGCAAGGCACATGTCCTTCTGTGGTACCTATGCTTCGGTCAGTTAGAAATTCAGTAAGTAAGGACTCTCTCAAAACACTGACATCTGCGTATATTACTTCACGTTTAGATTACTGTAATATTGTATATGCCAGGATTACTCAAGCCAATTTAAAGCGATTACAAAGAATTCAAAACACAGCAGCGCGTATGATCTGCAGGGCTCGGAGGGATGACAAAGTAACACTTTTACTGCATCGTCTGCATTGGCTCCCGGTCGAAGCAAGAGTTAAGTTTAAAGCTCTTGTTCTGACTCACAAGGTCTTTTACACATTAAACCCTAGTTACTTATCGAATTTAACAATTCCTTACACCACTATGCGAACTCTTAGATCCCTAACAGACAGTGCTTTTTTTGTGCCGGTACGCAACGGTACGGCGTACCGGCACCTTTTTTTTTTTTTGCTCCCCCCGCCCCGTGACGGACGCAGTGCCAGCCCCCATTTCCGGCCGCTGCTGCTTCTCCTGTTGAGCAGCAGCGGCCGCTACACAAAGAAAAAGATTTTAAAAAAACTTCAAACCTGGCTGAAACGCGGCACCCCGGCACTGTAGACAGCCATTAGGCATTGGCTGTTGCCCCGCAGCCGCTCCGCCTCTTGCCTCTACGTCACTGCGCTCCTCCGGGGTCTTCCTCCAGGGGCAGTGACGTACAGGCAAGAGGAGGAGTGGCTGCGGGGCAACAGCCAATGCCTAATGGCTGTCTACAGTGCCGGGGTGCCGCGTTTCAGCCAGGTTACATTTTTTCTTTGTGTAGTGGCCGCTGCTGCTCAACAGGAGAAGCAGCAGCGGCCGGAAATAGGGGCTGGTGCCGCGTGCGTCGCGACTTCGCGCCGTTCGCGGGAAACTTGGCAGGGAGAGGGAAACCAACAGAGGGAAGGATTGGGGAGAGAGAGAAAGAGGGAAAACAACAGAGGAAGGATTGGGGGGAGAGAGAAAGAGGGAAAACAACAGAGGAAGGATTGGGGGGAGAGAGAGAACGAGGGAAACCAACAGAGGAAGGATTGTGGAGAGAGAATGAAAGAGGGAAACCAACAGAGGAAAGGATTGGGGAGAGAGAAAGAGGGAAAACAACAGAGGGAAGGATTGGGGAGAGACAGAAAGAGGGAAACCAACAGAGGGAAGGATTGGGGAGAAAGAGAAAGAGGGAAAACAACAGATGGAAGGATGGGGAGAGAGGGAAAAACAGATGGAAGGATGGGGAGAGAGAGGGAAAAAACAGATGGAAGGATTGGGGAGAGAGAAAGAGGGAAAACAACAGAGGGAAGGATTGGGGAGAGGGGAAAAACAGATGGAAGGATGGGGAGAGAGAGGGAAAAACAGATGGAAGGATTGGGGAGAGAGAAAGAGGGAAAACAACAGAGGGAAGGATTGGGGAGAGAGAGAAAGAGGGAAAACAACAGAGGGAAGGATTGGGGGAGAGAGAGAAAGAGGGAAAACAACAGAGGAAGGATTGGGGGGAGAGAGAGAAAGAGGGAAACCAACAGAGGAAGGATTGGGGAGAGAGAGAAAGAGGGAAACCAACAGAGGAAAGGATTGGGGAGAGAGAAAGAGGGAAAACAACAGAGGGAAGGATTGGGGAGAGAGAGAAAGAGGGAAAACAACAGAGGGAAGGATTGGGGAGAGAGAGAGAGGGAAAACAACAGAGGAAGGATTGGGGAGAGAGAGAAAGAGGGAAACCAACAGAGGAAGGATTGGGGGGAGAGAGAGAAAGAGGGAAACCAACAGAGGAAGGATTGGGGAGAGAGAGAAAGAGGGAAACCAACAGAGGAAGGATTGGGGAGAGAGAGAAAGAGGGAAACCAACAGAGGGAAGGATTGGGGAGAGAGAGAAGAGGGAAAACAACAGAGGGAAGGATTGGGGAGAGAGAAAGAGGGAAAACAACAGAGGGAAGGATTGGGGAGAGAGAGGGAAACAACAGAGGGAAGGATGGGGAGAGAGGGAAAAACAGATGGAAGGATGGGGAGAGAGAGGGAAAAACAGATGGAAGGATTGGGGAGAGAGAGAAAGGGAAAACAGAGGAAGGATTGGGGAGAGAGAGAAAGAGGGAAACCAACAGAGGAAGGATTGGGGAGAGAGAGAAAGAGGGAAAACCACAGAGGAAAGGATTGGGGAGAGAGAAAGAGGGAAAACAACAGAGGAAGATTGGGGAGAGACAGAAAGAGGGAAACCAACAGAGGGAAGGATTGGGGAGAAAGAGAAAGAGGGAAAACAACAGATGGAAGGATGGGGAGAGAGGGAAAAACAGATGGAAGGATGGGGAGAGAGAGAGGGAAAACGGAAGGATAGGGAGAGAAAGAGGGAAGACGCTGGATGGAAGAATGCAGAAAGAAATAGGGGAGACACTGGAAGGATGGGGAGAGAAAGCAGAGCTGCTGGATGGAAAAGGGGAATAGAGAAAGACTGGAGAATAAGAGGAAGAGGCATGGGGAGAACAAGGGTGAGGAAAAGATGAAAAGCCACGGGTAGATGAAGGAAATTAAAGAATGGATAGTAAGAATGAATTAAATCTGGACAGAGAGAGAGCCTGAAAATTATTGAAGAAAGCAAAGAAAAAGGAGACAAAAAATGACAAATGGCACAGAAGAGTTAAGCGAAAACAAAGGAAAGGAGAATCACAGTCTGGGACCAATATGGAAAGAAAAACAGTCACCAGACAACAAAGGTAGAAAAAAATCATTTTATTTTCATTTTAGTGTTTGTAATATGTCCAATTTGAGAATTTACATTGGCTGTCTTATTTTGCACTGGGTATACTACTACTACTACTTAGCAAATCACGTTATTTTTTTCTCCTATAGTACTGTAATATTTTCAATGACGTCTGTTTATATGCGCCATGGCTGGTATAGGGGGTGTGGTTAATGTGGGTGTGGCTGTCATAGGGGTGGAGCCATATGTGATGACCCCGCCCATAATGAGTACCAGCACCTTTTTTTCTACAAAAAAAGCACTGCTAACAGATAATAGGTTAGTTATTCCCCCTCTTGCTAAGGCTAGATGGGAATCTACACGGAGATCGGCTCTTTTCTATTTGTCCCCTTCCCTTTGGAATGGCCTTCCAAAGGAGATCAGATTAGAGAAATCTTACATCCATTTCCGAAAACTTTTGAAAACCTTATTTTTTATAAGCTATGTAGAACAGAATTTAGTATAAGAGATAAGGTAAAAAAAAAAAAAAAGGGGTAGTTTAACTGTATATTAGATTTTTAATTTGTATTGGTTTTTATTATGTAGTTAATTCTGATTTGCTGTGCTTTCCTGTCATGAATGGAATTCCTTTGTTTGTTTATTTGTATACATTAGTTGTTTTTATACATATGTAAACCGTTCTGTTTTGCAGTTGCAATAAGATACGGTATATAAATCGACATAAATAAATAAATAAAATGTACGTGTTTTTTTAGCAACCTAGGCTTGAGTATTTGCACCAGCTCTATGACTGGTATAAATGGTTCTGCCTTAATTATACATGCTGCTATGCTATTACTTTATCATAGAAATTAGGCACCTACTTTCCTTTTGCAGAATAGGTTCTAGCCACCTTTTACAGAATTACCTTCCACATGTAGCTCTGTGTACAGTTAAATTTACAGTACAATATGTGCTATATATTCACCATCAAGAAAATTGTATGAAAACGTGTTAAACATGAGTAAAATCTGATGAAAAAGAAATGCACATCTCATCTTGGACTAATATCTATATAAATAATTCTCACCTCCAATGTTCTGAAGCTCACTGTGTGGCACGGAAACACTGAAGCCCTGTACTGTTGGTAGGCTAGGCTGTCAGCACCACTCACTCTCACTCATAGACCCGCCCTCAGCCACTCCCCATCCAGACATAATTCACAACCCCAACGTTCTAATGAAGCCGGAAGCTGCAAAATCTCCAACTTCCGTGGTGGTGTAGATAGCTGTTCCCCCATGAGTGTGTGCCCCACCCTCGCATCACAACGTTATGACATTGAGGGCGGAGCACTGACACTCACCGAATGGGCTGCAGTGTAGCTCCGCCCTCGCGTCAAAACGCGATGACGTCAAGGGTGGGGTGGGGAAGGCACAAGGCACGAGTCGCAAAGAAGGTCGGATGAATGCTAAACCACAGAAAACCGCAAGCCAGGCAGGGGGAGGAGTAGGGAAACACACAGAGCGTGTTTCCCTACTCCTCCCCCTGCCTAGGAATCAGCTGTCAGTGCCCCCCTCCTCCGCGTATCACCCAAGCCCCTCCCCCCAGCACATAGCTCCTAAGGAATCTGTACAAACGAGCCCCAACATTTTGCCACCGCGGGCCGATTCCAAGTCACAGCCCACCACCGACCGCCTCCACACTCCGCCCTTCTTTGTCAGATCTCGAAAGTGAGTTTGCCACAGCCCAAACAGAGGCCCACCAGCAACTTCGGTGGGCAGAGAGCTAACAATCAGATGCCTAGGAAAGGCGGAGCTTCGCAGCAAGCAGGAGTGGTTGCAGGTGGTGTTGAAACAGAAGTTAACGGATGCCGATCATCAACACTAACAACAGTGC
This sequence comes from Microcaecilia unicolor, assembly GCF_901765095.1. Classification (NCBI taxonomy): domain Eukaryota; kingdom Metazoa; phylum Chordata; class Amphibia; order Gymnophiona; family Siphonopidae; genus Microcaecilia; species Microcaecilia unicolor. The sequence continues at coordinate 66,187,229 of NC_044039.1, read as the reverse complement.
ACGTGAACTTGGAGCTTCACAACATTAGAGGTCAGAATTATTTATATATACATGGGTGTCAAGCAAGTATAGGAGATGATAGTGTCTTCTTCCTCCCCCAGCCCCCTTCTTTTTAAAAGAACAAAAAAAATCTTGCTATAAAGGAGGACAGGCTGAGTTCCAATGGCAGACCCCAGAGCGAAAGCACACAAGTTACCCAGCTCCACCAGACTTCCTCCCTCCCATCCAAAAGCATCTATCTCACTCACACATACACAAACACACACTGTGCCATGCACAGACAGCATCTCTCTCACTCACACACACACACACACCTATGTAGCTCAATCACCCACACACACCCTCTGACCCCCCAACCCCTCCACAAACAACAGAAACACATACAATTATGTGGAACAACGGTACCCTCCCCCAGACAAACCCCTAACACCAAAATGGCAGCACTGATTGCTCATGCAACTCACACACTCCCCAACAAAACAATAACTAACCCACGCTCAAAATCCACATTCTGCTACAGAGGGGAGGAGGGGGTCCTCAGACCTGAGAGGGGGGAGGGGATCCTGACACCAGAGGAGGGGGTGCACAGACCACAGAGAGAGGGGGAGCTATCTCTGTCACACACACATACTCTCTCACAGTCAGTGTGTTACTGTCTCTCATTCTCATACAGTCACACTATGTCTCACACTGTATCACATTCACTCTCTATGTGTCACACAGTCAGTCTCACACACTCTCGGTGTCACACACACTCTCGATCTCACACACTGGGTCTCATACAGTCGCTCTCACAGAGAGTCTGTGTATCGCACACATAGTCTCTCACTCTGTGTCACACACACACTCTCTCTCTCACACAGTGTATCTATGTGAAACACACTCTCTCTCACACACACATTCTGTCACACACTCGCACCCAGACTCACTCTCTCTCTGTCACACACACACTCTCGCACATTCACTCTCTCTCTCTCACACACTCACTCTCACACACACTCTCTCAAACATACACACTGCAAGGAAAACCTTGCTAGCGCCTGTTTCATTTGTGTCAGAAACGGGCCTTTTTTACTAGTCCCATGATAAAATTTGAATATATAATGTAATATAGCAGATTTTTGGGGGGCCAAGAAGTGGTTGCTCCCAGGGGCGTAGCCAGACACCCAATTTTGGGTGGGCCCAGGCCCAAGATAGGTGGGCAGAAGAACTCCACCTTGTCCCACAAGTGATTTGGTCTCTCCCTCTCTCACCTGCATACCATATGGTTCTCAAACATACCCCTTCCCCTGCATACTTTTTAAATCCAGATTTTCACAAAACTCTGGCTGTGAATACACACTGCTCATGTTGGCCCCACAGCCTTCCCTCTGATGCAACTTCCTGTTTCCGCATAGGAGGGAATACATCAGAGGAAAGGCTGTTGGGCTAGTGCGAGCACTATGTATCAGTTGCTGCTCGCTGCAGGTAAAGATCTGCTATTTAAAAAGTATGCAGGAGGGACAGTTGTCTGGAGTTTTTGGCTGGTGGGGCTTGGGGATCCCTGCCAGCCACATCATAGGTGTGCTGCTACTGGGTGGGCCCGAGGCCAAAGTGGGTGGCCCCGGGCCCACCTGGGCCTACCCTTGGCTATGCCACTGGTTGCTCCTAGTATCCATGATGGTCTCTAACATGCCTGCCTCTCCCTGAACTGTCATGTCTGGGGTACGCCCTCAGATTTAATGATTGGCCAGTAGGGGCTGCCACTATACCAGCAACTATCCTTCCTTCCTCCCCAGGCCAGAAAATTGTACTTCTGTGCTGTGCTCAGGTCTGATCAACCTCATTGGATAGGCAGTATCAATCTAGGTACCTTGTATCACACTTCAAGCTCGAGCCACAAAGCTGGTCTTTTTTAATGTTTATGCCAGAAGTTACGGCTTTCTGAAGTGTAAGATGTGTGAAAAAAGCTCTTTCCTTAAAAAGTTAACTGCACGAAACTTTAAGAGGTGCTGGATGTTGTGCGCATTCTGTCTCATCAATATATGATAGATAGATAGATAGATAGATAGATAGATAGATAGATAGATAGATAGATAGATAGATAGATAGATAGATAGATAGATAGATAGCTGGAGGAGAGGAGGGAAAAAGAGCTACAGAAAGAGAATGTGTTATAGATGACAATCTACTAAGGAATTTGAGTAGCTAAGCATTTACAGGTATGCAGGTAATTTCCCAGGCTGAATATCATCTTCCCTCAGCAAATTCCACACGGCAGCCAGATTTAGCCACAGGGAACAAGGGCAGTGTTGGGGCTGTGGATCAAAATGTTTTTAGTGTCACATGCCAAGAATATGCTTTCTATTCTCATATATAATTCAGTTTCCCGAGAATATATGGGGGTAAGGTCAGTAAATACTGATTTTGATGAGATATGTTAGATTGTGCTTATGTGCTTATTTGCTTTTATAGAGTTTTTATTAAAATATCTAATTTCATGCCATAACTTGTGGAACAGTACAGACTAGTCCATCCCTGAAACTCTATATATGACTCTGTATTGGCTGTGCAGATTATATTTACTCCATGTGCAAGAGAAGATCAAATTAATAGACGAGCAATCCAATGCCTTTTGACAAGGAATGGAAGAACCTTTTTCATCATGGCTCAGATCTACAAATAGTTCATGAAACTTAAATAATAATTGTTAGCTATCAACCTTACTCAAATCCGATACAATTATTGTTGATTTAAATGTAGGTTGAAATCATGTGAATAGCTGCAAATCTGAAATGTGTAAAAATGTGAGGACAGTAGGGCTCTGAAAATATTTGAATCTGAACTGAATAAGACAAAACTCGCTTTGAACTACTATGGGAAGGCATGAGCTTAAAAAAAATAAATCTTAGTGATAACAGAGATTTGAACTAAGCTGTGAGTGGTAAAACCCCTTTAGCTGGAATAGACTTTGAGTTTAATGACAACTGGTTCTTTCATCATACAGAAGCCCTTTACACAGCAGGTTCATACCTATTTTCAGTGATTTTTTTTTTTTATTTTGTTGACTTTTACATTATACATATGCCCTCCCCTCCCCCCCCCCCCCCCCCCCCCCCATATTCAGCTGGCGGCAGGCAGTGTGATTAGCTGCCACTGCCAGCGCTGACTCTGTATATTCAATGCCAGACCGTTTCCAGTGACTGGCATTGAATATCCTGGTTTTTTTTTTGGCTGGCTTGAACTTATTGGGCTATGTGAATTTTCAGCTCTGGCCAGTTAAGTTAATAGCGGGCAAAGAAAGGAGTGCTATTTATGAAGTCTGATTTTCCTGCTAAACTTAGCTGGCCAGTGCTTGAATATTCACAGATAGCTGGCTATATTGCAAAATATAGCTGATTAGCCGCTATATGCTAAGGGGGAGATTCTAAATATGACACAAAAAAAATCGGTGCTGAAATCAGTGATGACTGAGTGAATTTTATAATTGATGCCTAGATTTAGTCACCGATTATAGAATATGCTTAGTTGATAGTTCAGCGCCTAAATTTATGCACATCCATTTACACCAATGAAAATGTGGTGTAAATCCCAGCACTTAGATATAGGCGCACTGGGCCATATTCTATAACTAGGTGTGTAAATTTTGGAACATCCATGAAACATGCATTTCCCTACCCATGATCACACCCCTTTTGCCTGCGCACATTAGAAATTTGGTGCACATTGTTACAGAATATGCTTAGCGACTTGTGCACTTAAATTCTAATCAGTGCCCATTAGTACTCATTATTGCTCATCAAGTGCTGTTATCAGCGCTCATTAGCTTGTTAAGCTTGTTGTGTTATGCACATTGTTATAGAATCAGCACCAATTTTGGCGCAGATCTCTAAGCATGCTATATAGAATCTGGGGGTAAGCGCTAATATTCAGCAGAGATAACTGGTTTAGCACTATTTAACTGGCCAGAAACCATTCCTGGCCAGTTAAATAGTGCTGATTATCAGACCTATTGTATCTATTTTAAGGTTTTTAAGAATTTGATTATTTTATTGTTTGCATAAATTGTATATCACCTTGTATGTTCCACAGAATGAAAAGACAGTTGATAAATAATGTAAGTAAATTAAATACATAAATGCTAATCAGGTTTGTATACACTTTGAGCTATTTGTCTTGTATGTTTGCCTATTAAACTGGATTATATTCCTATAATTTAGAGGGTCTTTTACTAAAGATTAGCAAATATATCTGCCACAGGACCCATTTTACTCCAATGGTCTTGTAAAAGTCATTTTTAATTAATTTGAAGGTCTGCAAAAATCCACAAACTAATAACACCTTATGGAGCAATGTTCAGCCTGCGGTGGTTAGCAGTTTTAAAGCCACCGACAGCCATGGGCTGACTTAGACGCAGATATTCAAAGATGGGCACTGGAATTGATAATCCAGGTCTTCAGCAGTTAGCTTAACAGGGTTTAAAAAAGGTTTGGATAACTTCTTAAGAGTCCATAAACCATTATTAAGATGGACTTAGGGAAACTCCACTGCTTATTTCTAGGATAAATAAAATATATTGTTCTGTTTTGGGATCTTGCCGGGTACTGTAACTTGGATTGGTCACTGTTTGGAACAGCATGCTGGGCATGATGGACCTTCGGTCTGTCCCAGTATGGCAACACTTATGTACCCGGAAGTTATGCTGGTGCTGATCTATATTCAGTGCCAGCAACCACATACCTAACTGGGCAAAAATAGAACTACTTTATAAGCTGTCTTATCTGTCAAATAAGGCTTGCAGCACTGACACTGAATATTACTGGTGCCTGCATATCTTCTGGTTTGACCCCTACTCCAATCCCAGACCACCCTAGCACTAACTGGATAGTGCTGTGGCAGCCACACTAGGTTTTCAGTGGCACTGTGCAGTTTAGAACCGCTGAAAGTCTGGGTATAGCTGACTCAGCTTGATTTAAGTAGGCAGGAGTCTCTCCTACCCACTCAAATCACATTGAATATTGACTCCTTAGATTGTAAGCCCAGGGGTAGAGAAATAGATTGTGGACCTGAGTGTAACTTGTCATGAGCTCAGTTTTGGAAATGGAGGAGTGGCCTAGTGGTTAGGGTGGTGGACTTTGGTCCTGGGGAACTGAAGAACTGAGTTCAATTCCCACTTCAGGCACAGGCAGCTCCTTGTGACTCTGGGCAACTCACTTAACCCTCCATTGCCCCAGGTACAAATAAGTACCTGTATACAACATGTAAGCTGCATTGAGCCTGCCATGAGTGGGAAAGCGTGGGATACAAATGTAATAAAAAAAATAAAAATAAAATGGTAACAAATCTAAAATCCAAATCAATCTAAATTCAAACTACTACCAGGAATAATCATTTCTGGTGTACTGCTAGACATACACAACTGTACTAGTACACGTACAAACAGAAAGTCCCTGCTCCATGAAACTTGCAGTGAATTCAAGACACAGGTGTGTGACTTTTAGGTGCCATTGTTTGGGTGCTCATGACTTTTGGGTACTGGCAACCAAAGGGACATGAAGTCAAGTTTCCAAGTTTAATCAACATTTGATATACTGCAAATTTATACCTGTAAATGAGGGAGTGTGACTGTGATCCCCATCATGCTCAGACCAGCACAGCACCAAGAAGTGATCAGCACTGCAAGGGAGGAGCATGGAAGGTGTGGGCCACATGATGCAAGAGCTAGAGGCAATATTCAAGCTCTTGTTGCAGGCTCAGCCAACAGGAAGATCAGGAGGTATTCAAGGTCCTCTGAAGCAGGACTTTTAGGTGCCACTGTTTGGGCACCCAGAAGTCTGGTGCCAATGTGTATAGGTGTCCAAATGGTAGTGCTTAAAAGTCCTACTTCATCAAGACACACAGATAAGATATATAGCAGTTTCAAAAAAAAGCTACTTATTACAGTACATATGGTTAGAACAACAAAGATCAGCACTTATTTAAAAGCAACCTTAATTTTGAATTTTAAGCAGAACTTGTAACAAATATAAAGCTTCTCAATCAATGAACAGAGTAACACAAGAAACAAGACTCTTCTATGGCACCCTGTAAACTCGGTCTCAATGTTTGGCCTTCCCCTTTAACTCAGGGTGACTCCCTCATTTACCACCCATTCATGGACATGGCTCCCTGCAGTATCCTCTGGTAACAGGTCACTTTTCCGGTACCCCTGTCACCCTTCTTGGGAATATAACCCTGGTTTCTCAGCTTTCATCAATATGCAAATTCACTCTATACCAGATGCAAATCCCCTTTATTAGCTCCAGTGTTGTGGGGAACAACTTTTTTCCAGCATATCATTCAACTTCCAATAATACACAGTTCCATTACTACCAAAAGGTATACCAGGTAAGTACCTTCTTGGTTTTTAGAGGGATCCTTCTCTCTCCACTTCCAAGGGCTCTCTTCCAGGCATTCCAGATCCCCATCTCCTCTCCTCTCCTCTCCTCTCCTCTTTCTCTTCTTGGAGGGTGCTCTTTATAGGGTGGCTAATAATCCTCCCCACCTCTTTAGGCCCCTCCCCCTGGTTCCAGAAAGGTCCAGGCCCAGAACCTTTCCCTCACCTACTCTGAGAGGTGCCCCTGGTGGCCTCTTCAGGGAAGGGCCAGTCCTATACCATGAGCACCCCCTAGCTGTCCCTTCAGGTCATTACATGGATGTACCTCTTTTGGCTCCCTCTAGGGACAAGATCAGGGCATTTTCCAGACTTTTCCCTGGGATAGCACCCTCTGGTGGCCTCCTTAGGCTAGGGCAGTCCTGTGTTTATCACAGTATACATGGAATCTGGATGCCCATATATAGAATTGCCAACATAACATAAAGTGCACTTTGTTTCTTTTTATAGTACAGCAATATCTGAATCACTGGGATACATACAAAGGGGATAATTTTATAAGGAGCTTGAGTATGTAGAGCAGTGTATTACATGCTTTAGTAGGCTTTTATGACATTGCTTGGGGGTGTATATGTGTTAAAATGTAGGTGCACAAAGAGGAGCATAATCAAAAGGGGCACCCATGTTTTGCTGAGGACGTCCTCGCAGGACGTCCCAGCCAAGGGCAGGGAACCCCGTATTATTGAAACAAGAGGGGGCGTCTATCTTTCATTTCGATAATACGGTCGGGGACGCTCAAATTGCGAAATTGAGGTCAACCTTAGAGATGGTCATCCTTAGAGATGGTTGTCCCCGATTTTCGGCGATAATGGAAACCAAGGACGCCCATCTCAGAAACGACCAAATCCAAGCCCTTTGGTCGTGGGAGAAGCCAGCATTCGTAGTGCACTGGTCCCCCTGACATGCCAGGCCACCACCGGGCACCCTAGGGGGCACTGCAGTGGACTTCACAAATTGCTCCCAGGTGCATAGCTCCCTTACCTTGGGTGCTGAACCCCACAACCCCCCCCCCCAAACCCACTACCCACAACTGTACAACACTACCATAGCCCTAAGGGGTGAAGGGGAGCACCTACATGTGGGTACAGTGGGTTTGTGGTGGGTTTTGAAGGGCTCACATTTACCACCACAAGTGTAACAGGTAGGGGGGGGATAGGCCTGGGTCCGCCTGCCTGAAGTGCACTGCACCTACTAAAACTGCTCCAGGGACCTGCATACTGCTGTCAGGGAGCTGGGTATTTTATTTTTGTTACATTTGTACCCCGCGCTTTCCCACTCATGGCAGGCTCAATGCGGCTTACATGGGGCAATGGAGGGTTAAGTGACTTGCCCAGAGTTACAAGGAGCTGCCTGTGCCTGAAGTGGGAATTGAACTCAGTTCCTCAGGACCAAAGTCCACCACCCTAACCACTAGGCCACTCTTCCACTATTTGCTAATAACATAGTTTAATAGCATTAGTGTGTTCTAATGCCGTAACTCATTTTGCTATATCTAACTCTGTAAATGTGGGTAAGAATAGCAAGACCCAGTACACTCCACTTTAACTGCTGCTTAATTATATATATATGACATTTGAGGCTGGCATAGAGGCTGGCAAAAATTATTTTTAAAGATTTTTTTTTTAGGGTGGGAGGGGGTTAGTGACCACTGGGGGAGTAAGGGGAGGTCATCCCCGATTCCCTACAGTGGTCATCTGGTCAGTTCGGGCACCTTTTTGAGGCTTGGTCATAAGAAAAAAGGGACGCCCTTCTTTTTTCCATTATCGATCATGTGTTAGGCGCGCCCCAGTTCTACCTTCGCTATGCTTCCGACACAGCTCCGTGAACTTAGGTCATTCCCGCGACAGAAAGCAGCTGAGGACGCCCAAAATCGGATTTCGATTATGCCGATTTGGGCGACCCTGGGAGAAGGACGCCCATCTCCCAATTTGTGTCGAAAGATGGGCGCCCCTCTCTTTCGAAAATAAGCCTGAAAGTGTCTTCTTTTAGGTGATATGCATCTAGGTATTCCTGGAGAAAGAGAAGAAATTGGCATTTATTCCTGTATTTTATAAAATATGGCATATGCACCTATTCTTTATATATATATAAGCAGCAGTTAAAGTGGAGTTACTGGGTCTTGCTATTCTTACCCACATTTACAGAGTTAGATATAGCAAAATGTGTTACAGCATTAGCACACACTAATGCTATTAAACTGTGTTATTAGCAAATAAGAGGCCCTTTTACTAAAACACATTAAACACTTAGGGCCAAATTCTATATATGGTGCCTAAAATATCCATGTGGTAAAGATTTATGTCTAAATGTATTCTATAAGCGGTGCCTAGATTTAAGCACAATATATAGAATACACTTAGGCAGAAATTCTAGCATCCAAAACCACATGCGTGCATTTAGACTAACAGAAATGTGGCATAAATCCCTGCATGTAGATTTACACACACTGGGTCATATTCTATAACTGCACACACAAATTTTGGAACGCCCACAAAATGCCCCATCCATAGCCCTTTTGAACTGCACACATTAGAATTTAGGCACAGTTCATTACAGAATATGCTTAGCAAGTTATACACATTAATTCTAATTATTACCAATTAGTACTCATTTTATTTATTTTTTTTTTTTTATTACATTTGTACCCCGCGCTTTCCCACTCATGGCAGGCTCAATGCAGCGGGCAATGGAGGGTTAAGTGACTTGCCCAGAGTCACAAGGAGCTGCCTGTGCCGGGAATTGAACTCAGTTCCTCAGTTCCCCAGGACCAAAGTCCACCACCCTAACCACTAGGCCACTCCTCCACTCCATTATTGCTTGTTAAGTACTGTTATCAATGCTGATTAGCTTCTTAAGACAATTAAGTTACATACGTTGTTATAGAATATACCTAGATTTTGGCACGGATCTTTATGCGTGCTATATAGAATCCGGGGCTTAACTTGTGAATTAGCGTACGGTAACTGCTACTGAACAAACACAGTAACTGATTTTGTGTTATGTTTACAATTAACACATGCTAATTCGCATGTTAAGGGCATTTTATGTTAGGGGTGTACTAGGCAGGACATGGTTAGTGAATGGGTGTGGAAAGTATATTGCAGTTAGCACATGACAACTACAGTGTGCTGACAAGTTATCAGTTAGCACGGGTCCACCTAGCACCTCATAAAAAGGAGGCGCTAAGTGCATCCATGCTAACTGTGACTAGGGTATTGTGCACTAATGGATATTTTAACCCATGACCTGCAAAACAAATGCTGGGCACTCCCCCTAAAAGGTGTCACATTACATTTTCACTTATTGCATGTTAATTTCTTGCATTAAGATGATTTAATTACAACATTTAACACCTTTTAGTGAAAGGACCCCTAATTCCCACTGCATAAATTTGGATCTATGGTTAATAATGAATGTTAGCACACAATAATGCCCTTTAGTACTAACCCTTACTGCTAGTCTCTAGGGAGGTCTACAGTACTAAAACAGTCATTGCAGCATTTTCAAGCGAACTTCACTGTCACTTAGAATGTGGTAAGATTGCACTGGTAATATCTCTAGGCCTCTCTGCTGCTTTTCATCTGATTGATCACAACCTTCTTCTTCAACAAGTGAGCACTTTGGGCATCTCAGGATCAGCTTTTGCATGGTTCACCTCATTTTTAGAATATTGTTCATTCAAGGTGGTCCACTCTTCTTCCAGTTCCTCTTCACATGTTCTCATGTGTGCGGTTCCTCAAGGTTCTGTTCTGTCTTCGTCTCTCTTCAATTTGTTTATCAGTCTGCTAGCTTTGTAAATTCAGACCTTGGGAATCAGCGCCTACTCTTACGTTGATGATTTCCTTTTAGTTTACTATATGGATCCAGCCACTATTAATCTCCAACCTTTTCACGACTGTCTGCAGGATGTTGCGTGATGGCTTAAGGAACATAATCTCATTTTAAACCCAGAAAAGGCTGTGGCTTGCTGGATTCCATGGTCACAGACTTGACCATCGATCAAACCGATTTTGTTTGACAGACAAATTGACACTGTTTCATTTAAATATCTGGGTATTATTATTGACAGTCCTTTCCTTCACTCACAAGTGCTAAAATTTGTTTTTTTTTCTTTCTGTAAAGACTACGGTCAATCCAAAACAGTATGGATTTTGACTCACTTTACTCCTTTGTCTATGCCTATATCAACACCCACTAGAATTATTGCAACATAACATATGCAGGTATCACTAAGACCAACATCAAGCACCTTCAGACCTTACAAAATACTGCTGCTCATATCACCTGCAATGCGACCCACTGTGACATGCCACTCCCCTCCTTACACGTCTCCACTGGTTCCTTATTGAGTACAAAATCAAATTTAAGGTGCTCACACCAACACACAAGGTTCTCTACTGCTACCCCCCCCCCCCCCCCCGCCCCCATACCTAACCTCTCTGGTTACTCCTTATACACCATCTTGTACTCTCCAGTCACTAGCTGACAACCAGATAGTCCTGCCCCACCTTTCTAAGGTGAGGTGAGAGTCTACTTGATCTTCTGCTTTTTTTTCTTTCTCTCACCTGCCTTAAAGAATTCTCTTCTGCAGTGTTTTAGACTCGAGAAGTCCTATACTCACTTTAATTTCTCTTTGAAGACTCATCTCTTTCAATTGACTTTTGATAGCTAGTGTCCTGGTAAAAAACCCTGTGATGGGCAAGACTGCCTGAGCAATTGAATATAAAATATTGTATGAATGAATGAATGAATGAATGATGAATTAATGATGAGGACTATGTTTGGTTTGTGACTCCTTTTGTCCAGTCTGGATGTCTCTCTACCTGCTTGCCTATCATTTAATGGAGTTCTTTTCCTCTTTTCCCCCTATCCTTTAACCAGTTTTTAATCCACAATAGGACACTACCTTCTATCCCATGACTCTCTAATTTCTTGTGGAGTTTTTCATGCAGAACTATGTCAAATACCTTTTAAAAAACCAGACACACAATATCAACCGGCTCGCCTTTAGCCACATGTTTGGTCACCCCTTCAAAGAAATGTAATAGATTGGTGAGGCAATATTTCCCTTCACTAAATCCATGCTGGATTTGTCTCATTAATCCATGCTTTTGAATATGCTTTGTATTTTTGTTCTTTATAGTCTCTACCATTTCGCTTAGCACAAACTTCAGGCTCACCGGTCTATAATTTCCCGGATCACCTCTGGAACCTTTTTAAAAAATTGGCGTTACATTGGCCACCCTCAAATCTTCCGGTACCATGCTTGATTTTAAAGATAAATTACATATTACTAACAATAGTTCTGCAAGTTCATTTTTAAATCCTATCAGTACTCTGGGATGAATATATATAAGTTGTGTGCACAAGTGAGAGCCCCACTTAGTCCCATTTATGCTCCACCCCTGTGCATGCTTTGGTGCCATACTAATATTTACGCACTTAAGTGCACATATATGCAAATACATGGTAGTATTGTAAACAGTTATGTGTGTAATATACATGTAAATGTGAGTACGTAGGTTATAGAATTGCCCTTCACATCTTTATAAAATACTAGGGTTGAAGGGAGTTTTGGAAAACTCTTAGTCCATAATATAATTTAAAGCAATATTGTGACTTTTGCCTTGGAACCAAATAGAAATTGGATTCTTCAACTGTATTTTCACTAAAATCAAAGTGTCTTTAAAGAATGTCAGCAAAAATCCTACAGAAATTGCACTTAAAATGAAGCAGTAGATATTTATGCCTGCTTGGAAGCATAAATTGCTATGATATTCTTGCGCACCTTATCTGTAACAATATTTTGAAATTCTTATTCCATTAATGTGATTATCGTTGTAACATATTAAATTGTAAGCTACATTGAGCCTGCAAATAGGTGGGAAAATGTGGGATACAAATGCAGCAAACAAATAAATAAATAAATAAATATGTATATGTTTATGCATAAACATTTTATAATGTACATCTGTAAATCATGACTTTACCCGCACTCTACCCAACTGTGTCCGAAAACATGCCTACACTAAAGTCATATACAATTATACATGTTTCTGTTATTGAACATATTTGCATGTATAGGGTAATTCTGTAAGACGGATTTTAAGAATGTATACTGAGATATATGTGCAAAATGCTTTTATAAAATTATCCTTGTAATGGGCTGTTTGAAACCTCATGCAGGGCCTGCAAACATATTTTGAAAGGAATCTTCCCTCATATATTTCCTTGAAAACGCAGAGGATAGTTGCACAACAGGTATGTTAGAACCCATGGACTCAACAAAATCCATGGCTAATCCACATCTAAGGGTTTCAAAATGAATTCCTGTGTTTTCTTGCCAGCTCTGCCATTTCATTTACCCTGCCTTGAGGCTTGCAACTTTTTGAAATGGGCAACTTACAATTGTCTTCCCCTGGTTTGAATTGATTTGTTGAAGTGATATTATTTATTTATTTGTTACATTTATACCCCACATTTTCCCACCTATTTGCAGGCTCAATGTGGCTTACGTGGAGGAGCATAATCGAAAGGTTGTCCAAGTACGAATTAGGACGTCCTCACGAAATCATGCAAAATCAGGCATGTATAATCGAAAAATAGTATGGACGTTCTTCGACATTCGATTATCGCAGATCCAAACGACCAAATGAGGGGTGCACAAAGGTTAGTAAAAAGGGCGTCCTTACACTTTCAATTATCACAGGTGAAAACGACCAAATCAGAAAGTATAGTAAAAGAATGAACATAGTTGTTCCGCAAGTACAGTGCATGCAGGTCTGGACATCCAGGTACAGGAAATATGAGGAACGTTCATAAGCGTAAAATACAGGAGGATCATGCTGGTCCACCGAATATTCCTCATATTTCCCGTATCTGGATGTCTGGAACTGCATGCACTGTACCTATGGAACATGCAGCTATATGCATATTGTGTAAATGTGAAAAGGTTCGCATTCTTCATACTGATCTATATAAGGCAAGCTCCACATCAAGGGCCCGCACGCATAACAACCATTCATGCATGTCAGGGACGTCTATGCTTACGATGGCGTCCATGTGCTGACTCGGCCATATATGGGATGGTAATCCATATATGGAGCTGTGCACAAAACAACGTCCGTCACGCAAGGGCGTCTATATAAGGCGCTTGTTTTCCAACGCTTATTCACTGAGAAATATGGAGGAGCTCCGTAGAGAGCCCAATTCCAGTGAGGCCGAGAGCCTGCTGCTGGTGCGGCTGTGCCTTAGGCACCGGCACCAGCTGTTCATCCACCACCACCACCTGCCCCCCAGGATACAGGCAATGAGAGCCTGGTCCCGCATAAGGGACAGGCTGGAAAGGTAAGTGTTTGTTCCCCCCCCCCCCCCCCATCAGGTCCCCCTCCTGTAGCTACACATATAAGAGCTCCGTCATCAATGTAAGCACTAACTGGAGTCTGCATTCAAGGATAATGAGTAATATGTGTACATGCACAATCAGTAATAAAATGTATGTACTACAAAGGAACACCATTCCCACATCCCTACAATAATGCATACAAATGGTACTTTCTGGCCTCATGGCCACCTCTATGACATCATCTGTACCAATGGAATGTCCCCCACCCCCCAACACTGTTGTGCCTCTCTGCTATTTGATTTACAAATGAAATGTGCTGAAGGCAAGAAGGGCCATCCCCTGACTCCTGCTGTACAAACTTATATCTTGCAGAAGGTTTGGCATTCACAGGGACTTGGAGTCCCTGCGCAGGAGGTTCCGCCGTGTAAGGCGGGAGAACCCTGACATCATCAGGGCAGTACGACGGCACCTGAGGGCACGACGTAAGTATTAAAAACAGGACACCTGTACTCATTTGTAAATGTATTTATTGAATAATGCAAATGTACTGTACAATATCAGTTTCCATGTGGCTAATAGGCAACTAGTAAGTCATAACACCTCTGTCCCAGATCAAGGCCTCAGGTTGCAGGTGCCCTCCCATGAGTGTGTCTGCAACTTCCAACGAACCTCCTCCGAGATGAATGAGATGACATGCCTCACTTTAGTATCCCCCTTTCTGGGGTGGGTGGATACTGTTTCCTGGTAGTCCTGCCTGAGGTCCTACTTTTAGTGGATGTCATTGCCTCATATTAAAGTTATGTGCTAAACCCCCTCCCCCCCCCCACAAAAAAAAAAAAAACAATACAAAAAACAAAAACAGGTCAGCAAACCCTAGTCACATATCATAATGCAAACATGCTGGTCACCAATGAGTGTGGTCTGCCAACATGTCCTGTGTGTTCTGTGTCAGAGCAGCTTCCAAGGTTCCCTGTCATGTCATCTGACGCATCTCAGTCCCCATGGGTATAGGCCACGCCTCACCACACCTTTCCCCATCCCCCGCCTCAGGCCACCCAGCTCCTGCACTATGCAAGCTATGTTGCATGTGCTGATCTCAACTACAATCCTTTTACATAAACAGGGCTCCAGCAGCAGCAGGAGGAGGAGGTGGATGAGGAGGGCCAGCAGGATGAGGAGGAGGCGGCTGAGGAGGCGGCCGAGGAGGGCCAGCAGGAGGAGGAGGAGGAGGCAGGTGACGAGGCCCAGCAGGAGGAGGAGGAGGCCGAGGAGGGCCAGCAGGAGGAGGAGGAGGGGGTCCTTATCATCGATGAAGCCCTCACCACCTACAGCTCCATCCCCTGGCCCAGCTCCAGCCCCTGGGCCACCTCCATCCCCTGGGCCAGCTCCAGCCCTGCGCCTCCTGCAGCAGCTGGTAGATGGCCAGAACCAGGTGCTGCAGGAGCTCACAGCCATAAGGCAGGGTAATGAGCAGCTCCACAGGCCACTGAGGGTGCTTCTGGTGCTGCTCATTACCCTGCTACAAAGGGCAGTACACACAGGGCGTGGCCGCCCTTGAAAGATTTTGGGGGTTTGGGGGGTTGGGGGGATTTGTAGGGTTGGTGGGGATTTGCAGGGTTTGGGGGGGGGGATGTGTCCCCATTTTTCAATAAATGTATGTTTTCTATATTGCATATAACAGGGTGTGTGTGTCTGTACCTTGTGCATTACATATTATCAAATGCTGGTGTTGATGTGAGAGGAGACAGCAATATGCATTGCATGAAATGTGAAGTGTGAAAGAGAAATTTGATGCATATCTGTGATAATTGTGGCCATACAGAAGGCCACCTGTTCATTCCAACCTGCATGGCCGTATGTGCAGGGGGGTGGAGAGGCTGTGTGGCCATTACTGTTGAGGAACACAAATGGCCATCTTTGAGCAGGGACTGTCTTTCTTCTATGTTTGTGCAGCGCTGCGTATGCCTTGTAGCGCTGCTAAATAGCAGTAGTAGTAGTAGGCCATCCAGCCTCTCTCCCTCCCCCTTACCATAGAGCCCCACAGCACAGAGTGCTGTAAATAATAGATTTGTTGTCTAGCACTTGTGATCTGCCAAGTAGAAACTTGCAGATAACCCTAGGTAGCGCATAGATGATGTTTGCTCTCTGATCACCAGACACCCTTACCCACAACCACACCACATTGGTGGGGGCCACGAAGGAGCTACAAACAGCTGTCTCATCTTTTCACATTCAATGCATCAGCAATGGTATATAGTGCTGAGGAGAAAAGGGAATAGAGTGTTAAAAACATTACATGGATGGGTACTTCAGCACAATTGCAATATAATACAACACGTACACAAGGGCACAGGCTAGGGGACATAAATAAATATGTTTCTAATTATTTGGATTCTGCTCACGCTTTTTTCAGTAGTAGCTCAAGGTGAGTTACATTCAGGTATTTTGGGTATTTCTCTGTCCCAGGATGGGTCTAAATTTATACCTGAGGCAATGGAGGGTTAAGTGACTTGCCCAAGATCACAAGGAGCCACAGTGGGAATTGAACTGGCAACCTTTGGATTAGAAGGCTGGTGTGCTAACCACTAGGCCACTGCAGCCACCAGGCTGTAGCCACCTGCAAGTAATTTGGGTTGGGACCTGTAACCACAAACCCTCTCCCTCACCATGACTTCAGGGCTCAGTAGGCAGTACCTGTGGCCACCTTGAAACTAGTTTGCAGCAGGGGCGTATCTGCGTGGGGCCACAGGGGCCTGGGCCCCCGCAAATTTTGCCCTGGACCCCCTACCTTTGCTGGTGGGGGACCCCAACCCCCCGCCAGCCGACGTCCGCTTCCTCCTGCCTTTAAAAATATTCCTTCAGCTGGCGGGGTCTTCTGTTCTTCTTCGTCCTCCGTGGTGTGCCGTTCATTCAAAGAGCTGCAATCCAGTTTCGGAGTCTGACGTCGCTGCACGTTGTACGTGCAGGACATCAGACTCACAGAAACAGAGTCTGTGAGTCTGACGTCCTGCACGTACAACGTGCAGCGACGTCAGACTCCGAAACTGGATTTCAGCTCTTTGAATGAACGGCACGCCACGGAGGACGAAGAAGAACTTGAACACCTCGGCTCAGCTGGCGGGGGTTGGGGTCCCCCGCCAGCTGAGGGAATATTTTTAAAGGCAGGAGGAAGCGGACGTCGACTGGCGGGGGGGGGGGGGGTTGGGGTCCCCCGCCAGCAAAGGTAGGTGACGGCGGCAGGGGGGTCGGTAATGGCAGCGGCAGGGGGGCTATAATGTGCCCCCTCACTCTGGCCCTGGCCCCCCTACCGCCGAGCCTGGTTTGCAGGCTACATGTTAGAAATGTTGTTGTTCCATAACTATGGAGGATTGTAGGATTGTGTTTGATAATGTGGTAAAGACATTCATTGCATATATTAAGCCCCCCTCCCCCTCCCAGCACACTTCAGAATGGGTGGATACTTTATAAATGGGGACTGGGGTTCACCACATAAAGAAGGATGGAACCTACCGGGAAGCAGTACAGCAGCTACAACAGCTGGAGCACAGCATTGAGGACCTACGGCAAAACCACACAGTACAGCCCTGATAGTCTCCAACCATCACTGCTACAACCACTGCACAGCAACCTGGTGAAAAGAGAGGTAACAGTTGAATGCACAGTACATACAGTGAATGGAGAGTCCTTGATCATGAGCAGAAAGAGAAGAGGTGGCTGAGAAGTATGAGCTTACCTTGAACTTCTGTTGCAAGATTGTGTACATGATTGGTGTGTCTTTTATCTCCAGGACTAGTAACTCGATTTCTGCAGCAGTCAAATGACCCTTACCGGTGGGCGCTTGCTTTGGTGCCATTGTACTAATCTCCTCGCTCCCACAGACTGGCTGCTAAAACCACGCACAGAGAATGGGAGACAGTAAGGGAGCAGCTCAAGGGATGTGGAAGAGTGCAAACGGAAGTGGTGGCCACCGCCAAAATTAAGAACCCCCAAAATAAAAAGGTGTACTAAAGCATACAGTGGCAAACACAAAGGTTACTATAAGTGAAGCTAAAACGCTTTGAAATACCAACGCATAATGTAAAGAAAAACCGGAAAGGGGCAAGCACAGAGATTGGCGTTGTAAAGGGCCATCAATAAAGGGTATACAGCTATGTATGCCCATAGTTTGCTACCCATAATCGAAATCAAGCAGCCCAAATCGCTAGAGCAGGTGCGGACGTTTAGGGATTTTGTGCATAATCAAAATTAGTACGCACATGTCAGGCGCGCCTATCCTATTCCTACATGGGCGTCTCTGGCAAGTATTTCAGCATTCTTCTCTGTATTTTCGAAACTTATTCGTATCATGGCACCACGGCAGCCCCTGACCCACAAGGGTAATTTTAGTGATGGCAAAGTAGAGCTACTGGTCCAGGAGATCGAGAGAAGACACAGCAATCTCTTTGCTCCCACAGGCCAGAGGCTCGCTGCCACTACAAAGCAGCAGGAATGGGAGGCGGTAAGGGACCAGCTGAATGCAGTCTTTCATTGTGGGCAAGACGTGGAAGACTGTAAATGCAAGTGGCGCAAGCTGAGGCAGGATGTGAGGAGGAAGGCTGGTGCCAACCCCCCAGCAGATGACGCCGGTAACCTCACCCCCTTGGAGCGCAGGATTCACGGCCTGTTACCCCAGGAGGGGATCCATGGAATCGGGGCCCTTGACACCTCAAGACAGCCTGAGGGCTCAGGTAGGTTGACCATTATGAAGCTGGGGTATCTGTTGTGCTGCACTACACTGTGTTAAACAAGTGGGGGACAGGAGGAGGGAGGTGGGGGGAGGAGGGAGGTGGGGTTTGGAGTTTCAGCAATGTGTGTCTCTGACTGTGTTGAAGTGTAGACTAAAAGGCCACCTTTATGACGCTGCCTTTAACTCCTAACCACTACCCACTTGCTCACTATCCCCACCTTAGTCATTCCCTTACCTCTTACTTGTCCTATCTGTCTGTCTTCATTAGATTGTAAGCTCTATTTGATTAGTAGTAGTAGTGTGTGTAGGTTACCAGTGTTTTATTTATTTATTTATTGCATTTGTATCCCACATTTTCCCACCTCTTTGCAGGCTTAATGTGGCTTACAATACATCATGAATGGTGGAAATATATAAGAAAATATACATTTAGTATCACATAAGGATCTTGGGTGGCATGATAATGATAAAACATGATAGTAGTAGGGAGATCCAAGATGGCCGTGCTCTGTTAAGATGCTGTGACTCACGCTCCTCCGGATTCTAAAATGCCTAAGCGTAGAGGGAAAGTTGTGGTCAGAGCCTCCCCGTTACCTCCCTCCTTACCTGGTCCCATGGATCGTTTTGTGTGACCACAGGGAGTTGGTCAAAATGGCAGAACACCTCCGTTAGGGAATGCCGGCGAAAGGGAGATTTCTGCTTCCCCCGGCTTTGACATCACTTTGAGCCCCACAGCGCGCACTCCTCCTCCCCAACCAGTTGGTGCTAGTTCCTTCCTTTTGGAACCGACAGGGTCGCCCCAAGTGGGAGTCATGGACCCAGGAGAACGTCAGTTGGAGGGTCTTGTAACAGCTCTGGAAGGAATGGAGGGCAGTCTGCCCATTGATTCGCCATGGAATGAGGGAAGAGCAGCTGAGGGAGAAAGCGAGATCCATGGGCAATGCTCTGAAAGGTATGAACTTCCAACAGAGTTAGTAATCAAACTAAAAGAAGTGACACTGGATGCATTATGGGACTTAATGTCAACCCTGGGACAAACTTTTATAAAACAGATTAATGAAGTCATACCGAGAGTAAAATCTTTAGAAATTTACTTAAAAAAAAAAAGAGGAAGAAGTTAAAGCCTTGAATGATAAAATTGATAAAACGGATCAAAGAATTGTGAAGCTGGAGACAGTACAATCAACTATGATAAAAGACTTGACGAATCTCAGGCAGAGAATGGAAACGTTTGATAATTATACCAAAAATCATAACCTGAGATTTGTTAATTTTCCTAGAGTGCTAAATGTGGCTCCTCTTGAGATGTTGAAATGTTATTTACATGATGTTTTGAATATACCTGATCAGAATTTGCCACCATTCTCACATGTATAGTATATACCAGGGAAGGACTCTAATTCAGAGAAGGAAAATCCAATAGATGTTTCTCTTTTGCTTGAGACTTCTGACACTGAGTTGGCAACTGCAGCTACTTTGGTGGCGACAGTTGCATTATTGCCGGACAAGCATTGGGTTTTCCGTTTGTTTTTCCGTAATAAGGATAAACCTTTTTTAGGTTTTAAGATATTGCTTTTTCCTGATGTCTCTAAGGAGACAAGGAGACAGAAGAAACAATTTTTGATTCTTAAGCCTGAAATTCTGCACTTAGGGGGTACCTTTTTTTAAAGATACCCCTGTAAGTGCATAATAAGACTTAGGGAAAAGAAATATGTATTTACAGAACCTGCCCATGTATCGGCGCTTATAGCCTCAGCGAAAATGGAAAAGCGTCAAGTATAAATAAGATAATAACTCCACTTATCAGAGTATGCATTATCCTAAATTTATTATGGTCTTTTATTTTCTCCCTATGCTTTTTCCGAATTCTTGGATCTCAATTTATGGACTTGAGTGTCATTTTTTCTAAAATGTATGTACTTTAATTTTGCTTATTATTAGTATAAGTAATTACTTAGTTAACTGACACTTTCCTCAACAGGATGTTTCTTGTATAATTTTATTAAACGCATAAATAAAAAAAAACATGATAGTAGTGTAGCAAGCAAATATTGTGATACAGTTCTGGATATATGTGTATGAGTTCATATTTGTTGATCTTTGTGGTATGCCTTGTTAAAGAGATGGGTCTTCAGTAGTTTGCGGAAGTTAGTTAGTTCATAGATCGTTTTTAAGCTGCGCGGCAGCGCGTTCCAGAATTGTGTGCTGAAGTAGGAAAAGGTTGACGCATGCGTTAGTTTGTATTTTAGACCTTTACAGTTGGGGAAGTGAAGATTGAGGAATGTGCGGGATGATATTTTAGCATTCCTGGGTGGTAAGTCTATCAGGTCTGACATGTAGGCTGGGGCATCTCCATGAATGATTTTGTGAACCAGGATACATGATTTGAACGTGATGCATTCTTTAAGTGAGAGCCAGTGCAGCTTTTCTCGTAGGGGTTTCGCACTTTCATATTTTGTTTTACCGAATATGAGTCTGGCTGCTGTGTTCTGAGCTGTCTGAAGTTTCTTGATTATTTGCTCTTTGCAGCCAGCATAGAGTGCGTTGCAGTAGTCTAGATGACTGAGTACCATTGATTGTACAAGGTTGCGGAAGACGGTTCTTGGGAAGAAAGGTCTTACTCTTTTTAATTTCCACATTGAGTGGAACATCTTCTTGGTTGTGTTTTTCGCCTGACTCTCAAGAGTTAGGTGTCGATCAATGGTAACTCCAAGGATTTTTAGGGTGTCTGAAATTGGAAGGTTCAGTTTTGGTGTGTTAATGGTGGTGAATTTGTTCGTGTTATGTTGTGAGGTGAGTATTAGGCATTGGGTTTTTTCTGCATTGAGTTTCAGCTGAAATGCATCCGCCCATGAATGCTTGATATGTGAGCTTTGGTTGATGTCATTGGAAATTTCCTTTAAATCTTGTTTAAATGGGATGTAGATCGTTACGTCGTCTGCGTATACAGTGGTGGAAATAAGTATTTGATCCCTTGCTGATTTTGTAAGTTTGCCCACTGACAAAGACATGAGCAGCCCATAATTGAAGGGTAGGTTATTGGTAACAGTGAGAGATAGCACATCACAAATTAAATCCGGAAAATCACATTGTGGAAAGTATATGAATTTATTTGCATTCTGCAGAGGGAAATAAGTATTTGATCCCCCACCAACCAGTAAGAGATCTGGCCCCTACAGACCAGGTAGATGCTCCAAATCAACTCGTTACCTGCATGACAGACAGCTGTTGGCAATGGTCACCTGTATGAAAGACACCTGTCCACAGACTCAGTGAATCAGTCAGACTCTAACCTCTACAAAATGGCCAAGAGCAAGGAGCTGTCTAAGGATGTCAGGGACAAGATCATACACCTGCACAAGGCTGGAATGGGCTACAAAACCATCAGTAAGACGCTGGGCGAGAAGGAGACAACTGTTGGTGCCATAGTAAGAAAATGGAAGAAGTACAAAATGACTGTCAATCGACAAAGATCTGGGGCTCCACGCAAAATCTCACCTCGTGGGGTATCCTTGATCATGAGGAAGGTTAGAAATCAGCCTACAACTACAAGGGGGGAACTTGTCAATGATCTCAAGGCAGCTGGGACCACTGTCACCACGAAAACCATTGGTAACACATTACGACATAACGGATTGCAATCCTGCAGTGCCCGCAAGGTCCCCCTGCTCCGGAAGGCACATGTGACGGCCCGTCTGAAGTTTGCCAGTGAACACCTGGATGATGCCGAGAGTGATTGGGAGAAGGTGCTGTGGTCAGATGAGACAAAAATTGAGCTCTTTGGCATGAACTCAACTCGCCGTGTTTGGAGGAAGAGAAATGCTGCCTATGACCCAAAGAACACCGTCCCCACTGTCAAGCATGGAGGTGGAAATGTTATGTTTTGGGGGTGTTTCTCTGCTAAGGGCACAGGACTACTTCACCGCATCAATGGGAGAATGGATGGGGCCATGTACCGTACAATTCTGAGTGACAACCTCCTTCCCTCCGCCAGGGCCTTAAAAATGGGTCGTGGCTGGGTCTTCCAGCACGACAATGACCCAAAACATACAGCCAAGGCAACAAAGGAGTGGCTCAGGAAGAAGCACATTAGGGTCATGGAGTGGCCTAGCCAGTCACCAGACCTTAATCCCATTGAAAACTTATGGAGGGAGCTGAAGCTGCGAGTTGCCAAGCGACAGCCCAGAACTCTTAATGATTTAGAGATGATCTGCAAAGAGGAGTGGACCAAAATTCCTCCTGACATGTGTGCAAACCTCATCATCAACTACAGAAGACGTCTGACCGCTGTGCTTGCCAACAAGGGTTTTGCCACCAAGTATTAGGTCTTGTTTGCCAGAGGGATTAAATACTTATTTCCCTCTGCAGAATGCAAATAAATTCATATACTTTCCACAATGTGATTTTCCGGATTTAATTTGTGATGTGCTATCTCTCACTGTTACCAATAACCTACCCTTCAATTATGGGCTGCTCATGTCTTTGTCAGTGGGCAAACTTACAAAATCAGCAAGGGATCAAATACTTATTTCCACCACTGTTTGTATGGGTTGAGGTTTTGGTTTGATAGTAGTTTGGCCAAGGGTATCATCATTAAGTTGAATAAGGTCAGTGAGAGGGGGGATCCCTATGGAATTCCACATTCAGGTATCCATGCGGCTGATGTAGTCGAGTTAGATGTCACTTGGTATGATCGTGTGGTTAAGAACCCCTTGAACCAGTTGAGAACATTGCCTCCAATTCCGAAGGACTCGAGGATATGTAGTAGTATTCCATGATCAACCATGTCGAAGGTGCTAGACATGTCAAATTGTAGAAGTAGTATATTCTTGCCAGTTGCAATCATTTGTTTGAATTTATTCATGAGAGTAACTAGTATTGTTTCAGTACTGTGGTTAGACCGAAATCCTGACTGGGAGTCGTGTAGTATAGAGAATTTGTTTAAATAGTTTGTGAGTTGTTTGGTCACCATCCCTTCCGTTAGTTTGGTTATTAAGGGAATGGATGCTACTGGCCAGTAGTTGGTTAGTTCACTAGCGCTTTTCTTTGCGTCTTTGGGTATGGGGGTGAGTAGGATGTTTCCTTATCTTTTATTTGTCCTGTTTGTCTGTCCTAATTAGATTGTAAGCTCTGTCGAGCAGGGACTGTCTCTTCATGTTCAAGTGTACAGTGCTGCGTACGTTTAGTAGCGCTATAGAAATGATAAATAGTAGTAGTAATAGTACTTTCTCCTTCGGGAAAAGTCCATTTTGTAACATATAGTTCATGTGATTCATTAGGTCTGTTATAAATTGTTGAGGGGCAGATGTCATAAGGTTGTTTGGGCATATGTCTAATTTGCAATGAGATTTGGCGAATCTTTTGAGCGTTTGGGAGATGAGATCCTCCGATATATCTCGAAGTTGGTCCAGGTTCTGTCTGGGATATACACCAGGGTCTGGGTCTAGACAATCAAGGAGTACGGGTGCCTTTGGCACCTAATCACTACATCTCTTCTCAGGAAATCTCATATACCCCAACTTGACATTTCGTTCTTTAGATTGTAAGCTCTTCTGAGCAGGGACCGTCCTTATTCGTTAATTTGTACAGCGCTGCGTAACCCTAGTAGCGCTCTAGAAATGTTAAGCAGTAGTAGTAGTATTTTAAGTCGCAATTGTACGATTTTCTCATTGAAGTATCTCGCGAGATTGTCTGCTCCTGGTGTATCTTTGCTGTTGGTTGTGACTGGGGTGATATCTAGTAGTTTATTCACGAGTTGGAAGAGTTTATGTGTGTCCTTGTAGTTTGGTCCAATTTCAGTTTTGTAATATAGTCTTTTAGTTTGTCTTATGGTATATTTATATTTTCTTTGAAGTTGTTTCCATGCGTTAAGTATGGGGTCGTCTTTCTTTTTTTTCCCACACATGTTCTAACCTTCTAACTTGTGTTTTAAGTTTTTTCAGTTCTTCATTGAACCATGGTATTGAGTTCTTTCTGTGTGAGGTTCTGGTTTGAATTGGGGCAATATTGTCTAATATTGATCTGCATCTATCGTCCCATTCTAGGAGGAATTGATTTGTATCTGCCTTTATTGTCCTTCCGTTGTGGTAGATCTGTTGCCAGAATATTACCGGGTCTATTTTTCCTCTCGTGGTGTAGGTTTTCATTCTTGTTTGTTAATTGTGTCTTTCGTTCGCCATTGGAGGGAAATGTATGCTTTATAGTGGTCTGACCATGGTGCGGGTGTCCATTTTGTATCTGTTAGTATAAGGTTTGATTCGGGATCGAATTTGTGTGTGATAATGTCTAGTGTGTGTCCTTTAGTGTGAGTTGGTTGTGAGTTTGGTCCGTGAAGATCTCATAGTTGTAGGAACTCTTTGCATTCTTGGGCGCTTGTTGAGGTAAGATCTTCAAGGTGCAGGTTGATATCTCCTATTATGATAAGGTTTGAGGTAGTGACACATGTGTTCGAGATAAAGTCCATAAAGTGTGTTTGGGAATCTTGTCAGTTGCCTGGCGGTCTGTAGGACTGCATTAAGGTGTTCCTGTAAATTTGGGTGATTGATTCTTACCGATGCGATTTCGAGTTGTGGCAAAATGGATTCAGCTGTGGTTGTGATGGTGAACTCGGATTTGTATATTATGGCTATTCCTCCTCCTCTTTTTCTGTTTCTTGTCCAGTGGGTAATTTTGTATCCTGGTGGGCATAAATCTAAGATTATGGGGTCTTTAAGGTCATGGATCCAGGTTTCGGTGATGAATAGGAGGTCAAGATTGTCTGTAGTGATCCAGTCTTCTATAATCTCTGTTTTATTTACTACTGATCTGGCGTTTGCATACCCCATTTGGATTGAGTGGTAAGGGTCAGTTTGGGACATAGATGTGTTGATTTTTATTAGTTACCTGTTTTCTGGTATCTGGTTTTGTTGTGTCCTTTCTTCCCTTTTTGTTGGTTATCTCCGTATGTATTTGTTTTTCCTTTTAATTGATTGTTATTCTTTTGGTCTGGTGAGCTGTGGATGGGTTGTCTGTAGGGTTTGTGTGCTGTAGGTAGATTGTTGTTTATGTTGGGAGTAGTCCATATGTGGTAGATTAGGGGGAGGAAGTAAATTATCATGAGCAACTTGTTGGTGTTCATGTTGGCTATGGTTCGCGGTGCTTGATTGTGCAGGTTTCAGCTGAACATGGATTTCCGCAGGAGTTGTAAGTATCAGTTTCGGAACAACGCTGCGATTCTCTGTACTCCTCTTTCCTTGCAAATTTGAAGGAGGTTTAATAGACTGGAGAGAAAGTGAGCCTGATCTGTCCACAGTAATCAAGGAAGCCAATTTGCTTAATATTCGTTTCCCGACCTTGCGCTGCCAACATTCAGAACACTCAAAACAGAGCATGCAAGCCTATACGCAACTGCAATAGAGAGGTGTGGGAGTGAGTCCATCTGGTCCACTGCAAGCAAGGGATTCGATTTGGTTGGTCTCTGTTTCTACTACTCCTGAGCAGCCATCATCCTGCACACTCAAAGCAAATCGTGTAACTCTATGAGCTGCTGCAGGAGGTTTAGTAGACTATAGTGGAAGTGAGCCTATTTGGACCACTATAAGCAAGGAAGCCAGCGCAGTGTCATCAAGTCGGGAGGGGTAATCTCCAAGTCGGGGGGGTTTTGGTCGGCTCCTGGAGGTGTTCGGCGGCCCCTCTGTGGAGAAGGTCATCAGGGCGTCTTAGCTGATCTCCGATCCCTTGCCCCGGTCAGTCAACGCCTCCACGGATCCTTTTAGGGCTAGCCAGGTGCTCGTTGTCCCTCTCGTGGGGAGGGTCGGCTGGGACTCTCGATCGACCCTCCAACATGGCTCAGAGACTCTCACGGCACCGGTGGACCTGATCTGCGATTCCCATGGCCACGTTGCGAGCCGAACTGTGACCTGGTCACCTATCGCTCCCTCGACGCGTTGGTTGCTGCAGTCGGAGCTCAGCCAACGCCTCTGACCTGAGGCTGCGGGCGGAGGCCAAGGCCGCTGCCACTCTCTCAGCGTCGATCCGGAGCGGGGGTAGCCACCGGTCGGGGCTCGGCCAGCGCCACTAACCTGAAGCCGCGGGCGGAGGCCAAGGCCGCTGCCACTCTCTCAGCGCCGATCTGGAACTGGGGTAGACACCGATCGGTGCTCCTCCGATGAGACGGATGCTGTAGTCGGGGCCTGGTCAGCGTCACTGGCCCGAGGTCGCAGGCGGATGTGGTTGGTTCTCAGATGTGGGCCCTCCTGGGTGAAATGTCCCGGGGACGTCTTGGATTTTAATGCATCCCTCTGGATCTTTTCACTGGTAGGGCTTCTGTTTGTAGCAGCAGCAATCGGCTGCTGGGTTATGGCACTCCTTGGGCCCTTTTCTTCAGTCGATTTCCGACCTGGGTCCCCGGAGCTGCTAGCCTCCGTGACCATTCAGTCAGCGGCTTGGGGAACCTTCCCCACTCCCTCCTCTTTTTCCATCATCAAAGTCTGCATATTTCCTTCCCACACCTCTGTGCTGTAGCCACTTGGCCCACATGCATTGAAGTAAAGGAGCCAGCAACCTGGTTCATAAAGCAGTTCTAGGCAGTCTAGCAAGTCAGTAGTAAAAGAAGACATGCACAAATGTCCTTCACTTAAACAAATATACAACAGAAAGCTTGTCCAGAATTTGTGAGCGGTGTCCTTCTCTTGGCTCTCTGTCCACCACCTCTACCCAGCTGCCTGTGTGGCTGTCTTTCACATAGGTGCCAATCCCATTCCTCCTCACCATCTCTTTGCTGGGTCATCAAGTGTGGGGCAATGTATATGAATGCTGAAAAACAAAAGTGGGTTATTTTCACCAACACACTTCCTCCCCTTTTGCTATACAGGTGATGACTCTGATGAGGCTGGCCCTAGTGGCCTCCAGTCCCAGCAAAGCAGTACAGCAGCAGTAGAAGCTCTACCTCCACCACCTGCAGAAGCAGCAGAAACACCAGTAGAGGCTCTACCTCCATCACCTGCAGAAGCAGCAGTAGAGGCTCTACCTCCACCACCTGCACCACCTGTAGCCTTTGCTGATAAAGATGCAGAAAGGGAGCCACCTCATCGGCAGAGGCCATCCACCCAGAGGAGGCAACTACTGCGTATGGCCACTGAATTGCTGTGGCACAATGTGCACATGCACGAGTACCAGCAGCAGAAATTACAGCTGCAGCGGGATGCCCTCCAGGCTCAGAGGGAGGCACACCAGGAGGCACTCCAGGCTCAGAGGGAGGCACACCAGGAAGCGGTACAGGCCCAACATGCTATACTCCAGCAACTCCAACGGCTGGAGCATAGCATCGAGGGCCTGCACCTTGACCTCACACCACCAACTCCAGGCCTGATGCAGCACCAAGAACTGGTGTCCACTTCCTCCAGTGCACAGCAACCACCGGCTAAGAGGAGGATCTTGAGATCATCCGCCTCCCCAGCCACTGGTGCAGCACCCACCCCACCAACTCCCATTCTGGGTCCTGTGCACAGGTTGCAGCCCCACAAGGTGGCCGGACTTCCACAGGGCAGCCGAGGCAGCAGGCTGCTGTGTGGATACAGAGGAGGACAGTGGGAGCAGCACATCAGAGGAGTGTGAACAGACTTCCTCTGCAGCACCAGCTGCAAAGGAACACCGTGGGAGGGGTAGGAGGGGACGGGGAAAGTGATGGGACATGCTGGAGGGTGAGGGTTGGTGGGAGGGGGGTGGGGTGGTGGTGGTGTTCTGTAAATACTGATGTGATTGTTTGAAATAAATGTGCACTTACTCTCACAGAAAACTTGTTTCGATGAGTCTTTGTCTGGCTCTGATCCCCAGCTGGTGAGCAGTGAGCTCTGCTCTGTGGGCGGGAGGTGGAGGGGGCTCCTCATCCGGCTCATCTGGGGCCTGCTCCTCTGGTGGCTGTGGCTCTTCTGGGAGGGCCTGTCCTCTGCGCTGGGCCAAACTGTGTAACATGCAGCAGGCCATGAAGATGTTTGCCACCTTTTGGGGGCTGTAGAGGAGCTCCCCTCCAGACCGGTCCAGACAGCGAAAACGGTTCTTGAGTAGTCCAAACATCCGCTCAATGATCCCACGGGTGCTGCAATGTCTGGCGTTGTATGTCTCTTCTGACCCTGGTTGTGGGTTCACCACGGGGGTCATGAGCCACATCCTCTGTGGGTAGCCTCTGTCACCTTTGGGGAGAAGCAGAATGAGAAAGATGAGTATGTGTTGTTTGGAGCAGGTACCTTGTGGTGGTGGTGGTGGGGGTTATAGTGGGTTGTGCAGGAGGTATAGTTTGGGCAGATCCAAGCTGCACTTACCTAGTAGCCATCCACCAGGGAACTCCCCTCGCTCAAACCTCTGGAAGATGCCCGAGTGCTGCAGGATATACGCATCATGAGTGGACACTGAGTAGCAGGCACACACATCTATGATCTCCCCCTGGGTATCACACACCACTTGCATATTCATGGAGTGAAATGCTTTGCAGATTCTGTAAGTGGCCTCTCGTGCCCGGGGGGGGGGGGGGGGGGGGGGGGTTCTCAGTGCAACATGTGTGCAGTCTATCACACCTATGATTGAGGGGAAGTGAGCTACAGCGTAGAAGGCAGCCATGTTGTTCTGCAGGGCCTGGGGGTGCTGGGGAAGGTGATGTATTGAGAGGTGTGGGTAAGGAAAGCAGCAAGGAACTGGGTGAGACAGTTTGAAATAGAAGCCTGGGTGAGACCTGTGTTAACAGCTAGTACAGACTGGAAACTCCCAGTGGCCAGAACAGAGAGAGAGGCAGTGACTTTGAGGTGGACAGGGATGGGGTTATTCCTACGGGTCCTGGGCTGAAGGAGGGGTTGCAGCTGCTCACAAAGCTGCTGAATGGTCGCCCTATCGAAACGGTACCTTGTGAGACACTGCTGGTCAGTGAGGTCTAGGAAAGTGGTGTGGGCCCTGAACACTCGGGGCTGTGAGTAGCTCCTGCGGTGTGTGTCCTCTTCTTCCACCATGCAAGCCACCAGTGAATTTAGTCCCTCCATTTCCCCACCAGTGTTCAACAACAACAACAACAAACAGAACCTGACTCCAACCACCGACAAACACGCTGCAATTGCAAGCACTCTCTCTGGCCACTCACTCGACAAACAGGAAATGACTGTGGTCACACACACAGCTGCAGCACTACAGAGGTAAGGGAATACAAATAGTAACTTGGGAACAGTAAATGGAGAGGGATAGGGGATGGGGCAGATAGAGGAAGGAGTAGGGAAAGGTGAAAAGGTAAAACACAAACGACGCAGGTGAGGGTGAAAACGTTCGGACTAGGGCACACAGACAAAGGTAACAGGTACTGAACAAACTCTCAGCTTTCTCTCCAAACAACAATTCAGCTCTCCCAACAACGATCTCACCACTCTCCAACTCCGCACAATCGCTAATGGGTCTAAAGACGATTTTGCCCTTACTCTGGTCGCTTTTATTTCAGGTCCAACTACTAACGCCCATGTCTCGGCCATTCCAAACCATTTCGCTATCCGTTATACGTTTGAAACGTCTATCTGGTAACGCTGCCCCTAACACACCCCCGACACGCCCCTTATGATGTTTCAATTATTAGGTTTGGGCGCATTTTGGTCACGGAGACGCACATATGCCTTTTGGGTCGCTTTTTGGACGCCTTTGACTTTCGAAAATAAGCAGGATAGTACCGTAAGGCATTTGCCAAGATCGGTAGAGAAAAGTACAAGGTGCTATTGTGGTCGACTAAAAGTACATTTGAATCAGTCACAATGGGGGTCGAAAAGAGGGAAGGTTATATAATGTCCAGTACAATCGTTGGGTATGCTGTGTTGCAGAGTGTAGACATCTATGTAGGGTCAGTAGGATAGGTCTTTTTGAACAGGTAGGTTTTTTATGATTTCCTGAAGTTTAGGTGGTAGTAGATTGTTTTCACTGCTTTTGGCAGTGCATTCCATAGTTGTGTGGTTATATAGGAGAAGCTTGATGCATAGGTTGCTTTGTATTTGAGTCCTTTGCAGTTTGGGTAATGGAGGTTTAGGTATGTTTGAGATGATCCGGTTCTGTTTCTGTTTGGTAGATCTATAAGGTCTATCATGTATCCTGGGACTGCGCCGTAGATAGTTTTGTGGATCAGGGTGCACATTTTGAAGGTAATGCGTTCATTAATTGGGAGCCAATGCAGTTTTTCTCAGAGGGGTTTAGCACTTTCGAATCGAGTTTTACCGAATATCAGCCTGGCTGCTGTGTTCTAGGCGGTCTGGAGTTTCTTTGTGAGTTGTTCTTTACATCCAGCGTAGATTCCGCTGCAGTAATCTGCATGGCTTAGTACCATTGATTGTATTAATTTACGAAATGGTTCCCTCGGGAAGAAAGGTTTTAGGCATTTAAGTTTCCACATGGAATGGAACATTTTCTTTCTTGTGGAGTTTACTTGGCTCTCAAGAGTAAGGTTGCGGTCGATTATGACGCCGAGTATTTTTAAGCTGTCAGAGATTATGAAGGAGAGTGTGAGTTTCAGGGAGGCCATACTATCCTGGCTGCCCATGTTCTTAATGGGTGATATCAAACAAGTCAGATACTAAAGAAGAGATTTAATTTACATAGACATCATATGAAAAATGCCAGTACCATCCAGGATGTCACCTCTGTGAGGCAGCACTTTACAAAACCAAAACACTGTACCAATGATTTTATGGTGAGAATACTAAAAGGGAACCTTAACCCTTTAGTGTACAATGTTCCCATCAATCTGTTCCCATATGGCTTATTACGGGAACATTGGACAATAAAGGGTTTTAAAACAATACAGGAATGTAAGACCTTTGAAGTCAGAATGATTAAATATTTTGAAACCCACCAGACAGGACTTAACAAAGATCTGGATTTTCTAGCCCATTATAAACCATAAAATTGTACTGCTTTGTCACCCTCTTATCACCATGCATAAGGTCACCACATACACGTGCCAGTAGGTCAGGTGACATCCGATGCTCTTGCCTGTGTCAGAGCTGAGGTCTGCGCATCAGCCCAGGAGCAAAGAGGATTAATTGTAACATAGTAAGTGACAGCAAATAAAGACCTAAACAGTCCATCCAGTCTGCCCAATAGTCACACTCATTATCAATTCATGATTAAATCAACGAGTGTGATATTATATACTTTTCTTCGTGTTTCTGGAACTTAGACCATAGAAGTCTATCTGGCCCTATACTTATGTTCCAGCTGCTGGAGTTCTCGCTGAAGCCCACTCCAGTCTATTCGTCTTCTCATTTGTGGGATACAGACCGTAAAAATCTGTCCAGCACTGTCCTTATGTTCCAGCCACTGAAGTTGCTGTCTAAGCCCTTTCTAGCCCATCCTAAACCAGACTGCCATATATTAGACATAGACCATACAAGTCTGCCTGGTATCGGCCCTAGTTAATCACAACCAGAGTCGCCATCTAAGCGTCACTTGACACATCCACACACATGCAGCCATTTAAGGTTAGGATTTTTATAACTTCATTTTCTAATTAGAGATCCTCTGTGTTCAACCAAGCATTTGTGTCTCTACCACCTCCTTAACGGAAGACTTTCCACATTTTCGCTGTTAAAGCGAAGAGGAGGAAGAGGAGACAAGGTACTCGGTAGATGAGAGGCTGATGCAGTGCAGTTTACACTTTCATGGGAAACCCGCAGAACTGCTTCCATCCCCGCGGGAACCCCGCAGGACCTGCTTCCATCCACACGGGAACCCTGCAGAACTGCTTCCGTCCCCACGGGAACCCCGCAGGACCTGCTTCCGTCACTGTGGGAATCCCGCGGGTTCCGCGGGATTCCCACGAACCCCATTCCCGTGCAGCTCTCTAATGCATATCTCCCTGTCCCTCATCCACCCGGCCCTCCCTGTCCCTCACCTAACCCACCCTCATCCTGTTAGACTGTCACTTAAATGCTTTGATGTTTCACTTATATATACTGTCATCTATCAACATTTGCTTATTTCTGATCTGACAAAGAAGGGCTACCTTTGAAAGTTAATCAAAAAATGTATTCTTAGTCCAATAAAAAGGGTATCATCTTATTTTCCTGGAATATTGTTTGGAGTATTTGTGTAGTTTTTCTGTCCTTTTAATTGATGGTGTTCCTTTCATTTTTAATTTTATTACTGGTTTTATAATGTATGTAAACTGCCTCGACTCAGGTACGAAATATTGTAAGAACCTATTTTATAAAGGCACTTTGCAATGAAATTACCCCCTTGCTGTGGTAAAGTTCCTTGCTGAGATGTGAATGAAATGCACTTCAGTATTACACTTTCTTTTAAAATCACAAATAGTGAAATATGATCATTGTCTATCAGGATGCCTAACCAGGCAACTAAGAACAAAAGCTTCTTTTGAGTGATGCAAATCATTCTGCAACAGTTGAAGAACTGAAAGCAAAGAAGGAGGCAGGATCTGTATAGCTTTAAGTTGAATTATACAAATTATAATCTTTCAACTGCTGGGTGACTGGTAAGGGAAGAGTAGGAGGGATTAGCATTTGGTCTATTCCTCTCTCATGGCTGCAATTCCATAATGAGTGAGATTCTGTTGACCCTCTAAATGGGTGGTCATTTCAAAGAGATTTGTCTGTCAGCTGAGTAGATTTGTTAACTAGGGTAAATGGGCAATGTTCAGAGACTGAACCCATGACCTCCTAATCCAGCAGCATATGCAGAGCCTATACAATGGCTATTAGACCTGGGTGAACAGTTTGGGTGGAGAAGATTAAAGGTTGAAGGAAATCAAAACCAAGTTTGAAGGATACATGAGGGTTTAGAATTAAACCAGTTTCAATCTTATAGTTTTCTTGTATGACTTTTTGTTTACATTTTTAGCCTCCTTATACAAGACTGTTTCTTATAATATACTCCAACAGTATATTTGAGATGGATAGCATTCACCTTGTCATTCAATGAGCCTAATGTGATGGTAACTTTGCATCCAATCACAAACTGACTATAATCAGGGTCTAGAGGGAAAAATATTCTATGCATTAAAGTATTGAAAGATTTTAGAAGTTGAAATAATTGCATACATTTCAAAGGAATCCAGAATATATTTTCAGAGTCAACTCCTTCTGCCCTACAATTTTTTTTCACATTTAGAAGCCTTTCACAATCATTACCCATATAAATAGTGGCATTTAAACATGAAAATAACCAATGCATGCTAGTAGCTATTTTGTGTGTTGTGGGCATGTTTTGTGGGTGATACAAGTATTTCTCTCTGAGGCAGACGTTTCAGCTAACTGCTCGTTTATGCTTGGGGTATGTGTGAGTGACTCAGGAGCAATTGTGCTTAGCTCTGTGGTGAGTAATAACACCTCAAAAAATTAAAAGAACTTTTTCACTTGGACCCTTCATTAGTTTGGTAAAAGTCAACACTTATGTGTGTAGGTTTTACAGTTGGCATGTACATGGTCATAGTAACATAGTAAATGATGGCAGATAAAGACCCGAATGGTCCATCCAGTCTGCCCAACAAGATAAACTTATTTTACATGATATGTGATACTTTATATTTATACCCGAGTTTGATTTGTCCTTGCCATTCTTAGGGCACAGACGTAGAAGTCTGCCCAGCACTGTTCTTGTAATAAAGGTTCTAAAGCTAACATCGAAGCCATATCTATTCAGTCACAATCAGAGCATAGACCGTAGAAGTCTGCCCAGCACTAGTTTTGCTTCCCAATTACCAGCGTTACCACCCAATCTCTGCTAAGATTCCATAAATCCATTCCTTCTAAACAGGATTCCTTTGTGTTTATCCCACACATGTTTGAATTCCATTACTGTTTTCATCTCCACCACCTCCTGCGGGAGGGCATTCCACGTATCTACCAACCTTTCCATGAAAAAAATACTTCTAGACATTACTCCTGAGTCTGCTCCCCTTCAACCTCAATTCATGTCCTTTAGTTCTACCACCTTCCCATCTCCGGAAAAGGTTTGTTTGCGGATTAATACCTTTCAAATATTTGAACATCCATATCATGTCACCTCTGTTTCTCCTTTCCTCAAAGTTATACGTGTTCAGGTCGGCAAGTCTCAAAACCATGTGACTCTTTCTAAAATGGCTGCTCCTGCTAAATGTGCCAAAACTTGCACATGTATTTCCTGGCATTCAGTGAGCCTTTTGCAAAATCATTCGTTTCTGGCAGTCATGTATATCAAGTCCCAGTCCCTTTCCCCTTTTCTCACCTCCTTTCTTCTTCACTTCCTGCCTATTTGCTGCGTTTGGCACTGATCTGTCATGTTTTGCTTTCTACCATTTTTCTGCCTCCTTCTCAAATCTGTCTAGTATTCTATGTCTCTTATCCTCCGTGTGCAGCATTTCTCTCCATCCCTTCCCTTCACGTGCATCAGTCTCCTCTTCTCATCGCTTCTCTACCCTTCCTTTCTTGTGTGGTCTTCCCCCTTCCCATCCCTTCCCTTCATGTGCAGCATTTCTCCCCTCTTTGATACTTTCCCTTCATGTACAGCTTTCCTCCTTCCCATCCCTTCCTGTCAGGCTTTCAAGGCAGAAACTTGATTTGTGAGCCCTTGGGCCACTGCCGTGGAGCAGCAGTGGCAGGCAAAACCACCCCACACCAGAGACAAGGCAGAACTCTGACAGAAACAGCTAGACTTCACCTGCGCTTGACCACCCTTCCCAAGTGTTGAGCCCCTGGGTGAAGGCGGCCGGCAGGACTTACCGGACAGGGCAGGCACTGGATACCAACTAGGCTGAACAGGGACTGAGGGTCAGAGAGGAAAGGAATATACATGGGCAGCAAGGCAGGAAACTGGACTAGGACTCACAGACAGACAATACTACACAAAGCAGGAAATGGACAAGCTAAAGGACAAGAACTGAAAGCTGCCACGCAGCCACTGAAACAGGGTACAAATATTGACAGACAAGAGACAGGACTGAAAGCTGCAGAGAAGCCACTAAAACAGGGTACAAATACTGACAGACAAGAGACAAGACTGAAAGCTGCAGAGCAGCCACTAAGCAAGAGACACAAACAGAAACTAGACAAGGAATACAGACCAGAAACAAGACTAGGGAAACAAGTAAATAAACCTAAGCTAAACTACACACAGATAACTAGAAACAGACAAGGAACTAAACAAGAAACCAGACTAGGCAGAAGTGCAACAAAGCACCAACAAACTAGGGACATTAGACGATGCAAAGGCAAACTCAGAATGTTTCCAGGTGGTAATAAACCCATCAGTAGCTGAAACTCACTGCAGCAATCATGAGGTAGCAACGGGTGAGGCTAGCTGCCAAACTTCAAACTAAGTCTGGAGGGCTAGACCGGACCGGACCAGAAAGAAAGTCTGGAAAGTCTATGGCAGCCACCAGTTCTGGCCACCAGAGGGCAAGAGGAACACAAACCAAGACACAGGCAGAAAGCATACTGAAGCACAGAGAGGCTTAACACACACAGGTGCAGTATAGTGGAGTAATCAGAGCCATGCTTGAAGCAGCCAGCACACAGAGACAGAGACAGAACTAACTCAGGAAGAACAGACAGAAGCCAGCTCAGAAGCTGACCGCCAGAAATAAGGTGAGTCTGAGAGGGGTCACAACTACAATCATGATACTTCCCTTCAAGTGAAGCAATCTCCCCTTCCCTTTGTGTACTGCATTTTACCCTCACTTCTCTTCCCTTCACGTGTAGCAATCCCCCCTTCTCATCCTTCCCTTCATGTGAAGCAATCCCCTTGTCCCTTCATGTGCAGCACTTCACCCTGATATAATGATCTTTCCTTTTTTTTTTTTTTGTTCTTTCCTCTCTTTTCTGCCTCTCTGTCCACTCAAAGTTTACCCTCTTTTTACTCTCACCCTTCTTTTTACTTTTCAGCTACCTATCACATTTCAATCTCCTTCTCCCACCCAATAGCTTTCCCATTCCCCATCTCACTCTTTCCCCAACCTTCCATTCCCTTTCATCTTTAATCTACTCTCCATGATCATATTTCTACCCAATATAATCACTATCCTCTTCTCATTCATTCCCCCCACTTCTCCTACATGTTCTACCATTCCTACCCTCTTCCTCCCTTCATACTTCTAGTTCAGCCTCTGCTCCCCACCCTTGTAGCCTAATATGTTCCTAACCCTTACACTCCACCCCCCAGCCTCTTTCTATTCCTTCTCTCTTCTCTCCATCATGTTCCAGCATTTCTGCCTCTTTCTCTGTCTCCCATTGACCTGCACCTCTCCATCAATCCCTTCTGACCCTGGACCTAACATCTTCTTTTTCTCCCCTCCTCCCCATGTCCACCTCTCCCTCTCTTTTCCCCTCTTTTCTCTCTCTTTGTCCACTATTTCTCTCTCTCCCTTGTACCCCAGGTTCAACATTTCTCTCTTTCTTCGCCCCTCCATACAGCATCTCTCCTTACCTCCCCTGCACTGCCAACATTTCTCACTCTCTTGTCCTCCATGCAGCATCTCTCCTTCCCTCCCACAACTATGTCTAATATTTCTCCCTCTCTTGCCACCCATGTAACATCTCTCCCACCTGACTCCCCTTTGTCCATTTTCCCTCTCTGTTCCCCCAACCCCATGCAGTATCTCAACCTCCCTTCCCCGCCCTGTTTAACAATTCTTCCTCTCTTTCCTTCCTCCCTCCCATTGTCTGGCCTTAGTCTCTGGAAAGTAAGCTAGGCAGACTCCCATGGTCCTGAGCAACCTCTCTCTCTCCCTCAGCAATGGCAGTGATTCCTGCACCTGACCCCAAAACCTTCTTTCTGCCACATTCCACCCAGGATGAAACAGAAAGTGGTGTCAGATGGGGCAGATTGCAGCAGAGAGAAGGTTTCCTGGTCAGCCACAGGCAGTCTGTTGTAATCGCTGCCACTGCTAAGGAACAGAGGGAGAGAGCGCAAGACCATGAGAGCTTTTGCTGTCAAATGTGTGTCCTGCAGCTGGGTGAGCAGGGCAGGAGTCAGGATGAGAGGAGGACAGATCGGTACAGAGCCACGAGGTCTAGTCAGGCAGCTGCTGCTTTCACTGGGGTGACAAAGGGGGGCAAAAAAGATTTGAGGGCATTTGTTCCCCCCTTGTACCCCCGTAGCTACACCTATGGAAGCAGGGAATATGTGCTCAGACAGAGCCAATCACAAAAAACTACAGAATTACAGGGATTTGTAGTACATAGTACAGCACTGCTTACTATACACAAACAGTCTGCTCACATTTCAATGGGTGCTGCACACTGTGTGTGTAACTAGCTAGTGAGTCTAGGGAAGAATCTGGATGGCCCTGGCAAGGAAAGCTTCAACATGTGTCTCCATGGCCCCTCATACCTACTCCTGCTAAGCAAAGTTGAAGCACTCCAGAGGAAAGCAACAAAAATGATATTAGAATTGCATCAAGAGACGTATGAGAACAAACACGAAGACTTAAATATGTATACCCTAGAGGAAATAAGGGATAGAGGAGATATAATATAGATGTTTAAATATTTGAATGGTATCAAACATATAAATGGCATGTCACCGACTCACCTGCAAATGCGCAGAAGAGACTTCCCTCTCTGTCCCACCCTCGCATCAAGATGTGATGACGTCAGAGGGTGGAACGGAGTCGGAGTCACTGTCGGACGCTGCCGCCTGGAAATGAACATCGCACGCACCAACCTCCCCCTCCCCCCCATCCCCGCTGCCGCTCCCGCCCTCCTCCGTATCAGGCCCCCTGCACTGACCTGACAGCGCCTCCTGATGGCAGGAGTGATGTTTATATGGCAGCTCCAGCAGTGGGGAGTGAGGCCAATGCCATATGGACTTCTACAATCTGTGTCCCATATATGGCAAAGACAGATCAAGATGAGCTGGAATGGCCTTTGACAGCAACTCCAGCAGTGGGGAAGTGAGTCCAATGATGGTCGAACTTCTATGGTCTGTGTCCCATATATGGCAGGACAGATCAGGATGGGTTAGAGTGGGTTTTGAAAGCAACTTCAATAGTTGGGAAATAGGGCCAGAGCCGGGCAAACTTTTATGGTATTGTAACCAGTTGTAGAAATTGGTTTAATTTGATTATCTTACTGCTAGGAGAGCAGGGAGGTTGGCTGGAGGTGTCCTGGGTTGCCAGGGAGATATTTAACTAGGATGAATTCCTGCACATGAGCAGTTCATACCAAAGAGACTTACACTGACACCTGAGATTTTAAAAGTGCTAAATATAAGTTTTAAAAGTATTTGCATTAAATCTAATTGCAGAATTTAGGTGCTAGGAGATGGGATTGGTATGCTATGTACTCAAATTTGCTCAAACCATATGCAAATTAGTCCGTTTTTGGGAGGTTCTCATTTGCATATTTATGGGTAAAAATTGATAGGAATGTTTACAGCCTCAATGTTAGGGCATGGCTCTGATCAAAAATATGAAGTTTGATCCAAAACCGAAGGGTTTATCTAGTGTTTTAGACTAAAAATTCCCATTAGAGTGTCTGTATGTTAATCTGCATTCAAATAGAGCTCTCTGATTGGATGATCAGCTCCTGTTAGAAATCTGCCCGGGAACAGAGAGCAACTGAAGATTTGACTGAGAGGACATGCAGCTTTGAGCTCGGTGTGTAAGAATTGAAAGAGAGAATTGTTGTTTGATCTAAGTTGACTGAAATTATAAAAGAGTGCCTGATTATGTGGTAAATGAGAAAATATGAGTGAAAAGAGATTGGTGGAGATTTACAAGTTTGAGGTTTCTCTACTGAGAAAAGGATCTGAATATTTCAGGATTACTTGAAGTTTATGAAGAATAGAAAAGGGTGAATTTCAGTTTAAGAGTGTTTAAATCCTATAAACTATATAAAAGCTAAATAGATTTAGTGCCTGTAAGCAAGGAAACCTTAATATTTGATCTGAAATAAATATTTGATCTGAGATAGTTGATCAGAGATAAATGTTTGATCTGAATTATATTCTTTGGTGAAAAGGAGATAAGTTAGAAAAATAATCTTTGGAAACTAAGAGGACTTTGCTCACATTTTGAATTAGCCAGATTAGTAAACTTATTGAGTAGAGAGGGGAATGGATCTATGTGTGAGTGAGAGAGAGAGAGTTTGATTCAGTTGTGTATCCTCCATTTTAGGACCTTCAAAAGGGAAGAAGAATTTCTCTCCAACACCATAGGTAGGGCTATACATTTTCAGTTTAATAATTTGAGTCAGGAAAATTAGAGGGTAGGAAGTTTGATTATTTTATTTTCTTTAGCTTAGCACTCATTCCAGGTTCCAGTTTCAAGCAGGCTGATCTAAAGACTCACACAGTGCAGGGAGGCAGTATTTCTCCTTTTATTTTTATTTTTAGATTAAGTTTAGGAAGAAGAATCGATGGGAGACAACTTCTAAAGGAGAGATCTCTTAAAGACTGAGGGGCAGATGCACAAAACTTTAACAACCCTTTACCGACCATTTTGCAAAGAAATCGCCAACCGTTTCATGTACTAAAGCCCATTTTTCGACGACCGTAGCAGCTAACGAAAATGGAATGCAGATGAGCAATCAGTGTAGAAACCCTTTTCAAATGACATGCACTAACCTTTTCCGATTGGTTTAACGAAAGACAACGCCGAGAAATGTAACGACAGGTCTGTACCTGTCGTTAGGGCTCTCCGGCTAAAGAACTGTAATGTGAAACACAAAAAAGAACCAATTGCAGCGTAGACGATACGCGAGACGCGCTGTGATTGGACAAAAACACGTTGCACC
The DNA here is from genome assembly GCF_901765095.1 of Microcaecilia unicolor. Lineage (NCBI taxonomy): Eukaryota > Metazoa > Chordata > Amphibia > Gymnophiona > Siphonopidae > Microcaecilia > Microcaecilia unicolor. The sequence continues at coordinate 66,147,024 of NC_044039.1, read as the reverse complement.
TGTATTGTTTTGCTTTTAATAAAGCTTATAGAAAACGTGTCATAACCACGTTCATATAGCACGTGCATAACATACGCAGTAAATGTACGTGCAGCAGTTATGGCAGCCAGAGGAAGAAAGCCTAACTTTTCAGATATGGATGTCCTCTGGCTCGCTCAACTTTTCATCGTAAATGAAAAGCGTCTTTTCCCCCGCGCAGGGAGAAGGAGGAATATTGGGCGGATTGACAAGGGCTGGGAGACTCTGCAACGCCTCTTTAATAAGCGTTCCTCCTTTCCCAGATCTGTAAGTTGGCAGTATATAGGGCTCTACGCACAGTGTCGTACCAAGGGGGTGGGGGCGGTCATCCTATTCACAGAGGGTGTCCGTTCGTGGGGGGCCGGGGGGGGCACACCGTTGGGGGCAGGGCGCATCGGAGATCCGTCCCTGTTGTCTGCCCCCCCTATGAACACCTCCACATCACATGGAGGACCACCCCCTGTACCCCTTGCATGTTCCCACTTCCGCTGTGCCTTCACTTTGACCATGCCCCTGAAGTCGTGCCAACGGTGCTTACATTGCTGTACAGTGCGCACACGCACACCCAGAGCATTCACCTCTGCCACGATGTTCCGCCATATCCTGTTCTTTTGTCCAACCGTCAGCCTGCCCATCTTAAAAAGCCTCCCAAATTCGGCACATACACCACGAACCAACACCTCCAGCTCTTCTTCCGTAAATTTGGGAGCACGCTTCCGCTTACCATGCCCCTCACTGCCAACTGCCTCCTGGTCCTCATGCCACGAGACATTATCCTCCATTGCTTCCACAGACAAAATTTAGCAGAAGTTAAGACCTAGAAATTGAACACATATCAATCCGCCACCACCCTGCCACACTGGAAACCAGAAAGGTGAAAACAACAGAAAGGTAGCCACACACCACACACACGGACTACCTAACAGCAATAGGATGACATAAAAATCACATTGGTAAACAACCATACGCTCATGTGAACTTCTTACCAAAATATTAACACGTGCAAGAAGGAAGGTGGCACACAAAGAACACCTAAAACAAAACACCAAGAGGAAAAGACGTTAAACACTGCTAAATGGGATGAACAGCTGAATTTTTGCTAACAACATTTCACACTTACCCGTGCCAATAATTTTTTCCAGTGCAACTTAACAGGCGTCTTCGTCTGAACCGTAATTTATTACTGTTCACAGCTCCCAGGCGCGATTTTGAAAAACGGTCACCCACTGTGAAAGACGAAAGAAAAAAAAAATAAGGTTAGCGCAAACAAAAAAAAAAGTTATCACAGATACATTCTGCGATCATATCATTCCATCAAACTATTTTAGATGCTGATCCGAAGCAAACTGGACACAACAATTCAGAAACCTTACCTCGGTTCCCAGCGGTGCTTTCTCGAAAAGCCAGCAAGCTGTCTGCACGGGTTTCCGATCTTCTATGCAGTTTCTTTCCTGCTTACAGTTTTGCTAAAGGTTATCAGGTGTCTCATACAGATTGAAAATCTGTATCTGAGGAAAATCTGCGTGAAATCAGCTCCGCTAGTACTCGGCAGGAACCATAAAACAAAACTGTATTCAGTATCGATGCACGCCTATGACATCACAGGCGTGCGACAGCCACGCCTACAACACACGCTTTCCGAATAGACCAGTGCGCATGCGTTCCGTACGCTGCTACGGCAGCGTTTGCGAAAGTTTCGGGAATCAGGGGTTGCAATACCGCACCAAACTTTTTGGCGCTGTGTTTTTGGAGCATGCTTCGTTATTTGAGATTCGGTAAAGGTTTTAACGTTTCTGTTTTTTTTACGTTTGTTTGATGCATCTACCCCTGAGTCTGCAACTGGAAGTTTTCCTTCAGCTAAGTACTGTGAAAGAAAAGTAAACAACTTAATACAGGAAATTGAGGAAGAGAGAGAGACAATTCACACTTTTTCTGAAACTCCTGTTTACCACACAAGTGAACTGAGATTTAATTTTGAAACTAAAGGAAGAAGGAGAAATCCAATTAGAACTAAGATTTGAAAGATTTTGGATAGTTACTTACTTTATAAGTAAGCCCTATAGGAAAGAGGCTTATAAAAATGTTTAAATGAAATACACCTAAGAAACATTCCTATTTTGAGTTGGAAATCTTTGAAGTGTTATACTGACTTGTAACTTGGTCATGAAACTAAATGTCTGGTTAGTAAAGAAATTAGAGTGTATACTGGATCCAGTAGGGAATCAGCAGTTCTACTGGTCTAATCCTGTACAATCTAACTGAAGCGTATTTCTTTCTATCAAATAATTCCATTCCACTTAAATAAATAATTTATTGTTATATATATAAGGGAGTAGTATCTGGATTTATTGTAAATCAAATTGATTCCATTCACAGGAATTCATATTCACCTTCATGCATTCATCCGGTATTATCTTTTAAGGATGATGTTTTATTTTATGTTCACTCTGGCTCTTGTGAGCTGAGCACAGTTAGTTCCCTCGGCTGGCATGACTACAATCCAGAGGCATTTTGATACTGTGTTAAGTCTTACCACAGACGGGTGACAGTATGAGCCCTGATAATGGCAAGGACAGATCAGGATCAAGTATATGTATTTTATACCACATTATTAACATATGCTATGAATGCAGGTGCTGTATATCTCAGTGGGAGAGGGGAAGACATCGTATAGTGGAACGAGTAAAATGTTGTTGTTGTTGTAATAATATTATTAGATTATTTGTTCAATAATGAATTGATAATGAATATGACTGTTGGGTAGATGGTACAGGTCTTTGCTGTCAGTTTCTATGGGCCCAATCTTCAGCCAGTAGTAGGCAATATATTTGCTATCCAATGCCAGTGTTAAACCCGGATATTCAATGCTGAGCCATATCTGGTGACCAGCATTGAATATCCGGGATTATTTTGCCACTAAAAAGTTAATTGACTATGCTGATATTCAGCGTTAACCGGTAAACTTTTTAGTAATCAAAGGTAGGCCTGCTATATAAGCAGCCCATTTTGACTGCTCAATATAGCCGATTTAACACTGAATATCTGCATCTAACCAGCTATGTCATGCGATATAGCCAGTTAGCGGCTAGCCATTAACCAGGATATTCAGTGGGAGATAACCGGCTATCTCCCACTGAATGTCCATGGTTAGGTGCTTAAATGCTATTTAACTGGCCAGGAATGGCTCTTGGCCAGTTAAATAGTTTTGCATATGTTACTCACGTGTGGTAAGCAAGTCCTGCTGTAGTAAGTGTAGCTGACATTAGTCCCTGTGTGTGTAACTAGCTAGTTAGTCACATTTAATGCATTTTTAAGGAAAAGATACAAAATACTCGTAAGCTCATCTTGTAAACCCCATCTGACATATATCACTCTGCCAGTTGGCCTTGACTGGAGTGGGCTTCCCTGCCCACAGCCATCATGTTTGGCAGCATCACCACCAAGCCATGCATGAGAGACATACACATGAAAAGAAGCATCATCAAACTGATGATTGATCTCATTTGGAAAGTCTTTATTGGTGTGGGATGGGTGCTAGTAGAAATCATACAGTGCTGCATAGGACCCAGCAATTGGCAGGTGTGCTACATATATATATGTGGATAGGAAGTCTAAAATAAGCAAGAACCATGTTCAAGCCACATACATGTGTAAAATCCTTTTCAAAAAATGGCTGAGATATATGTTTAATAGGTTTCCACTGCTGCTAGTCATTTTGGAAAGAAACACATGGAAACAGCAACAATAATAACTCTGCCTTTTTCATGGAAAGGAAGAAGCTATATTGATGAACATCAAGCCATTTTAGAAGCCTCAACACCTGTGCTGCTGAACTGAGAATCATGATTCCCAAGACATAAACCTTACCAGAATGGTGAATTTCAGTGCAGCAGAAGCAGATGTTATGGAGCAAGATGTGTTCAAGCACCGCAGGACCCTATTTGGCCAAGCAGATGTGGGTTGGGATGTTGTGCCACTAGGTCAAACCCATCTTATATAACAACAGAAACGCTAAGGATCTTAATAAAATCATGAGAGCTCAGGTGTAATGCTAAGAGGAAGACCAAGGGCAGATCTCAACCTGCCCAAGGGGACCCACTTACTGAGCAGGAGAGACTACAAATCATCGATGAGGAGGCCCTACATGGTGTGAAGATACCCAGAGAGGCAGTGATCTGCAGCCAAGTGGATCAACTAACAGCAACAAGCAGACTAACTTGTAAAGGTTTGTTGCTGTTTCTAGACCTGCATGGTGTGAGCCACCAGTAAATATGCCTTACATTCCTAACATAATATAAGAACATAAGCATTGCCATACTGGGACAGACCGAAGGTCCTTCAAGCCCCTTATCCTGTTTCCAACAGTGGTCAATCAGGAAGTACCTGGCAATATCCCCCAAACATAAAACAGATTTTATGCTGCATATCCTAGAAATAAGCAGTGGATTTTCCCATGTCCATCTTAATAATGGCTTATGGACTTTTCTTTTAGGAAAGTATTCAAACCTTTTTTTAAACCCTGCAAATATTTTCTCCAGTTTGTTTTAATTTACTACTTAGTAGCTTCATTGCATGTCTCCTAGTCCTAATATTTTTGGAAAGAGTTCCATTCCACTCAGTATTTTGTAGTGAAGTGGTCCCATCCACTGTATCATTTTCATCACCTTTCTCTGTACCTTTCTGTTTCTACTGCAACTTTTTTGAGATGCGGTGACCAGACTTGCACACAGTATTTGAGGTGTGGTCACACCATGGAGCAATACAGAGACATTATAACGTTCTCAATTTTGTTTTGCTCTCCTCTCCTGTCCTCATATTCCCTGTTCTCTCACCCCATTCATTGGATCATTCCATCCTGTATAACTAGACCGTATGCAAATGATTGGTGTCATAAATCCATGACTGTGACTGAGTTTTGCACTCAAAGGGTCACATTCCACTCAAGTTATGAGGGCAATCATAAAGTTCCTTCCAGGTATCCCTCCATAGGCATGTTTATTGTTTATAATTTATTGTTTTTTCTATACTGAAACTATTTGCATAGCAAGTCAGATTGGTTTACAATAATAAAAACAAGCAACATAAAAGACCTCCATTAAAATATAGGATAGAAGACAAAAACGCTTCATTCATAATGAGACACATCAATCATATCAGCACTCAAAGCCCTTTGAGAGCCGATTATAGTGTCTTCCGTTGCAGAAACCTACTGAAATTGAAAGAAAAACAAACTCAGGAGCTATGGAATGCTAACTGAAAGAAATGTTTTCAAAGCATTGCGAAAGAGAGTATAAAAACTTTCCAGCTGGATATGTTGTGTATATGGGTGAGAGAGTGGATGGTATAATGAAGAGCACTCCCTCACTGATATTCCAATTAAGCCACCTTACAGCAGGGGTACTAGCTCACTGATGCTAAGAGTAAGACACCTTAGGGTAGGTGGGACAATTGAGTCAAGGGACAGGGCTAATGCAGGGAGGAGTTTAAATGTTCTGAGGCTGAATAGATCAGAGAGGCTCTGAGTGCAGATGACTCCAAGGGTATGGCAAACAGGGCTGCAGTTCCTAGGAAAAGCTTGGGAAAGAAGAATGGTCTTAGCAGAGAGTGCTACTCTGTTAGAAGCAGAAGTACATTTGAGGTAGGATAAGTTTATCCAGGGGTGTACTGACCATTCAGGCAACCGGGCAGTGCATGAGGGCCCAGAGACTCTAGGGGGCCCAGAGGCTCTGCCCGGATGCCTGCCACACAGTACAGCCCTCCCCGGTCCTACCTTTAAAGGCACGTAGCTAGTGATCTAGTGGCCTCTGTGGGGGGAAACATGTTCTGGCACCGCCGTACTTTAAAAATGGCGGCCAAGACTCGCTGCAGAAGTCTCGTGAGACTGTTGAGACCTGCAAGACTACCGCAGGAAGTCTCAACCACTATTTTGAAAACATAGCTGCGCCGGCAGGCGGGGGAATAGCAGCAGGCGAGCAGGAAAGAATATGCTTCCCCCACACAGAGAGACCACTAGACCACCAGGGCCCTTCAGGTAGGATTGGGGAAGCGGGTGTGTTGGCTGTGGTGGTAGGGGGGACAGCAGCGCAGCAGCAGGGCAGTGTCGGGCAGCGGCCAGGCGGAGGGCCCAGACCACCTTCAGTGCTCAGGGGCCCTGATCACTCTCAGTCCACTCCTGAGTTTACCTGGTTGACAGTGTGACTTCAGAAGTCAGGGCCAAGTGGTGCCCGGTGTGGAATATTGAAACTGGAATGATGGGGATACCAGGAAGAGAGAAGGTGGTTGCGTTGCCTGGTTGAGGGGCGACCGAGCATGTGCCATCGGCCTACAGGAGCAGATGATGGAAGAGAGAGCTTATGAGTATAAGAATTGACTTTTTATGTTTAATATTCCTGACCTGTGTAGAGAACAGGTTACATATTTCTCTGCATGTAAACAAAAATTTTTCTTTCACTTTTAACCCCTGTGTGGCTATGTTTACTAAGGGCTCAGACCTGTCCGCAGAGTCACACTATCACAGCGAGAGGGGTGCTATCTAGTCTTTTGCATTGAGTGTCACATGTATGATTATCTCCCAGTTGGTGAGATGTCATATGTGTGTGCCCGATGCAAAGAGCTCCTAGTTCTCAGAAAACTTGTCCGTTCTCTTGAGGTTAGAGTAGCAGACTTGATGGAGCTGAGGGGGACAGAGAGGTACATGGAGGAGACCTACAGGGATGTTGTAGAGAAGTCCCACCTCCAGTCTGGTAGCCCCTGTGCTACCTTGGAGGAGGGAGGTCTCCTAGAAGGACAGCATCAGCCTGGTGAAGTAGGAAGTACTCCTTTAGCCAGGACCTGCCCACCAGGGGATGTACTATCCTCTCGCACCGAGGATATGTCTCCAAGTGCTGACTGGGAGAGAAAGGTTAGGACAGCTGGTGTAGTTGGTGATTCGATCAATAGGCATATAGATAGCTGGGTGGCTGCTGGACGTGAGGATCGCCTGGTGACTTGCCTGCCTGGTGCGAAGGTGGCGGACCTCACGCGTCATCTACATAGGATTTTAGATAGTGCTGGGGAGGAGCTTGCTGTCTTGGTACATGTGGGTACCAATGACATAGGAAAATGTGGGAGAGAGGTTCTGGAAGCGAAATTTAGGCTCTTAGGCAGAAAGCTCAAATCCAGATCCTCTAGGGTAGCATTTTCTGAAATGCTACCCGTTCCATGTGCAGGGCCCAAGAGACAGGCAGAGCTCCGGAGTCTCAAAGCGTGGATGAGATGATGGTGCAGGGAGGAGGGTTTTAGATTTGTTAGGAACTGGGTAACATTCTGGGGAACGGGGAGCCTATTCCGAAAGGATGGGCTCCACCTTAACCAGGGTGGGAACAGGCTGCTGGCATCGGCATTTAAAAAGGAAATAGAGCAGCTTTTAAACTAGAAACGTGGGGAAGGCCGACAGTCGCTCAAAAGCGCATGGTTCGGGATAAGTTATCTTTCAAAGATATCACCAAAACAGGGAAGATACGGTATCCTGATAGTGAGGTTGCAAAAGAGACCGTAGTAGATCAGGTGTCCTTAAATAAAAATAAAAATCAGACAAAAGATTGCAAATTAATACTGTACTTAAGCATCATGTAAATAGGAACAACAAACATACTTTGAAATGTCTATATGTGAATGCCAGGAGCCTAAGAAATAAGATGGGATAGTTAGAATATATTGCACTAAATGGAAAAATTAGATATAATAGGCATCTCTGAGACCTGGTGGAAGGAGGATAACCAGTGGGACACTGTCATACTGGGGTACAAATTATATCGTAGTGATAGGGTGGATCGAATTGGTGGAGGGGTAGCATTGTATATTAACGAGAGCCTTGAATCAAATAGATTGAAAATTCTGCAGGAAACAAAACACTTCTTGGAATCACTGTGGATTGAAATTCCATGTGTAAAGGGGAAAAGGATAATGATAGGAGTGTATTACTGTCCGCCTGGCCAGGATGAACTGACGGATGCAGAAATGTTAAAAGAAATTAGGGACGCAAACAAACTGGGTAACACAATAATAATGGGTGATTTCAATTACCAATATATGTTAAAGGATTAGTAGAATATATATCAACAATCGGTTATAACAAATTCTACTACTTAAAACCCTGTATTGCAGGTGTGAATTCACGTATATTTATGAAAATATGTGGAGAAAAAAAGACTTCAGAAACCACAGGAAAATTCTCTTTAAAGGCACACCTTTCAAAGTTGAGAGAACTCCTCTCTTCAATCACTAGTCTTCACACAAAAAAACTTCATAAAATACTTGTGCATACACCTTTGACAATACAAAAAGGTAGAGGCTGATTACTAAGCCACAAATGCGGTGAAATATACTTTAAATAATGACTTAGCTTGAATCACACCTGCAATACAGGGTTTTAAGTAGTAGAATTTGTTATAACCGATTGTTGATTTCAATTACCCCAATATTGACTGAGTAAATGTAACATCGGGGCACGCTGGGGAGGTAAAATTCCTTGATGAAATCAAGGACAGCTTTATGGAGCAACTGGTACAGGAGCCGACAAGAGAAGGAAAAATTCTAGACCTAGTCCTTAGTGGAGCACATGATCTGGTGCAGGAGGTAATGGTGCTGGGGCCGCTTGATAACAGTGATCATAATATGATCGGATTTGCAGTAGCGTTCCTAGGGTGGCTGACCCCTGGGGCGGATCGCCGATGCGCCCCCCCCCCCGGGTGCAATGCGACCCCCCCCCCACCCCCGGCGAAAGGACACCTCCCCCCGGGTGCATTTTTACCTGCTGGGGGGTGCCGCGCGCCTGTCTGCTTCGCTCGTTCCATGCTCCCTCTGCCCCGGAACAGGAAGTAACCTGTTCCGGGGCAGAGGGAGCACGGAACGAATGGAGCAGACAGGCGCGCGGCACCCCCCCCCCCCCCAGCGGCGTGCACCCAGGGCGGACCGCCCCCCCCCCCTCCCCTTGGTACACCACTGCGGATTTGATATTAGCTTTGAAGTAAGTATGCAAAGGAAATCAAATATGTTAGCGTTTAACTTTCAAAAAGGAGACTATGATAAAATGAGAAGAACGGTGAAAAAAAACTTAGAGGAGCAACTGCAAGGGTCAAAAATTTACACCAGGTGTGGATGCTGTTCAAAAACACCATCCTGGAAGCCCAGGCCAAATATATTCCGCATATTAAAAAAGGAGGACGGAAGACCAAACAACAGCCGGCATGGTTAAAAAGTGAGGTGAAGGAAGCTATTAGAGCTAAAAGGAAATCCTTCAGAAAATGGAAGAAGGAACCGACTGAAAATAATAAGAAACAGCATAAGGAATGTCAAGTCAAATGCAAAGCGCTGATAAGGAAGGCTAAGAGGGACTTCGAAAAAAGATTGCGTTGGAGGCAAAAACACATAGTAAACATTTTTTTATGTATATTAAAAGCAGGAAACTGGCAAAAGAATCGGTTGGACCGCTAGATGACCAAGGACTAAAAGGGGCAATCAGGGAATACAAAGCCGTAGCAGAGAGATTAAATGAATTCTTTGCTTCAGTCTTCACCGACACATATATCCAGAATTGTCTTGCAATATTGCTTGTTATACTATTATCGTGTTTTTCATTATCATGCTATCCAAGATCTTTCTGTAATACTAAATGTCTATTTTCTTATATATTTCCACCATTCATGATGTATTGTAAGCCACATTGAGCCTGCAAAGAGGTGGGAAAATGTGGGATACAAATGCAATAAATAAATAAATAAAGTAAGATTTGGGTGGGATACCGGTGCCAGAAATGGTATTCAAAGCTGACGAGTTGGAGAAACTTAATGAATTCTCTGTAAACCTGGAAGATGTAATGGGGCAGTTCTACAAACTGAAGAGTAGCAAATCTCCTGGACTAGATGGTATTCATCCAAGAGTACTGATAGAACTGAAAAATGAGCTTGCGGAGCTATTGTTAGTAATATGTAATTTATCCTTAAAATCAAGCGTGGTACCGGAAGATTTGAGGGTGGCCAATGTAACACCGATTTTTTAAAAAGGTTCCAGAGGAGATCCGGGAAATTATAGACCGGTGAGTCTGACATCAGTGCTGGGCAAAATGGTAGAGCCTATTAAGAACAAAATTACAGAGCATATTCAAAAGCATGGATTAATGAGACAAAGTCAACATGGATTTAGTGAAGGGAAATCTTGCCTCACTAATCAGCTACGTTTCTTTGAAGGGGTGAACAAACATGTGGATAAAGGTGAGCCAGTTGATATTGTGTATCTGGATTTTTAGAAGGAGTTTGACAAAGTACCTCATGAAAGACTCCAGAGAAAATTGGAGAGTCATGGGATAGGATGTAGTATTCTATTGTGGATTAAAAACTGGTTAAAAGATAGAAAACAGAGAGAAGGGTTAAATGGTCAGTATTCTCAATGGAGAAGGGTAGTTAGTGGGGTTCCCCAGGGGTCTGTGCTGGGACCGCTGCTTTTTAACATATTTATAAATGACCTAGAGATGGGAGTAACTAGTGAGGTAATTAAATTTGCTGATGACTCTATGCTTGAAGCTTTCTATGTAGTTATCCAGTTTGTAGTTTTGTCCATCCTGTGGGGTGAAAAAAGTGTTCTTTTGTTTAAAACTGTATTCCGGTCTGTTGAGGGTCCCTTTGTTATGGAAATGTGCCTTCAGGCGCATTTTTCTAAAAACTTCTTTCAGGTCTGAGTATAATTGGATTTCGTCCAGCTTGCTGGATGAGCAAAATGAAAGTCCTTTGGAGAGTACAGAGACGTCATGCTGTGATAATTGATGGTTCGAGAGGTTTATTATCCCCATCTGATCTGCATCTCCAAAGGTGTGATCAGTGTTTTTTGGTTTGTTTGGGCTCTGATTTTCATATGCCTCAGATGTATATCCAAGTGTCTCCAAGGTGTCTGGGGATGTTGGTTTTGCAGAGTAAAATCACAGCTTTCCAACAAACAAAAGAGAATTCTGTATAATCTTACTCCACCAGAAAGAGCGGCCATAAGAACTCTGCAAACTAACCAACACATCACCATCAAACCCACAGACAAAGGTGGCTCAGTGGTAATTATGTACACAAAAAAATACATTGAAGAAGGGCACAGACAGCTCTTAGACAATACATACTACAGGAAACTAAGTGAGGATCCCACACAGGATTATACAAAACAGCTGATAGACCTGATCAGAACATTTCCTAAACAAGTACAGCCACATCTGAAGAAACTCATACCAAACCAACATTCTGTGGGCACAATCTACATGCTACCCAAAATCCACAAACCTGGAAACCCTGGCAGACCAATCATATCGGGTATTGGCACGCTCATGGAGGAAATATCTGGACTCATAGAGGGAATTCTGAAACCTCTCGTGCACAAAACAAACAGCTTCATACAAGACACCACAGACTTTCTGAATAAATTGAAAAATATCAAGCAATTATCACTAAGCACCCTTCTGGTTACGATGGATGTAGAATCACTATACAGCAACATTTCCCATGCAGATGACATAGCTGAATGTGAGAAATTCCTAAAAACATCCACACTGGACCATCAATACTCACCAGAAACCATTAAAAAACTGATCAAATTTATTTTAACTCACAACTATTTCCGCTTTAACAATGATATCTATCTACAAATAATGGGCACTGCGATGGACACCAGGACAGCACCCCAATATGCCAACCTCTTTATGGCTGAGCTGGAAGAGACATTTCTGAATACATACCAGACCAAATCCCTAAAATACTACCAGTACATTGATGACATTTTTATGATTTGGACTGGGGGGGGGGGGGGGGGAAGAAACTCTGAAACAATTTTACAATTCCTTCAATGCATACCATTCTACAATCAGATTTAAAATTGACTACTCCCCAGAAAAAGTCTATTATTTTGGACACCACCAGTGGCGTAGCCACAGGTGGGCCTGGGTGGGCCAGGGCCCACCCACTTAGGGCTCAGGCCCATCCAACAGTAGCACATGGTAATGAAAATGCTGCTCTCCACAATACTGGCACCTTCGCATGCTCAGTTTTCAGCGCATGCCTGCTGCAGACTACCAAGGTGGAGACTGGAGAGAAGCATTTTCCCACCAGCTGAGATATTTTTTTGATGTGGGGGTGGGGGAAAGAACATTTGGTGCCCACCCACTTCTTGCCTAGGCCCACCCAAAATCTGCTGTCTGGCTACACCCCTGGACACCACAGTCTCAATCAGCGACGGCTGTATACAAACAGCCATATACAAGAAACCCACAGACAAATGCAGCTACCTCCACAACTCCAGCTTCCTCCCTTCACATACAAAAAGATCCATTATTTACAGCCAAGCCACAAGATACCACTGTATCTGCTCTGACCCAGGGGACAGAGACAGACACCTCGAAACCCTGACTGCATCCTTCGAACAAAAAGGCTACAACCCCAAAATAATCTCCAAGAATATTGCCTCCTCCCTCAAAACCCCCAGGGAAAATCTGCTACAGTACAAAGAAAAAAAAGCCACAGACAGAATCCTCCTTATAATGACATACAACCCAGAGCTGGAAAAATTAAGAAAAATCATAAGAGATCTGCAGCCTCTACTCCAGGAGGATGAATTACTGAAAGAGATATTCCCATCCCCACCAGTGCTGGCTTTCTGATAGCCACCCAACTTAAAATACAAGCTAATTAGAAGTAAGCTCCCAACACAGACTCAAAAAGAAAAGAATGGCACACATCCTTGCAATATATTCAGCTGCAAACTATGCCAAAATATCTCACAGGACCCCACGATCATTCACAAAGGAAAAATATTCAACATTAAGGAATCTTTCACATGCTCATCTTCCAATGTGGTGTATACCATTCAGTGTAAAAAGTGCGATGAAGGCTGCTACATTGGAGAAACAAGTCAGATGCTAAAGAAGAGATTTAATTTACATAGACATCATATGAAAAATGCCAGTACAAACAAAGATGTCACGCCTGTGGGACAGCACTTTACAAAACCAGAACACCGTACCAGTGATTTCATGGTAAGGATCCTGAAAGGGAACTTTAAAGCAATACAGGAACGTAAGACCTTTGAAGTAAAAATGAATAAATATTTTGACACCCACCAGACAGGACTTAACAAAGATCTGGGTTTTCTAGCCCATTACAAAGCATAAAATTGTATTGCTTTGTAAATTGTAGTGCTCTACTGTCTCCCTGACTCTCACCTACCCACCCCCATCCTGTTAGACTGTCACTGAAATGCTTTGATGTTTCGCTCATATATACTGTCATCTACCAACATTTGCTTATTTCCGATCTGACGAAGAAGAACAACCTTCGAAAGCTAATCAAGAAATGTGTTAAATTATGTCCAATAAAAAGGTATCATCTTATTTTCTTTTCCATGTTTTATTTTGTTTTATTTATATTGATTACCCAATTTTAAAGAAACCAACAATAGATCCAGCAATTCCAGCTAATTATTGTCTGGTCTCAAAACTGTGTTTTCTATCTAAAATCCTAGAAAAAAATTCACACTGGACCACCAAGGACCCTTTCCTGAACTGTGTCGGGGGGGGAGGGTGTCGTGGGGACTGGAGGTGCAGCGGACCTCCAGCCCCCCATGTCGCTCGGGGGGTTTGGTCGCCCACTGGGCCACCAGGGACTTTTTTTAATGCTGAGGGGTGTTAGGGGGGGCTAGAGACCCACTGGATCTCCAGCCCTCCCTGAACCTGTGGGGGGGGGATCGTCATAGGGACCGGAGGGCCGCTGGACCTCCAGCCCCCTGTCATTTGGGGGGGGGTTCTTCGGGTTTGCTTTGTTGGGGGGAATTGGGGCCTGCTAGCATGCAAATGCATGCTGGACAGGGCTCACCATTCCTCCCCAATGGTCTGCAAACCCTAATGCCAGCTCGGAGCTGGCGTAGGGCTTGCCGCGGCCAGCGACCCAATCTTTGGTGCGCTGCTCGCTGATCATTGGGGATGAATATGTTTAGCCCTGTTTTGCATGCTAGTTGCGTTCAGAGCCCTCGAGCGCATTGTTTCACGCACTCGTGGACTCTGATCATGGTGCAGTAGCAAACACAGCGCTAAGTATGGCGCTAGCAGCCTATAGCGCCAGCGTTTGCTTCTGATCATCCCCCTGCAAGTCTCTAAACCTTTCCCCCCAAGTTCCTTTTACTGTGTAGACTTTCCCCAATTAATCAGGCTTCTGACTCCCAGCAATACCTTTCTCTCCAATCCAGAGAGTTTACTGCTCTGATTCTTCTGAGAAGGGCTGACACTTTCCAAGCCCTACACCGGTAACACAAGTTAGCCAGTTGCACAGCTCCCTTCCCCGTTGTCTTACCAGACTCCTAAGAAAGCTGTGGGTGCACACTTCAACCTGCAACTATTCCCTTTCACCAGGGCCGTGCCTAGGGTCTCTGGTGGCGCCCCCCCCCCCCCCCCCCGGTCTAGAATAAAATGCCATAAATAAGTAAATAATATAAACTTTTAATGTTGAGCACCTGATTATCAAAGTGGACATATTCCAAACACCATAATGAAAATAAAATGAATTTTTCTACCTTTGTTGTCTGGTGAGTTTGTTTTTCTGATCATGCTGGCCCAGTACCTGATTCTGCTGCTATCTGTCCTCTTAACTCCATTTCCAGGTCTTCCTTTCCATTTATTTCTTTACTTTCCTCCTTCTTCATTTCTTGCCTTACATCCGTAAGTAAAAGCTGGGTCCTCTGCAGACTTGACTGTCCAGTGGATCCAGCTTCTCCCTTTTCTCTCATCTCATCTCCTTCCTCTCTCTTCCATCCCCTCCATCCATGTCGATCATTTCTTCTCTCTCCCTTCCCCTCCATCCATCTGCATCACCTTCCTCTGTCTTTCCTCCCCTCCATCCATGTCCAGAATTTCTCCCCTTCATCCATGTGCATCTCCTTCCTGTCTTCCCTTCCCTCCCCTCCATCGATGTCCAGCACCCCTCCTCTCTCCCCTGCCCCTTCCATGCACATCTGCCCTCTATCTCTACCCCTTCCATCCACCATCTGCCCGTCTTCCCTCTCTCTCTCCCCCTTCCATTCATTGTCTGCCCTTTCTATCCCTTCCATCCACTGTCTGCCCTTTCTCTCTGCCCCTTCAATCCACCATTTGCTATCTCTCTCCCCCCCCCCACCATCCATCCATCCATCCATCCAAGATCTGTCCCCTCTCTCTGCACCTTTTTTCAGCCCCCAGTTCCAGCCCCCTTATCCCACCTGCCCCTAGTTCTAGCCCCAGCCCACATCTCCCACCTGCCCCACCTTTTCAGCCTCCAGTTTCAGCTCCAGTCCCATCTGAGAAGCCCCCACCCCCCTTCTCCCACCTGAGAAGCCCCTCCCTACCCCCCTTCTCCCATCTAAAACCCCCCTCCCCACCCCCCTTCTCCACCCCCCTCCTCCCATCTGAAACCCTGACTCGACCACCAGCTTCGTCCAGAGAGGACAGCCCTCGTCTCCTGCCACCTGCCTTTAAAGAAAAAGGTGTGAAGCGGCGTGGCAGGCAGCGCCTCACGTCTGCCCTGCTTGTAAACGAAGTAAATCTCCATTCTCCTTCTCCTCCTCGTCGTCGGGCCTTCACTCACTGGGTCCCGCCCTCACAGAAATAGGAAGTTACCTCAGAGGAGGGTGGGACCCAGTGAGTGAAGGCCCAACGATGACGAGGAGAAGGAGAATGGAGATTTACTTTGTTTACAAGCAGGGCAGACGTGAGGCGCTGCCTGCCACACCGCTTCACACCTTTTCTCGAAACGCGCATGGCGGCCTTAGAAGATGATGGCCGTGGGTACGGGCCAGATATCGCGACCCTTACACAACAATTAAAGGAGAGCCATGAGAAGCTGGAAGTGCTAGAAAATCGCTCCCGCAGGAACAATATCTGAATAGTCAGCTTACCAGAGACTATCCCAGAGCGTAACCTAACCTGCTGGCTCGAGAATTGGCTTGTAAAGGAGCTTGCGCTCTCAGACACCTTAGGCCCCCTCGTAATAGAGTGGGCCCATAGAGTTGGCTGCAAGACAGAAGCTCAGACACGACCAAGAGTGGTGATGGCAAGAATCTTTAATTTCCGCCATAAAAACGAAATCTTACAAGGCTTCCGATTGCACAGAGGAACTTTGATGCATGATGGAAACAAAATCCTAATATTTCAAGACTTTTCAGCAGAGGTACAACAGCAATGACGCAAATTTCATCCGCTATGTTCAGCCCTGGTACAGAAAAACATAAAATTCTCTCTAAAGTTTCCAGCAGTCTTGAGAATTTTAATCAAGGATCAATGGAAATCCTTTAAAACAGTACCTACAGCAACAGCGGCAGTACAGGAGGCCGGTTTGATGGAAGCTACTTGAAAAAAGCTGATTCTCAAACTCCAGGGAAGCAGTGGAAAGACATTAATGTCGGGTAAGCGGAAGGGCATGGACTCACGTCCTAAGGTGATCTCCACATCCATCTTCGAGGTTTAGAGGATGGACATTGGGTGTTTATGGTTATGGGAAAGGGATAGATGGGTAAAAGGGTTAGTGGGGAGGGCACGATTAGGTTACTACGCACCTTGGCATAAGAGACTTGGATGGGGGAAGTGGAAAGGCATCACGCGTTTGATACAAGCTATTGTAAATACTCAACATGCCAATTAGAATTGTAACATGGAATATAGGGGGGGTAAGCTCCCCAATTAAGAGGACAAAAATCCTAACAGCTTTGCGGAGACATAAAACAGACATTGCCTGCTTACAGGAAACACACTTAAATGATCTAGAACACAGTAAATTACAGAGGATGTGGGTGGGGGAGGTTTTCTCGACACCAGCGCAAGGGAAGAAAGGAGGTATTGAGGGGCATAATTGAACAAAAACGTCTATCTCCATGGGCGTTTATCTCCGAGAACGGGTCCGTGAAGGGGCGGACCGAACCGTATTTTCGAAAAAAATAGACGTCCATGTTTTATTCAACAATTTGTGAGCTGGGCGTTTTTGTTTTTCAGTGATAATGGAAAATGAAAGCGCCCAGCTCAAAAACGAATAAATCCAAGGCATTTGTTCGTGGGAAGGGCCAGGAGTCGTAGTGCACTGGTCCCCCTCACATGCCAGGACACCAACCGGGCACCATAGGGGGCACTTTTACAAAAACAAAAAAAAAGGTAAAAGAGCTCCCAGGTGCATAGCTCCCTTACCTTGGGTGCTGAGCCCCCCAAATCCCCCTCAAAACCCACCGCCCACAAGTCTACACCATTACTATAGCCCTAAGGGGTGAAGGGGGCACCTACACGTGGGTACAGTGGGTTTGGGGGGCAGTTTGGAGGGCTCCCATTTACCAGCAGAAGTGTAACAGGTGGGGGGGGGGATAGGCCTGGGTCCACCTGCCTGAAGTCCACTGCACCCCCTAATAACTGCTCCAGTGGCCTGCATACTGCTGCCAGGGAGGTGGGTATGACATTTGAGGGTGAAAATAAAAAGTTGTGAAACGGCATATTTTGTGGTGGGAGGGGGTTTGTGACCACTGGGGGAGTCAGGGGAGGTCATCCCCGATTCCCTCCAGTGGTCATCTGGTCATTTAGGGCACTTTTTGGGGCCTTATTCGTGGAAAAAACAGGGTCCAGGAAAAGTGCCCTAAATTCTCGCTAAAAACGCATATTTTTCTTCCATTATCGGCGAAAGGCGCCCATCTCTGATCGCCCGATAACCACGCCCCAGTTCCGCCTTCACCACACCTTCAACACGCCCCCATCAACTTTGTCCTCATCCGCGACGGAGTGCAGTTGAAAACGTCCAAATTCGGCTTTCGATTATACCGCTTTATTTGTTTTTGTGAGATAAACGTCTATCTCCCGATTTGGGTCGCAATATAGGCGTTTTTCTTTTTCAATTATAAGCTGGATACCCATACTGTTTCGCAAGGGGTTAATATACAGAGTGACACAGGTAACTACTGGGTAGGACGGGAGATATCTTATCATTAAAGTATGGATGCCTGGATTGGAGATAAGGCTAGTAGTCCTCTATGGACCAAATAACTATGATCCAGCCTTTCTTAGAAATTTGAGAGGCAAATGTGTTACTAAGGGGCGGGAGAAATTGGTAGTAGTGGGGGACTTCAACTTAGTGGTTGACCCCCAAATAGATTGCTCAAATAACACCTCCCCACTGGACAAAGAGCAAAGGCCATGACACCTTTTATTAGAGACCTTGAACTAATAGACATCTGGAGAGCTCTCCACCCCATGGAGCGTGAATACACACATAGGTCTAGAGCCCATGGCACGCAATCCCGGTTAGATTATATATTGGTGGAGCGGACAATGTTCACACATGTGGCGACAGCGGACATAGGCCCTGAGGAACTCTCGGACCACACCTTTGTGTGGGTGGACCTAGAAATGCAAATAGATCGTGAAGGAAACAGAGGTTGGAGATTCCCAGCCTACTTGTATACAGACCCAAAATTTGCAAAACACCTAGTGGCCAAGTGGGAGAATTATGAACAAAATAATGCGATACATATGCATACTCAGCCTGCCTTGTTCTGGACAGCTTCCAAAGCGGTCCCGAGAGGCGACATAATTGCCTATTGTAGTAAACACAACAAAAACAGGGTCGCGGGCATTTTATTATTAGAGAAAAGACTTAAGAGAGCTCAGAGGGTGCATGCACAACGGCCGTCACCTGCCACTCTAGACGCCCTCAAATCCATACAAATTGCACTAAATTCCCTGTTGCATGAGAAGGAAGGCAGGTCAGCGTTGTATTATAAGTATAGACTGCATAAATTCGGGAATAAAGCAGGAAGACTACTAGCTAGAGTAATACGGTCACAGGGAGGCCCCAGGGCAGTGACCACCTTACAGGACACAGCAGGGAACCTAATACGAGATCATGAGCAAATTGGCCACCTGTTCACAGAGTATTTTGCTACACTATATAAGGAACATCAGACCACCCAGGGGACAGAAGTGGCAAAATATCTTGATGAAGCTCAGCTTCCAAGACTGACAGACCATCAATTAGGAAGTTTAAATGCCCCACTGACAATAAAGGAACTACAGAAGGCAGTAAAGGCGCTAAAACTCCGATCGGCCCCAGGTCCGGATGGACTTTCCGGAGAGTATTATAAATTGCTACCTCCCAAAGCATTAGTGCACCTCTTGAGTTACAATGATGAAGTGCTTCACAACAGCTGTTTCCCAGCCTTTGCAAACACAGCTTTAGTGTCGCTAATTCCCAAAGTGGGGAAACCGACAGAGCAGCCGGGGTCTTATAGGCCCATATCACTATTAAACGTAGAAGTAAAGCTCCTAGCAAAATTCTTAGCAGATCGCCTAGCACTGTGTTTACCTGACATCATCGGACCCGAGCAGGTGGGATTTATAAAAAAACAAAGAGCAGTCCACAATGTTCGGAAATTGTTACTGGCGATGGAAATATGTAAAGAGAGGGGGGTGCCAGCTTGGGTGGTTAGCCTCGATGCTGAAAAGGCTTTTGACCAGGTGAGCTGGGAATTCCTATTTCAGGTCTTGGCAACTATAGGCATTACGGGCTGGTTTGCGAGAGCGGTCGGGGTCCTCTATGCAAAGCCCAAGGCCAGTGTGATAGTCAAAGGCAGGAGAGAGAGAGAGTTCCCCATCTGCAGAGGCACCAGGCAGGGTTGTCCGCTTTCACCACTGTTGTTCATATTGGCATTAGAACTAAAACACCTGCTCCATAACGAGGAAATAAAGGGAGTTGAGATGCGGACGATTTGCTACTGACACTGACAGACCCTAACAACTCCTTAGAAACAGTGCTGAGAGAGATTGAAAGATATGGCACTTGCTCTGGGTTTAGATTAAATTATAACAAATCATTTATACTCCCAGTTAATGCGGGGGAGGTGGGCAGGTGGAGTGGCCCCCGACCTTTGCAATGGACCCAAAATCCAATCATATACCTAGGCATACAGCTACCTGCAAACTTGGAAGCCTTATATAAAGAGAATGTTAGGAGATTATTGACAGAGACAGAGGAGAAGTTGAGCATATGGAGATCACTGCCTATTACGCTTTTGGGAAGGGTTGCCCTTTATAATATGTGTATAATTCCTAAGTGGTTGTACGTATTCCAGACTATACCACTATACTTGAAAAAGAAAGATGAGAAGAAATTGACCAACATTACAGAGAGATTTCTCTGGCAGGGGAAGAGGGCGCGCCTTCCATTGTCCACTTCAACAATCCCAGTGGAACATGGGGGCCTTGGACTACTAAGTGCAAGACATTTAACAGTGGCATGTGGGATGCGCCATATAAATGACTGGTACCGGGGCACAGAGGAGTTTTCCAGCACCATACTGGAGACACAACTAGTACCCCGAATACACTTTTCTAACTACTTGCACGTGGGAGGAGGCCCCATCCCAGAGCTGTTAAAGTATTCAGGGATAATGTCAACAGCTAAAGCGACGTGGGCCTGGATCTGCCGGCTACACAGATTTTCTGAAAGAGTGACTCTGTTCCGGTCCATCTGTGGAAACAGGGACTTTGCACCTGGAAATCTATATGCGGTATTCCACAGGTGGAGACAAAAGGGGGTGGAATACCTGCTGCAGGTACTTACCTTAGAGGGTAAGATAAAGTCGTTCCCAGATTTACAGAGGGAATATGGGCTGGAAGAGCGAGACAGATTTCACTACCTACAACTCAAACATTATATCGGAACACTGACATGGGAATGGCTGGCAGAGGATGTGCAAGAAGAGCTGGCGACAGCATTTTCACTGGGGGCGCAGCAGGAAGTGCCACTAACCTATCACCACAGACACATCCGGGACACAGCAGCGGAAGTGGATTATCGGCGACTGGCAGAGCAGTGGAAAGAGGACCTATTGATTGACATTACGGCTATACAAGTGAAAACACATATTCTATCCATCAGGCGCCTAACTAAAGCAGCGAGTCAGTGGGAAGTGCAGTACAAATTTGTGTTGCGACTGTATGTTGCCCCCCCGTAGAGCTTTTCATTTGGGAGCGTCCCCCTGGGGCTCATGCCCCAAGTGTGGAAGAGAGGGGGCAACACTAGGCCACATGTTCTGGAGATGCAGGGCAGTAGAGGAATTTTGGAGAGACATTTTAACTTATGTATCACAGATATGGGGCTCAAAGTGGACATATGACGCTGCCCTATTGTTCGGGCACCCTAGACTGAGTACGCCTAGGCCCAAAGGATATACGGAATTTGTGATAAAAGCAACCATCTCTGCCAAGCAAGTGATTTTGGCAGAGTGGATATCAAAGAAACCGCCTACTAAGCAGTCATGGAGAGTCAGAATGTTGTACTTAATGCGCCTAGAGCATCAAGAACATTCCACTTTAGACTCGGTAGCGGGAAAGAAATTTCAACGATGCTGGGTGCCCTTATGGCAGACTCTCACACCGGCAGCCCGGAGTCACCTGTTAAACCTCTAGAGACTACCTTGATTGTATTGATGCGTGAAGAGATGATGCTTATATTCTTATGCTTTATATTGGAGAGTTAGGGGTGAGAAGGGTTAAGGATTGACAGGTTGGGGGGAAGGGGGGAAATAAGCAAATGCTGTAACCAGATAAGAGTTAGTTTGACAAAGGGCAAAATTTTCATGGTTGAGCATATCTGTGCATGCTTGAACTGTTGGACAGTCATTGTTTATTGTATTACTGTGGTTGGTTACAATAAAAAAGAGTGAAACATAAAGGCAGGTGGCAGGAGACGAGGGCTGACTGCAGCGCCAGCGGAGCACCCCCCCCCCCCCCCACACCCACCCAGCGTTCACATCATTTCAAAACCCTGCCCGTCTCTAGCTTTCCCTCTCTTCGTGAGTTCATTCAGCCTCAGAGTCCCGCCTTCTGACGTCATTTCCTCGAGGGCGGGACTCTGAGGGAATGAATTCATGAAGAGAGGGAAAGCTAGAGACGGGCAGGGTTTTGAAATGATGTGAACGCTGCGACATAGGTAAATTAAACATTTAAACCTCCAAGCGGTATGGTGGCACAGAACCGCAGCAGCGCCCTTGAAGGCAGGCGCCCCCCTGCAGTGCTTACCCTGCTTACCGTGTTGGCACGGCCCTGCCTTTCACTATCACTACCAGCCTCTTTGCTCCTCCTTAGGATCCACCTGCTGCAAGCCGCTCTGCTTCTCTCCGCTCCTTGGGGAAATCCCTTTTCCTTCAGGCAGGCTGGGAGTTGTGGCTCCTTCCCAGTGAAACCCTTTTCTTCCCTCTGGCATCTGGGAACCGACCCTTCCTTCCCACTGGCTCCTTCCTTCCAACTGGCCTCTAGGGAAACCACCTTTCCTTTGTCATGGACCTCTTTTCCCTGCTGGACAGTGTTGCCAGATGGCAAATAATTTTCCAGCCCAATTTGTGGCCAAAAGTAGCCCAATATGAATAAGGTTAATACAAAATTAATAAGGTTGATATGAATATTAATAAGGTCAGTATGAATATTGATATTGTAATTATTGTAATCATCAGCATAACTATCATGTTCAGCATAGCCAGTATAAACAGCAACATAATCATCATATTATTAAGGATACTAATAATAATATCAAACTCTCTTTATTTTTCTTTTTCATAAAAAGTAGACTTTAAAATTAATTTGTGTAAGCACTTAGCAGTCCAAAACACTCCCCTGTTTTCTTGGATTGCTGAGAGAGTAAATCCCCATAGAGAGTCACTGAGGAGAGTGACTGGTAGGAAGAAGCCCAGCCTAAGGGGAGTAGTTTTGAAATAAAATGCAGAGAGAAAGTGCCCTGGGACTGAAGAGTGATGGGGGGGGGGGGGGGGGGGGGGGGGAGTTTGAAAGGAGATAAAGCTAAGGTTATGCCCTTTAGGGGGGTCCTTGGTTGCTTGATGGTCCCCTGCCACTGATCTGGAGGAGAGAAAGGGGAATTCCAACTGGGAGAAATGTGATCCTTGACTGTAAAGGGGAGTTGTGGCTCAGCAAAACAGCAACTGAAGAGTAGTGGGGCTACGGGTAGGCAGAAGAGAGACCCAGCCTAGGAACCATGGATCAGAGCCAGGTAATACCTATCCCAAGACCAGGGTGGATCCAAAATGCGGATCATTGCTGGAGGGAGGTCAGGCCACAGGGGTCAGGACCTGTGAAACTGAGAGGAGAACAGCCTTTGGAACACAATTGTCTGGGATAGACGTGGTCAGGAGTCTGTAAAAAGTGTACATATATACAAGGGAGGAGAATTTAGGAGTTCCCCTGGGGGGAATACCAGAAGGATTGTGGTTTTAAAGGATTTGCATTCAAGGTTGGAGAGTTGATATGCTTTGATGTTCCTGATTTTGTTGAGTTGAAAACAGTTTGAGTTGTATAAAAGGCTGATTCCAACGTGATTTTTGGACTTGAAGTGTCAGTGTTTCCTGAGCGTGCATGCAAATGAGCTGCTCGCTGTTAGCTCATTTGCACACGATTTCCTTCCTAAGGAGGGGAATCCAGTGCAGAGCAGCCAAGCATTATGCGTGGCTGCTCTGTGCATGTCAAAGATGGCTTTATACATGCAGACAAGCTGCGTGTATAATAGCTGTCTACATCCTTAAATAAATTGCCATCTACAACCTTAGAAAAATACAAGTGCAGGTGAAAACGTCCAAGTGCTCGTCAAGGACATCTTTTCTTTTTTTTTTTTTTAGAGTATGGGTGAAGGACGTCCTTCGCTATGCCTCCAGTTGAGGAGGTCCAAAATGTGATGTTTCTGTGAGAAGGATGTCCATGCCTGCTATGCCTCTGACATCCCCTTTATTTATCTGGATTTTGGATCACAAGTAGCAGCAGTAGAATTTGAACCAGCCACCTCTGGATTGCAAGACTAGTGCTCTAACCACTAGGCCACTCCTCCACTCCACTCTACTCCACTGCTTTGAAATTTGGCTGTCCTTGTGAGGGGGGGGGGGGGGAGCCAGTTCAGGACATCCAAAATGTTTGAAAGAAGGACGTCCACATCTTCGCTATGCCTCTGCTGACACATACATACCTCCCCTCCCAGGGACCTGCATACTGCTGCAATGGACCTGAGTATGGCATTTCAGGCTGGCAAAAAAAGTTTTTAAAGTTGTTTTTTTCAGGGTGGGAGGGGGTTAGTGACTACTGGGGGAGTCAGGGGAGGTCATCCTCAATTCCCTCCGGTGGTCATCTGGTCAGTTCACGCACCTTTTTGAGGCTTGGTCGTGAAAAAAAATGGACCAAGTAAAGTCGGTCAAATGCCTGTCAGGGATGCCCTTCTTTTTTCCTGTATCAGCTGAGGACGCCCATCTCTTAAGCATGCCCTCTTCCCGCCTTCGGTACACTGCCGACACGCCCCTGAGAACTTTGGTTGACCCCGCAATGGAAAGCAGTTGAGGACGCCCAAAATTGGCTTTCAATTATGCCGATTTGGGCGACCCCTGAGAGAAGGACGCCCATCTCCCGATTTTGAAAATGCCCCTGATTGTGTGCTCCAGCTGTCCCTACCGGATCAATCCCGTGCTGGTTTAATTGTGGTGCCTGGATTATGGAACTGGGTCCTATAAGAAAGAGGGGGCAGCGGGTCATCTGGCAATGTGAGTCCCACACATCTATGGAGGGAGAAGGGCATGGATTGGGCCAATTCACCAGAGGTCTCAGTCAGAGGATCAGTCCTACAGGGTACCTTGGGGGAGGATCCCGAGGCTAAGCCTGAAATGCCAATCAGCCCGGCAACTGGAGTGGAGATGTCATCAGAAACCCCCTCCAGAAGTTGCTGGAAGAGGTGGCTGGGGTGAAGGACAAAACGGGCCCAGTGTCCACCTGCTGAGATTGGGGGATCCTGGGCGAGAAAAACAAAGTGATAGCATTCTCATTACTTCCTCGTCATTATCGAACAGTAGTCCGGAGCCTCAGAGTGATTGGATCCGTGGTTGGGGCGATGACAGCAGCCAGTGGAGATGGAGGTATTAGAGACCTGGGAGGAGGCCTCAGTGATGCTGAGGAGGGTGACTCTGGTGTTCATGCTGTTGAGGGAGAAAGTGGAGCTCCCAAATAAGCTGCCAAAGGTCCTATGGCCCTGTCAAACCTGCATCATGTGGAAGATGGCAAAGGACCTAGAAAGAGGTTTGCAGGTGCCAGCGACCATGCTGGATTTCTTGTGTTTAGCCACTAGAGAGCTGGATGCCAGCATACCAATCAATCTGGCCTCTGAGTGGGTGGTTCATAGTCCTGAGGTGGATCATCTCCTCCAGACCCTATGGATCCCCACCAATGTTGAGGACTCTGAGGGGCATCCTGAGCTAAACCCCGAAGTCCTGGAAGCGACATCTGGATTGACAGTGGCAGAGCTGCTGGGATTAAGCTTCCGAAAGTGAGCTGAGTGGACCGCTACCTAACGAAACTGGTGTGAGACCTGTGGGGTTTGCCTTACTCGTATGTTCCCCAGAATGTGATGTGCCTTGTGGATGCACAACAAGAGGTCAAGGAAGAGAATTTTTGGTGAATAAAGAAAGATCCCACGTACCCTGTTGAAATGGAGGATCCGGGGATGAAGGGACATATCCTGATCCAATATGCAGACTGGACAGGGGGCCGGTCTGTCCGGACACACTGTGTTGAGTTTATGGATTCATACCAACACCCAAAATATTATAGGGTGACCAGGGCACTTCGAGGTGAGGTGATGGTTCAAAAACCCAACCCCAAATGGTATGGCTAAGCTAAATATTGAGTAGGACTCAGATCCATGAAAGACTTTTCTGTTCACTGTTTAAAATGATGGGTTGGATTTATGCAATAAAAATCTATGGGAACAAATAAAAGGACATTTCTGGTTGGGTCTAGGCCATGGTTATTAAGAAAATGAGAAAATAAAACTTCGAGTTGAGTTAGGAAATAAATGTATTAAGATATATAAGTGAAATGGATTTCAATCCTGGAGGGAGGTGGATTGGCCATACGAGTGGAAAGGGGATGTGTATGAAGATAATATGTTGCCTGAGCTGATGCATCGCTGAATAAAAGTTGGGAAAAGAAAGGGAGAGAAAAATAACTAAATAAGGAAAAAAGTGTTATATATTAATATGTTATGAAAGGTGATATATCCTATATAATAATTTGCACCTCCAACGTTGTACGTCTGGATGCCTGGGTTCGTAACATCCATAAGCACTCATTGCCCCGCCCTCGCGTCAAAATGTAATGACGTCAGAGGGTGGAACAGTGAGAGGGAAGGAAGCCAGTGCCAGCCAGCCAGAGAACATTCAGGTACAAATCGAGGGGAGGAGAGAATCGCGAAGGGAGGGAGGAAGGAAGGGAAGGAGAGGAGAGGGGAGGGAAGGACAGGGCAGAGGAGAATGGATGGGATGGGAGTACAGTAGAGGAGAGAATTGCGGGACACAGATGGCAGGGCAGGGAAGAGGAGAATCGCTGGATATGGAGGGGAGGGAAGAATTGCTGGACATGGAGGCATAGGTGCTGACTCCGTGGGTGCTCTGGGTGCTCCAGCACCCCCAATATTTGACCTGCCTGAAGTCCCAGAACGGAAGTTCCTAGCCAGCCCGACCTGCACTGGCCGCCTTCTTCTTCCAGTCCTTTGCCTGCTCCTCTCCTTCCTGCGTGCTGCACAGAATTGAAAAGTTCTTACCTCGGGGTCCAGCGGCAGCAGTGAAAGGCAAGCAAGATCGGCGCTTCAGCTTGCCTTCCCTTCTCTCTCAGCTCTGCCTCGGGTCCCGCACTCATTTCCTGTTTCTGCAAGGGCGGGACCCGAGGCAGAGCTGAGAGAGAAGGGAAGGCAGGCTGAAGCACCAAGCCTGCTCGCCTTTCACTGCTGGCACCGGACCCCGAGGTAAGAACTTTTAAATTCTGGGCGGCATGCAGGAAGGTGAGGGGCAGGCGGAAGACAGGGAGAAGAGGGCGGGCAGCGCAGGTTGGGCTGCCACTCGGAGGAGAGGGAGAAAGAAAGAGAGAGGGAGGCGGCGGGCCTGGAACTCGAAGGGGAGGAGAGGGAGGGAGGGAGGGGGCATGGAACTCGGAGCCCATATGCCATACGTGTTAATGAGCACCGTGTCAAACTCAGAATGGTCACGAGGCAGGAAATGCACCACAACTGGCCGTTGACATCCAGACTCCTGCGCCGCTCACACTCCATCGTAACCAGCAGGGTGGCGGGAAGCGGGCGAGTGCGGAATTCGCAACACAACTCGCCTCCTAACGGTTCCCTTAAAAACATAATCGCCATTACATGATAACCTTGCTAGTGCCCATTTCATTTGTGTGAGAAACGGGCCTTTTTTACTAGTATATTGTGAAGAAGGGGATAAGGGAACAGAGAGAGAGAGTACCGGCGGAGGAGAAGATAAGGCCCAGAGGAGGGGACAACCCATATTCTTAGCTCAAGGAGTTCCACATGTCAGAAGAAGGCATAGATCATTTTCCCGAGAGGGCTGGGGGCAGGGTAAAAACTACGATTCTCAGCAGCCCTTGAGGAGGTCTTACAACAGAATCAAAGACTTCTTATCCCAGCAGCCCCCGATGGAGCCCAAGCGAAAGGCAGGTAAAGGTGAAACCCAAGACACAGTCGGGAGGCCAGGAATGGAGGAGGAGCCTCTAAGCAGAACTAATCAGAGGGAGGAGGATCAGCTGGTGAATAGTTGGGGCGAGGAGCCCATTGAATGGAAGGGGGAAGAAAAGGAGGAGAAAGTAAGGCAAGAGGAACTGATGGAGATTGCAGCAGGTTACCGCTTGGTGCAGGGTCTTGGTAAACAAGGGAAGGCAGTGACTATCGTGGAGGAGCCAGGAAGCGATGAGGTCAAGTGGGAGGAAGCCAGGAGGTAGAGCTGGCCAGAAGAGGGAGGGGACCCCTGGGAACTCTCTGCCTCTGAACTGCTGATGGGATTTCTAAACTGCTTGTTTGAACTGCCTGTTTGGAAGTGCTTGTTTTCTTTGAACTGCTTGTTTTTCTTTGTGGAAGTTTTTTGCTTTTGGAATTACTTATTTTGAATTGCATCATTGAGACTGCTGAGATTCATGTCCTGTTGGCTTATGAACTGCATTTTTGAAGCTGTGGAGATTCCTGAACTGCTTCGCTTTTGGAACTACATTATTAAAAACTACTTTTTCTAAACTGTTTGTTTTGGGATTGCATGCTTGAAACCGCTGGGATAATTTCCCTGGCGGATATATCGGGAGCTGTGCTGGAATAGAACTGCTGACATACCTCAGGTCGGAGGGTACATCTGGAGGATTACAGGGAGTTGTACCTAAGTGGAGGCCAGAGTTTTCCTGAGAAGAGCGGAGGGATCCTTCACAATATATATACTTTTTTTTTTCAAGGCTGAGCAGGCTGCCACTCTAGCAGTACCTGGGTGTCCTGACTCATGCTGGAAGTGGGGTACAGCAGTTGTAGATTAAACAGGTTGCCACCCTGTAGAGTCTTTGGGTCTCCACTTTCAGTGGAAAAAGGAATATTAGGCTAGCCCAATAAAAAGGTATCATATTTTCCCATTTTCAAGTGCCTGAACTGAGCATATACAAACTGGGTGTCCTGTTCGTCTGGTGGGGTAAAGAGTGAAAGATTCTCCTAGAGAGAGGCGAGTATGATATGAGAATTGGGAAGAAACAGCGGCTTACCTGGGGCGGTGGGGGAGGTCCGCCCCAGGTGCATGCTGCAGGGGAGTGCAGGGAGCAGCAATGTGGCTGTCAGCTCCAGCGGTTCACTGAACCCTCTGATGTTACTTCCTGTTCCGGGGCAGAGGGAGCAGGGAACCTCTGGAGCCGACAACTGCATGGCTGCTCCCAGCACCCCAGGAGGTAATAGTAATGCACCCGTGGAGGGGTGTCTTGAGGTGATGCGCCAAGGGGGGGAACACTGCACCCAGAGGGACAAAGATGCTGCACCGGGGGTGGGGGGGTGGGGGGGATGACACTGCATCTGGGGGGGGGGGGGAGGTGCACAGCGGTGTTCCGCCCATGGAACACCACTGGGAAGAAAAAAAAAGGACCCCCTTCCCCATTGATAATGTGTCCAATGGGTGAGGAAGGAGAGACTTCACACTGGACCAGCATGTTAATATATATTCTGTAAAAAAAACAAAGGATATACAAGGTACTCACTCATCAAGGTGCAAAAAGAAGGAGAACCACAGCACAGTTTATAACAGCAAAATTGAATTATTATTACTAATTTTATATTGGTTTTTAAACTGTATTGCAGTTTTTGTTTTATCTTTTTCAACATATATTCTGCATCCAAACTAATCCTTCTTCCAACAATGGGTGCAAAGCAGAACTAAGACATTTCCTCACAGAACTCAACATACAAAAAATAATTTCTGATTCTAGTGTCATCTCAATAACAACAGCCACATAAACTTTCTTCAGTACCAGTCATATTGTCAAATAATAAAAAAAATCTACAAAAATCATTCAGGGAATATAGAAAAAATCTACCATACCATAATAGCACCAATTTCCTTAATTCATTCAAGGAGCTTATGTAGAAAACAGCAGCACTGTAAATTTTGTAGTGGGCCCTAGAACATCCATATACCTATTTGGAAAACTGAACAGGCCAGATTATTACAGACCTCAAAACTGGAACTCCTTGCTAACAGAACACCTGACCCTGGTCACACTCTCAGAACATAGATAGATTCTCACATGGTACATAATGTACTACCTACCTAAAAATAGAAATATGCAGGGCCTTTTTTTCAACTGGTATGCAGTACCAGCACCTTTTTTCCCATCCATCCCTGGAGCAGCAAAACCCACAGGCTGCAGCTCCAAGGGATTGATGGCAGGTGAGCAGCAATGAAAGCAAGCCCAGCAGTACATGAAGCAGCAGCGCAAAGCCCCAGCATTTACTTAATTTAGTTTGAGCTGCCTCCTTCTGTTTTCACTTCTAATGCTAGAGGTTGTGGCAGTCATTTTGACACCAGAGCCACTAGAGACAGGAGTGATTAGGGTTTGCTCCTGCCTTGATCTTTCACTAGACCACCATGAAACTTAAGGTAGGCCTGTGGGGGCCTACTGCAGAGCTACCAAGGGGTCCTGATTTTTGAAAGGAAGATTTTAGTACACATCCCCAGTCCCGCACCACTCTGCCTTGGCCCCACCCATTCTGCCTCATGGCTCCACCCCCCTGGCACACCTCAATCTCAAGGCCATTGCAGAAAATATTTTATTTACACCTGTGACAGCAGGGATGGGGTAAGAGGGAGGGTTTCAGTTCACTCATACCCCCTATCTGGCATCTATTCCCCCAGGGGCATAACCGCAAGGGGGTCTCGGCTCCCCCACTTTGAGCTTAAGCCCACTTCAAAATTGTGGCACTGGTTGAATCGCTGGCAGAGATGCCCAAGCCCGCTAGCTGAAGAGGTCCACTGCATGAGCCCCCTACCATGCTGTTTGAGCAGTGCAGCAGCCGGCAGAGTGCTTCAGCTGCTGATGCTGGACCCCCTGCATATGCTCAGTTCAGACACTTGATAATGGAAAATAAGATGGTAGCTTTTTAATGGACTAGCCTAATTCCTTTTTCCATTAGCTTTCAGAGGCCAAACCCTCCTGCCTCAGGTCAAGTCACTGCTGTTATAGAATCCTATCCTGGACTTGAGGAAGACTAGTCAAAAATGTATTGAAATTAGTCCAATATAAAGGTATCATCTTATTTTCTATTTTGTGTTGTATTTGTATTTATTAACCTTTATTAACATAGCTACATTACTTTATCCTAAATTAATAATAAAATTATTTTCTCTACCTTTGCTATCTGGCCATTTACTTTTTCCAGTTGTGTTGCTCCCGTTCTCTTGTTTCTGCTTTCCTTCATCTTCTCTTCTCTTTTACCAGGGTTTCCTGACTATTTGTCATTTTTCTCCCTCCTGTTTTTTCAGTTTTCTTCAATTTATTTTTATGCCTCTCTGTCCAGATTTAATTCATTCTTACCATCCAGTCTTTAATTTCCCTCTTTGTACTTCATCTTTTCCTCATCCTTGTTCTCCCCTATGCTTCTTCCTCTTATTCTCCAGTCTTTCACTAACTCTATCCTCTACCCCTTTCCATCCAGCATCTACTCTCTTTCTCCCCATTCTTCCAGCATCTCCTCCTCTTTCTCTTGGCATCCTTCCATTCAGTGTTTCCTCTCTTTCTCTCAGTACCCTTCCAACCAGCGTCTTCCCTCTCTCTCCCTACCCTTCCATCCAGTGTCTTCTTTCTCTCCCTACCCTTCCATCCAGTGTCTCCCCTCTTTCTTTCTTTCTTTCTCTCTCCATCCTTCCAGTGTCTCTCCTCTTTCTCTATGCATCCTTCCATCTAGAATCTTCCCTTTTTCTCTCTCCATCCTTTCAGTGTCTTCCCTCTGCATTCTACCATCCAGAGTCTCTCCTGTTTCTGTCTCCATCCTTTCAGCATATTTCCTCTTTCTCTATCTCTCCTTCCATCAATCATCTCTTTCTCTCTCCATCCTTCCAACCAGGGTATCCCCCTTTCTCCCCATCTTTCTACCCAGCATCTTCTCTAGCCTTTTCCCATCCATGTCCCCTCTTTCTCGCCCCATCTTTCCACTCATCACCTCTCTCTCTACCCCTCTTCCATCCATATCCCCACTTTTCTATCTTTTTCCTCCCCTCTCTCAATTCAGCATCTCCTGCCTCTTTCTCCACACCCCCTTCCCTACCCTTCCCTCCCATCTTACATGGCATCTTCTGTCCTGGGTTGGCCACTGCTGTTTCTCACAATGATGAACAGCAGTGGTCGCGGGAAAAGAACAAATAGGAAATGTGGGGCTGCAGCCTTCAGGCATGCAGTGTTGGCTCTGCCAGTCCTCTGCTCCAGAATGGGAAGTTGATGTCACCAGGGGGCAGGGGACCGGCAGAGCTGACAGCGCATGCCCGAAGAAGCAGCAGCTGCAGTGCGGTGGTGCAGTATCTCAGCACATGAGTGGGAGAATTTCCCACTTTGGCAGGAGTGTGGGAAATGACCT
The DNA here is from genome assembly GCF_901765095.1 of Microcaecilia unicolor. Lineage (NCBI taxonomy): Eukaryota > Metazoa > Chordata > Amphibia > Gymnophiona > Siphonopidae > Microcaecilia > Microcaecilia unicolor. Next base: position 66,115,027 of record NC_044039.1, on the reverse strand, counting down.
GCCAAAGTGGGAGTCTCCCACTCAAAGTGGAGACTTGGCAGGTCTGCTACTGGAACATGGGAGGTGTGACTGATTGGGAGGGGGAATCAGATCCTGATGAGGGGAGGTCAGGTCCTGTTGGAAGGGGGGAACAGTACAAGGTACAGACCGGTACCTGGAAGCTATGCAAGTGCCGACCAATATTCAATGCATATCTAAGTGGGCATAATAAAGACTGCTTTTTATGTGGTCCTATCTGCCTGCTTATCTATGCGGGCATCGACATTGAATATTGCTGGTATTCATATAACTATGAGCTCATCTCTGACTCTGCCCCTGTAAAGCCCCTCTCCTGCCCATTTTCAGGATGGCCAGATCATGCTGGTATTCTGCCGCACTACCTGGTTAAGTGGTGCTGAATATTGGGGACTGGCCCACTGAATGTGGTTTAAGTGGGCAAGTGCTTAAATTGCTTTGAACATCTAGCCCATAATGGCTGTAGCTGAGGTTTCTGAGGAATTTTTGTACATACCAGCTTGAATACAGTTCTACTTATATACTTCTGTATTTCTTTGCTGTGCATGACAGGTTGACTTCTTGGTTACAGTCAGACGCCCACAGGTTTTCTCAGCAGATTGCATATTGCAAACATTTGCCAAATAGCAGAGCCAAACTCAGTGATTGTCTCTACATGCCCAGTGGCTTTGTGTCTTACAGCCAGAAAGGGCCAAAGAAAGGTACTCCTGACTTGCTGAAAATGCCACACATTGCAACACCTTGGGTCTGATTCAACAAGGCTTTCTCCCATTCTCTGTTTATGGGAATGCAAGCTTAGTGAACCAGGACCATTATAAACTATCAAGTACATATTTAATCAGCTTATGAAAAGTAAAAATGTAAATATGGTAAAACTTTAATTTGATTGCTTTGTTCATGAGGATCCTTTTCTTTTGAGTGCATTAAATTGTTGATTTTGTGTGTGGTGCAGTGAAATAAGACCTATTATAAACTGTGACCTTTCCCTAACCTGGCTTTCAGAGAGTGAAAGAGAGAGTGTGTGTGAGATAGAAATTTAAAGCTGGCAAATCAACTTTCCTAGATGAACAATGAGCTATGTTGTATCTAAAAATATTTAGTAGTTTTATAATTTTTTCCCCACATATAAAGCATGTCTTACTTGCAGAAAAGGGGTCTTAAAAACTGCACAGCCAAATGTGCATGCTGACGAGATAGAATACATTTATATGCCCACTGTACATAAACGTTCCTGGGATGTAGTTTTGGTGGAGCAAGAGTGGAGTTGTTAAAGTACACACATACTTTACAAAATACTTGAGTACAAGCATGGGAATTAATTTCGTAAAGCAGGTTGTACACACACAAAATTGGAAACATATTATAAGTAAGTGCGATGACAAAATTTCCTCTCATTCTATAACTTGCCCCTCGATATTCAGCTGGTGGTGGGTAGCACCTTTACTGTCCACCATCAACGTTAAACCCAAATATTCAATGTTGGCTGTTTCTGGCAACTGGTTTTTAATATTCAGTTTCCTTTTTGACCACGGCAATTTAATTGGTTAAGCTGATATTCAGCAATAACTGGTTAAGGGGCCTTTTAACTAAAGCATGGCAAGCCCACTGTGGGCTTGGCGTATGGCAACCTGAAACTACAGCTAGCCAAATGTGGCTGCCGGTGGTAGTTCCGCCCCAGGACGTGACATTTCTGGCACTGTCGGTTATTGCTGGGTTAACGTGGGAGCCCTTACTGCCACCTCAATAGGTAGCATGGGTCGATATTCCATCTATTTTATCATCCCCAGTTCTGGATCTCAGAGGGGTGAACAAGTCTCTCAGAGTGCTGCACTTCCACATGGAGACTCTTCATTTTGTTATAGCCTTGGTCCAGCCAGGCAAGCTTCTCACCTTATTGGACTTCAATGAGGCTTATTTTCATATCCCAATTTGGCCTCTTCACAGGAAATTGTCCAGTTTGCAATTCTGGGAGATCATTTTCAGTTCAAGGCCATGCCTTTTGGCCTTGCCACTTTTGCACATTTTCAAAAGTTATAGTGGTGGTGGTAGCCTTTCTTCACTGGCAAGGGATCCAGGTACATCCTTACCTGGACGACTGGCTAATTTGGGCATCTTTTTATCAAGAGAGCCTTTGCAGTACACAGACAGTTCTGCCTCTTCTTTCTGCACTGGGTTGGGTGGTGAATTACAGCAATAGTCATCTCACCCCTACCCAGACCCTGGAGTTTCTGGGAGTGTGCTTCAGTTCCCAGGTGGGGAAAGTTTCCTGCCTCAGCATCATCAGCAAATTCTCAGGCTTCTCTCTCTTCCCTGCCTGCGTGCATGGGATTATACTTCCGTTCTTGGTTCTATGGTGGCAACTTTGGGCGAAGTTCTACATGTGGCCCCTACAGTTGTCCCTGTTGAGCCGGTGGTCTCTGGTCTCGGGGACTTATGATCAGCTGGTGCTGTGGATGCCTCAAACTAGACAGAATTTGACTTGGTAGCTTCTACCTGCCCTTACAGACTCCCAGTTGGTGTATTCTCAGCTCCGATGCCAGCCTCTACCACTCTGCACAAGGCTGCTGGTCGAGAGTGGAGGCTTCCTGGTCCATCAGCATATTGGAACTTTGAGCCGTCTGTAGAGCTCTATTAGCCTTTATGCCTCTTCTTCACGGGAGGCTGGTGCGCGTGCTCTCAATGTCACAGCCATGTCTTATATCAACAGACAAGGAGGAACAAAGAGTGTATCTGTAGCCCAGGAGGCTCATCTTCTTTTTTAGTGGGTGGAATTGAACATTCCAATGATTTCAGTGTCTCACATAGCAGGTTCACTAAACTTGCAAATGGATTTCCTCAGCAGAGTGTCTCTGAACTTGGGAGAATGGCAGCTGTCAAAGACTACATTTCACCTCATTTCCACACAGTGGGGCCTTCTGGTTCTGGACCTTATGGCATCCAGACTCAGTGCACAAGTACACAGATTCTAAAGCCACTTCAGGGAGAAAGACTCCCTAATAATGGGTGCAGTGCTATAGTCTTGAACGTTGGGCAGACTCCTTTATGTTTTCCTCCATGGTCTCTCATGTAAAAGATATTACACAGGAATGTACGTCATCCCAGGAGCTCCGGACTGGCCCAGATGTCCTTGGTATGCGGACCTCATCCGTCTTCAAATTGCTCCTCAGCTGACTCTTCCTCCACAGTTGGGCTTATTGCACCAAGGTCCTGTACTTATGGAGGATCCCTTATGGCTCTTGAAAGGGTGTGATTGAGGGATAAGGATTATGCGAATTATGTTATTATTACCTTACTGCAAGCCTAAAAGCGGTCCACTTCTTCTTCTTATGCTAGAGTGTGGAGAACATTTGAGAGCTGGTTGTCACGTCCCTTACCTGCGCCGTCCTGCCCGCTGTGATGCCTCGCTCCACGAGCAGGAGAGAGCGGGGTATCGCTGGCTATGGGCGGCGTGGTCGGGGAGTCTTGCCTGCCTCCTGGACGGTGCCGGTTCGCCGCTGTAGCGCTGTGGTGGCCGGAGAGCACCGGCGCTGCCAAAATGGCCGGCGCTCACAAGCTAGAGAGTCTCTTCCGGGTGCGGGACCCGGGAGTATAGAGAACGCCCCTTCTGGGCCCGGATTGGCTGGTCGCGGCTGGACTCCGCCTTCTCTCTGTGACCAGCCTATCCAGAGCCCTGGGGCTGGTTGTTGGCTCCACCTCCCGGACAGCTGATGGTTGTCTCCCTGTTGGAGGGGGCTATTTAAGTGCAGAGGCTGGCAGAACACTTTGCTTCGGCTTCTGCTTGTGTGGATACCTGAGTTCGGTGTGTTTGGATTGTTTTCCTGCTGTGATCCTGTTTTGGACCTGGACTTTGCTTTTGCCTGCCGCCTGCCTTGAACCTCTGTTTGGACCTGGACTTTGCTTTTGCCTGCCGCCTGCCCTGAACCTCTGTTTGGACCTGGACTTTGCTTTTGCCTGCCGCCTGCCTTGAACCTCTGTTTGGACCTGGACTTTGCTTTTGCCGGCCGCCTGCCCTGAACCTCTGTTTGGACCTGGACTTTGCTTTTGCCTGCCGCCTGCCCTGAACCTCTGTTTGGACCTGGACTTTGCTTTTGCCTGCCGCCTGCCTTGAACCTTTGTTTGGACCTGGACTTTGCTTTTGCCTGCCGCCTGCCTTGAACCTCTGTTTGGATCTGGACTTTGCTTTTGCCTGCCGCCTGCCTTGAACCTCTGCTTGGACCTGGACTTTGCCTTAGCCTTTGCCTGCCTTGAACCTTTGGTTGGACCTGGACCTTGTCTTTGGCCATCTGTCTGCTGTCCATCCTGTGTACCGTCCTGCCCTCCTTTGGGAGTTCCTGTCCTGACTCTCCAGGTAAGGTCAGAACTGTCTGGCTGCCAGACGTTGTTTGGCACAGGGGCTCACATATCGGGGTATAGGCCTGACACTGGTCTGCACAGAATGGTGTTTCTCCATTTCATGCTTCCTTGTCTCAAATCATATCCTTCCTTCTGGAGGGATTCAAAAAAGCCCTGGCTCTCAATTCATTCAAGGTTCAGCTGGCAGCATTGGTGTGTCATAGAGGCAAGATACAGAATGCCTCGTTGGCTGCTCACCCTGATATAGTGCAGTTTCTAAAGGGAGTCATTCATCTGCATCCCCCTCTCTGCAATATTTGTCCTCAGTGGAGTCTTCAAGTAGTTCTTAAGGCTCTTCAGTCAGCCCCCCTTGAGCCTCTTCATTCAGCAACTATCAAAGATCTTACTTTAAAGGCAGTATTTCCAGTTTCAATTTTGTCAGCACGAAGAGTTTCAGATCTTCAAGATCTCTCTTGCAGGGATCCCTTTCTTTGCTTTTCTGACTTGGGAGTTTCCATACAGACAGCTCTGTCCTTTTTGCCAAAGATTGTATCTCCTTTTCATGTAAATCAGACTATTTCTCTTCCTTCTTTTCTGCAGAATATGCTTTTCTGCAACTGTTGGATGTGAAGTGCATCCTTATGTCCTATCTTACCATTACCGATGGTTTCAGGTGATCTGATCATTTTTTTGTCCTCTTTGTGGGACCCTGGAAGGGTTTGCTAGCCTCCAAAGCAACAGTAGCTTGATGGCCTAAGGAAGTGTACTACTTTGGTATTGCTCACTTAATTACCTGCTCACTTAAGTACCACAGACTACTCGGAGTATGAAACACTACAGATTCTTTTGAATTCGTATTGGGTAAATGAAACTCTTTATTAGTACTTCAAATGGAGAGTGTATATTACCATTATTGTTCCAACTACACAATGATTTATATATATATATATATATATATATATATATATATATATATATATATATATACACACACACACATACTGATCAAATCATCTAACTAAGAAAAAGCTTTCAAACAGATATTTACATATATATTTATACATACAACATCACTGGTCAGGAATTTCAGGCTCTTGTCATCAGCTGGGGAAGCCAGATCCAGCGAAAGCTTGAAGTTTGAACACAGGAACGGATCCAATGATCTCTGCTTCTGCACAGCACGTCTGCTTGCAGATGACCTCCGAGCTTTTGCTGCAGCATGGCCCCCTTTATAGAGAGTTAAACTTGTTTTCAGAGCCAAGGAAAATTACCAGAATGAACAGAAGATGCAGTCACATGCTCTCGCACAAGCTGGCTCCAAGGACATTCCAGCCTATTTTTTTTCACAAGAAAAGTTACTTTTAGTCAAAAACAGAAGAGTTTTAAAGTGTACAATCGGTCAAAAGCAAGACTGAAAAGCAATTCTTATTATTTTCCATCACATTCTTTGCTTTTCAATTTTGCTTATATGATAATGGTATAATAGAGTAACTATGAGCTACTTTTCACATATAATAGATAAGACAACAATTCCATATAGTCAGGGCTGTGCCTAGGGTCTCCGGCGCCCCCCTGCAGTTGGCGCCTCTGGCACCCCCACGTTGGCACCGCGCCGCCGCCGCCCCCCCCCCCCCCGTTGGCACCATGCCGCTCCCCCCGAAAACAATCACTACACTGCCCGCCCTCTTTTCCCCAGATCCTTTTCCTTTTTTTTTTTGTTTAAATTTACCTCTGTCCGGCGGCAGCGTAGCGTCAGTGAGAAGGAGGCGGCGCTCCCCCGCCCCGACGTGTCTACTAGTATTCTTCCCTTTGCTAAGTGTCCTGCCTTCTTCTGATGTCATTTCTGACGTCAGAAGAAGGCGGAACACAGCGAAGGGAAGACTAGTAGACACGTCGGGGCGGGGGAGCGCTGCCTCCTTCTCACTGACGCTACGCCGCCGGACAGAGGTAAATTTAAACAAAAAAAAAGAAAAAGGATCTGGGGAGAAGAGGGCGAGGTAAGCATGGTGCGGCGGGGCGCCCCCCAGAGGATGGCGCCCTCCTGCCATGCTTACCTCGCTTACCATGTTGGCACGGCCCTGTATAGTTAAAATAATGATTGTGCAAAGTATAATTAAAATTGGATGAAATAGCAGATTTAATGTTTTGGTAGCTGAAGGTGAATGTCCAAAGAAAATGTCCCACCAATTATGGGTGGTTGCTTTCTGCAAGTGTGAAGAAATATCCACAAGCGTATCTCCAGCGAGAGTTGTATCAATCTGGTGTTGAAGTAAAGTTTTATTGCGCTTCTGCAAGTATTCCTGGAAACGTTCAGTACTTTGTATGGCATCTCTCAAGAGTTGTAAACTTAATGAAATATCAGCTATGTCCAGTACTTGTGGATACCAATATAGGGTTAATTGTTGTTCCATATCAGGTACAAAAGTGACATTGGTAAAACAACCAGAAAAAGGATAAGATAGATTATGTAAATGGGTTACATTAACATCATAAGAAGCTAAACAAATGTATTGAGCACTAATTTCAACAAACATACTAAAATTAGCAGGGAGTATAGTCCAAAGGCAAACAATAGAATGCTGTAATAAACACGGTTCATATAAAGGAGAATGTTGTCCACAAATCAGTGGCGTAGCTACGTGGGGCCTGAGGGGGCCGGGGCCCCCGCAGATTCACCCCAGGACCCCCCTCCCGGTGAACCCGCCCCCGCCGCCGCCTACCTTTTACTTTTGCTGGCGGGGGATCCCACTTCCCGCCAGCCGACGTCTTCTCAGTCCTTCCTGCTCTTCAATTTGTTTGCTGACGTCCTGCACGTAATTGTACGTGCAGGACGTCAGACTCAGAGAACAGTTCTGTTCTCTGAGTCTGACGTCCTGCACGTCAGGAAACAAATTGAAGAGCAGGAAGCGACTAAGAAGAAGACGTCGGCTGGCGGGGAGTGGGATCCCCCGCCAGCAAAAGTAAAAGGTAGGCTGCAGCGGCGGCGGGTTCACGGCGGGAGAGGGGGGCGGCAATGTCGGCGGTGGGGGGGTGGCGCCGGGGGGAGGGCTAAAATGTGCCCCCTCCCCCCGGGCTCTGGACCCCTCTCCCACGGAAGGCTGGCTACGCCCCTGCCACAAATAGCCCCATTAATGGTATGTTGACAAAATTCTAATTTGTAAGTAAAAATTTTCTGTCCCAATATAATTTCCGGAAAAATGTGGTAACCAAAATTCATTAACAAAAGCAATGGGCAAAATTATAAATTTACACAAGACACGTTGTTTGGTTACATTAAAGTGTACAATTTGCCCAGAACAAAAGAGGTCAGTGCATACTACAGTATTTGGAGTTATTAAAATCCAATTTGCGGAAGGAATCCACCGGTGAAAGATCCGCCTCCACAAATATTCAGAATTAGTCATTAAATCATCCTGAGCCTTATTCCTTTCTATAAGGGCAAATAAATGCTGCAATATGCACGTAGTCCAATTCATAAAATATGTAATATTGACATTTATTTGTAATTGGGCTATTTGAGTATAATTGAAAAGATTTAGGAAACTTTTATCATATTGTAAGGTCATCTGTTGTGGTTCAAATACTGTGGGCATCCACTGAGCTTGCAAAGTGATAAGCTGATTAATATCAGTTCCAATACGCTTAGCTTTATAAGCTAAAGTCTCAGCATCAATAGCATTTATTATGCCTACACTTGCACCAAAAGCTCCCAATAATGTATCATACCAAGCTCCTTTAATTCTACATTTAGGCAGTTGAGGAAAAGTAATATTAAAATGAATAACATTCTTTTGATGGTTTATAGCAGTATTTATACAGGTAGAAGGTACACAGACTAGATTATCGGTGTGTACCCCTGGATTTGAATCAAGTATAGTGACATAATCAATCCACCAGGTACAGTTCTTGATAGGAGTAGCATTTACACAAAAAAGCGTATAAACATTTGCTAACAATATATTGGTAGTATAAATGTCCACAATGCTTGCAGCTTTAGGACAACAGTGTCGTAATGTCTGTCTTTGGTTTAAACGAAATTTAGCTGTGCAAGTCATTAAATTGACAACATCAGATCTGGGTGTTATTAATAACTTGAGCAAAAAGTAATTGTTTATCTTGCGGTTGGACATAAGCTCATTCATATAGCTGAACTCCTTTCCATAATCGTATCTTTGTTCCTGTGAAAGCAATAGTTACCACAGGGCACGCTCGATAAGCTGTGCATTTCACTCTGATTCTTTCATTGCCCAATCAGCTTGTCTTGTCGTTCGGTGGTCAGATGTAGTCGTCCACCGGGGGTAATGGCAGTACCCAGAAACACCATAAGAAGGAGGATTATACTGATTCTTACAAGGATCTATGAATGAAACATGTTAACAGATTAGTTACTCTCTGAGATAACATTTATTCGCTGGAACATAAGTCCATTTTTCCTGCCCAGATCGGAGAATTAGGACAGTATTGTCTGCTCCTTGGGCAATAATTTCAGCAGGCTGTGGGGGCCCATTTTCTTGGGTGACCCACACCTTCACACCTGCAGACAAGTTAGTGGATCCAAATCCTTTATCCCCTTGTATGGTAAAGGTAGTGGGTGGATCCAACTTCAAAATTCCAGATTGTAACACAGGTAAAATCAGTAATTGAGCAATTCTATAATTAGCCTAAATTAACACATCACGTGGACCTTGGTTATTAAGTATAACCTTTACTTCTCCTTGATAGTCTGCATCTATCACCCCTCCTAAGACCTGTATTCCTTTCACTGCTAGGCTTGAGCGGGGGGCTATTAACCCAAAATATCCTGTTGGAATAGCCACTCCTATTCCTGTATTTATTATTTGAATATCTGTTTGTAACAATTTAACCATTTGTAGAGCATATAAGTCCAGCCCTGCCGCTCCTGGAGTGGCCCTGTAGGGCATCATAGCTCCTGCTGTAATTTCCCAATATCCTAATTGGTCATGTTTAGTAGTCAAGACTTGTAGGTTAGGAGTAACCATTCTCATTAGGGGTGTTTCTGCCTCCCCAATAGGCCGATTATTTTCTAAAGGCCTCTACTAAATTTGCTTTCCGTTTCTTTAATGATCCCCCTATTTTACGTATTTGTTGTTTCAACAGACCATTCATTCGTTCAATTAAACCTGCTGCCTGTGGATAATAGGGAATGTGAAAAATCCAATATATATTATGGTCAGAAGCATATTGTTGTACTAATTGACCTCTAAAATGGGAACCATTATCTGTCTGAATTTGAAGGGGAATACCATAGTAAAGGGATATCAATTCTAAAGTTTTAATGGTATTAGTCTGAGTAGCTCATCTGCAAGGATATGCAACCAGATATCCAGAGTAAGTATCTACTGCTGTTCAAACATATTGACATCCCTGTAAGTTGGGTAAAGGTCCTATATAATCCATTTGCCAGATCTGTCCAGGTAAATTCCCCCTTTGTAATTGCCCCTTAGTCATGTAAGGAACAGATCGCCTTGTCTGATGTTGACAGACTGGACATTTAGCAATGACAGTTTTAATAACATCCATAGTTAAACTAATACCATGATCTGTTGCCCACCTGTAAGTGGCTTTTTCTCCCAAATGTCCACATTTATGGTGCACGCATGTCGCCAAACCTGAGCAATTATCCAGTTCTTCCAAAGTTTCCACCCTGAGAGGTGTGATTTTGCTTTGCTCATCAGCCACTGTGTTGTAAAGGCGTTCTAGAGTATCAACCTTACAATGAGCAGCTACATGAAAAACAGTGACATTAGTATTTTGCACATAGTTCCAAATGTCTTGCCACGATTCTTTACCCCACAAATTTTTGGTATTAATTTCCAATTGTTCTTATTCCAGGTAGGTAGCCACGTGGCTAGTCCATTTGCCACAGACCACGAGTCAGTATAAATGTAACATTGTCCTAAATTCTCTGTTTTCAAAGCCATATAAGCAGCATACAACTCTGCATATTGACTACTTGCTCCTTCCCCACTACATCTAGTGAATGTTTTATTTTTGGATTGTAAGCTACTGCTTTCCACATTCTCTTTCCTCCAACATATTTAGCAGAACCATCTGTAAACCAGGCATGCCGCTGCTCTTCATCAGTTAATTGATCATAGGCTTTTCCCCACTTAACTGGGCTCTCCACCCATTCCAGGGGTTCTAGCCCAGTTTGTCCTGTATCTGGAAGGGCTGCCACTATTTCATGCAATAAGGGAATTCCCCCAACTCCTGATTTTGTTCTCTCCTGGATGTACCATTTCAATTTAATTATACTGGCTTCCTGTGCATGCCCTATTCGATGAGTCTTCGGGGAACTATGTATCCATTGCATTATTGGTATTTCAGGTCTCAGGACAACTACATGTCCTATAGTTAACTGCTCGGTATCTATCAGAGCCCAATAACATGCTAGCAGCTGTTTTTCAAAAGGAGTGTATTTAATTCCTGCCTCTGGTAGCTTACGACTCCAGAACCCTAATGGCACCCGGGTCTTTTGTTTCTGCCAAAGGCTCCAATTAGCATGATTTTCATTCACTGAGACACTGAGGTCCACTTCTCCCGGCTGCACTGGCCATAAATCTAAGGCAGTTTGTATTGCCTGCTGTGCTGCTTCAAAAGCTTGTTGTTCTTTTGATCCCCATTCAAAATCATATTTTTTCCTAGTCACTTTATATAAGGGTGCTAAAATCTGCCCCAGGTGGGGTATGTGTTGTCTCCAAAAGCCAAATAATCCAATAAAACATTGTGCCTCCTTTTCATTACTAGGAGGAACAAATTCCAAATTTTTCTGTTTAGCTTTTGGCAAAATTTCTCTCAAACCATTATGCCATTGAATACCTAGAAATTTCACTGTTTGGAATGGCCCTTCTATTTTATCAGGATTTATTTCCCATCCCTTTTCCTTTAAATATATAATTAACGACTCCAACTGAGCCTGAACGTCTTCCTGTGTTTCCCCTTGAATCATAATATCATCAATATAATGCACAATTTGCATGTGATCAGCTAGAGGAAATTCATCTAAATGATCTGCCACCGTCCGGTGACAGATAGTGGGTCTATGAATCCAGCCTTGTGGTAGTCGGGTGAATGTATATTGCCTGCCCTGCCAATTGAAAGCGAATTGATCCCAATATTTCTCATTGATTGGTATTGTGAAAAAGGAATTGGCCAAATCTATTAACAGCATACCATCTGCCAGAATGTGTCTGTATTTTCTCTATCAAAGTAATAGTATCTGGGACTGCAGCAGTTAAAGAAGGTGTAACTTTGTTTAGTTCTCGATAATCTACGGTCATATGCCAGGAACCGTCACTTTTTCGGACTGGCCAGACCGAATTATTCCAATCAGTGGTGGTAGTTTTAATAACCCCCTTTTCCATTAACTCTTTTATGGTTTGACTGATCTCAAGATGCCCCCCTGGTATTCTACACTGTTTCAAATGAATAGTCCGTGTGGCTGGGGGAATCTCTATTGGGGTCATTTTCACTTTCCCCACAGCGACTGGACGAGATTGGATGTAAGGTTTTATTCCAAATTGATATCTCCCATCTTCTAATGCTAACGTCAATCCTTTTAATATGTCTATACCCAATATATACTCAGGCACAGGCACAATCATAGCTTTATATTCTTTTTTAGGTAAATTTCCAATTTTTAATGTCACCCAAGTCTGTACAGCTTCAATTTGTTTCCCCCCCAATCCAGTAATAACAGCTCTCTGACCCTTAAATTTACATGGGTTCCCATACATTAAAGTGGCCTCAGCTCTAGTATCCACCACAGCACGCACTTTTTGACAGGACCTATTTTTCCAACAAATTTCTATATTTACAAATCTATGCACGCTAAGTGGGTGGAAGCCTGGCCATTCTGTCAATCATATTTTCCTGCTTTTTTGAGATGCTGCCATTCTCCTTCTTCCTGGGGGGGGTGCACTAGCACTAACACTAGCATTAGGGGTCCCTGCCGAAGGGGGAGGGGGAGCCAATTTGTCGGCATTCACCCGAGCTCGCTGACTGCATACTACTTTGCCCCCATTTAATCCCTTCTTTTTATACATCTGCCACATTTCGGATGTGGGGATACCATCCAATTTTTCTCGAGCTATCCCATCCTTCAACAAAGCAATAAGCATTTCTTTTCTGGAGGCTCGATTAGTCCCATCACCTTCCTTTCCCCCCTTCTATCCCCAATCAAATATTTTTGGGCCCCATTCCCCAAGATCTCCTAACTGCTGCACTTTTTCCATCACATCCCAAATGAGGTTCCCTGTTTCATTAATTAACAAGGTCATGACTACCTGCTTATATGCAGGAGGAGCAGTCTTAATCAATTTATTTCGGACGCTAACAGACAATGCTTAGGGAAAGTATATGCCTGCCCTACAAAAATTGCTGTTTTCATCCCTTCCTCTTTTATTCTTTGCACACAATCCCTTAAAGTATACCAGGGACGCTCATTCCCAGGCCAGTCTGCTTCGGTAGGGTATTTACAATTACACCCATCCACTACCAATTCTAACAGAGTGGTGTCATTATTATGAGGTCTCCCATCTATCGGGGGACGCCCCTGAAAATCCCGAAAGGCTGCCTGCACATAGGCTTCTTTACTTAATGTAATACATTTTTTACAGTCCATTGTATCCAACTTAATGTCAGCTGCACCCAATTCATAAATACGCACAACCCAGGCAAGCAAAGTTTCCCCCGGTCTCTGCTGAAATCTCTCTATCAAATCAGCAACTTCATTTTGGGTGTAATCTTCCACTAAATCCCTTCTTTGATACACTCCCTGAGCATCTTGTACCATGCGCCTCCGTTCTATGGGGGGTGCGCTTTTTTCCCTCCTATAACTTCCGGAGGGGATGTAAGATCTTCGGGACCCTCACTTGACTCTGAGGTTGAGGTATCCCAAATGTCCCCATCCCAAGAATCAGGGTCAAAAGACAGCCCTGCCTTAGCAATACATAAATGTACTTTTTTCTTGTTAACTTTCCCTCTCCGCTTTTTATATTTATACTGTGCCACTCTCACTGCAGCACGCTCGGCAATGGTCTGATATGTATCCAGCTTATCAGCTAACAATTTATTTTGGAAGTTAAGCATTACATTTTGACTACGCAAGTCACACATTTCTCGCTCTAATTCTGCAATCTTTCTATGCTGTTCATCACGATTCTGATGGATTTTCCGATAGGCGGTTAACAGAATCCATCCATGCCGCCCAAGAGAGTATTGTTCCTTCCCCCATTCTATCTTAATTTTTTGCATACATCTAACCACATCTAAAGTCTCCAACCCCTTCAAACAGGAGTCCCACTCCTCACATAAACCTGCACATTTTGACCACTCAGTGACTATTATATAATATGGTACTGCATCCCATTCCGGGATATATATATTTACGTATATATTTATACATACAGCATCACTGGTCAGGAATTTCAGGCTCTTGTCATCAGCTGGGGAAGCCAGATCCAGCAAAAGCTTGAAGTCTGAACACAGGAACAGATCCAATGATCTCTGCTTCTGCACAGCACGTCTGCTTGCAGATGACCTCCGCGCTTTCGCTGCAGCATGGCCCCCTTTATAGAGAGTTAAACTTGTTTTCAGAGCCAAGGAAAATTACCAAAATGAACGGAAGATGCAGTCACATGCTCTCGGTTTCAGACAAAAAAAAAACACTTGCCAGGTGGTTTTTCTCCTAAACTTCAAGCACATCCTGCCTCCCCCCACCCAACAAGCTGGCTCCAAGGACATTCCAGCCTGTGTTTTTTTTATTCACAAGAAAAGTTACTATTAGTCAAAAACATAAGAGTTTTAAAGTGTATTATCAGTCAAAAGCAAGTTTTAAAATGTATTATCGGTCAAAAGCAAGACTAAAAAGCAATTCTTATTATTTTCCATCATAGGAAGCTATTTCTTCAGCTTATAATCTGAGGGGTAGATCTACTCCCATGCATGCCAAGGCTTATTCTACCAGGTCTTTGGTGACTTCTTTGGCAGTGTCTAGGGCAATTTCATTTACAGAGATATGTTGGTCAACGATGTGGTCTTCTTCTCATTCCTTTGTTAAGCATTACCATTTGGATGTATTTGCTCGAGCAGATGCTTCCTTCCGTGCCACAAGATATCACCGCAGGGATATCACAGTCCCTCACCTGTCAATTGATTTTGTACATCCCATTTGTCTGCAGTGATCTTTGGGACATAATGGAAGGAAAAATTAATTACCTGATAATTATTTTTCCTTTAGTCCCAAAGGATCAGTCCAGAGTCCGCCCTTCTGTGATGGTTCATTTTTTCCAGGTTCTATGTAATTTTGTGTGTTTATATTGTTCTGGTTCTGTTATTTCTAAGGCAGAGTTTTGCCCTTTATTTCACAGTTCTTTTTCTATCTAGAGGCTGGAGCTTTTTCTCTGGAAGTCACTCACTGCTTTGTTATTGAATACTGTCTTGATTGCTAAGCACAGGAGCTTAAGAGGACAACTCATTGTGTGGATTGATCCTTTGGGAGTAAAGGCAAGAAAAATATCAGATAATTAATTAATTTTTCCTTATAATTTACATAATCCAGAACTTATTGAAAAGAAATGTCTTCAATTAAGAACTTATTAAAAATAAGTATCTTCTATTTTTTTCAAAAACGAAAGGAAAGAATATTTTCACTTAACTTTGAGTGGGAGACTATTCCAAATAGTTGTAGATTGGAAGAGAAAAGTACTATTTAGTGCCTATGTTTACTAAGAGGGGCATTTTCCAATGGGGACGCCCATCTCTAATGGCACCCATCTCTAAGGACGTCCCAGCGAAGGGGCGGGGAAACTCGTATTATCGAAACAAGATGGGCGTCCATCTTTCATTTCGATAATACGGTCGGGGACACCCAAATCTCAACATTTAGGTCAACCTTAGAGATGGTTGACATAAATGTTGAGATGGTCGACCTTAGACATGGTCGTCCCCGGTTTTCGGCCATAATGGAAACTGAGGACGCCCATCTCAAAAACAATCAAATCCAAGCCCTTTGGTCATGGGAGGAGCCAGCATTTATACTGCACTGGTCCCCCTGACATGCCAGGACACCAACTGGGCACCCTAGGGGGCACTGCAGTGGACTTCACAAATTGCTCCCTGGTACATAGTTCCCTTACCTTGTGTGCTGAGCCCCCCAACCCCCCCCCAAAACCCACTCCCCACAACTGTACAACACTACCATAGCCCTAAGGGGTGAAGGGGGTACCTACATGTGGGTACAGTGGGTTTCGGGTGGGTTTTGAAGGGGTTACATTTACCAGCACAAGTGTAACAGGTAGGGGGGATGGGCCTGGGTCTGCCGGCCTGAAGTGCACTACACCCACTAAAAACTGCTCCAGGGACCTGCATACTGCTGTGATGGAGCTGGGTATGACACTTGAAGCTGGCATAGAGGCTGGCAAAAAATGTTTTTAATTTTTTTTTCGGTGGGAGGGGGTTGGTGACCACTGGGGGAGTAAGGGGAGGTCATCCCCATTTCTCTCCGGTGGTCATCTGGTCAGTTCGGGCACCTTTTCGAGGCTTGGTCGTGAAAAAAATTGGACCAAGTAAAGTCAGCCAAATGCTTGTCAGGGACGCCCTTCTTTTTTCCATTATCAGCCGAGGACACCCATCTGTTAATCACGCCCCAGTCCTGCCTTTGGTACAGTGCCGACACGCCCCCATGAACTTTGGTCATCCCGCAACTGAAAGCAGTTGAAGACGTCCAAAATCAGCTTTCAATTATGCTGATTTGGGCGACCCTGAGAGAAGGACGCCCATCTCCCAATTTGTGTCGGAAGATGGGCACCCTTCTCTTTCAAAAATTCCCCTGCTAGAGGTGCTATGGGCGCATTAGCAGTTTTAATGCCTTAAATTTACATGCGCATTAAAATCGCTAATGCACCTTAGTAAACATATCCCTAAATGTTTCTTATAAAGAAACTCTTTAATTGAAGGGAAATTCAATAAGTTTCAGTTGCTGGATACAAAAGTATAAACTGATGATGGTCTGTTTAGCATGGTACATAAATGGTCAGGCACTTGACCATAAAAGATTTATAAATAAAGTAAGAAATTTTATAAATAATTCTTGCTTTTACCAGAAGCCAATGAGGTCTGTTCCAGCCTGCATATCTGCCCTGCTGCCCCTTGCTGCACCTTTTCATGACTCTTACCTAGCACTTGGGACTGCCTGAATCACTACATATGGCTCCATTTCTCATTCTCCTCCTAGTCCTTCCCAATCTACTCCTACGCACCAATCTCCTCCTCCACCTGAAGCCCCTGTACACTACAATTACACATTGCCCTCTTGTTGATTTTATTACCTCACCTTCTCTCTTGTCCTCTTCCTCCCTCCTTGCTTTTTGCCTTCAACATTTCATTCCTTCCATTGCACCTTCCCCTTTATATCTTTCATCTCGCCTTCATCACCTTCATCCCCACTCCTCTCCCACTCTCCTCCGCACTCTCTTACTCCTTCTTCTTCTGTCTGCTGGAGACATCAATCCCAATCCTGGTCCCCCTTACCAACCCTCATCCTATTCTTGCAGGTCGCACCGTGACCTTTCCAATCTCATCTCTATTCCTCTCCTCCCTCCCTCTTCCCTGCCCTTCTTATGCGCCCTATGGAATGCCCACTCCATCTGCAACAAACTTTCTTATATCCATGACCTTTTTATCTCTCGTAGCCTCCATCTGCTCGCCATAACTGAGACTTGGCTCTGCCCTGAAAACTGCTTCAGTCGCAGCCCTCTGCCATGGTGGTTATCTCTTCTCCCATACTCCTCGCCCTATTGGCTGCGGTGGTGGTGTTGGTCTATTACTTTCACCCTCTTCCAAATTTCAATCTCTTCTGCCACCTCAGTCTCTCTGTTTCTCTTCCATTGAAGTCCACTCCGTCCGCCTATTCACTCCTTTGCCTCTTGGAATAGCAGTTATTTATCGTCCCCCTGATAAATCCCTTTCATCCTTTCTCAGCGACTTTGACGCTTGGCTTTCCTTCTTTCATGATCCTTCCTCCCCCTCCCTCATCCTTGGCGACTTTAACATTCATGCCAATGATCCCTCCAACTCTTAGGTTTCCCAGTTCCTCACCTTAACATCCTCCTTCAATCTTAAACTATGCTCCACTTCCCCTACCCACCAAAATGGTCACTGTCTTGAACTTATCTTCTCCTATAACTGCTCTCCCTCCAATTCCTTTACCTCAAATTTTCCCCTCTCTGACCATCATCTAATAACCTTCACTCTTAAACTTCCTCCCACCCAATTGCATCCAATCTTAACCAATTTATCTAGGAATCTCCAGGCCATTGACCCTACTACCCTATCCTCCAATGTCTCGAACCTCTTCTATACCACTACACCATCTAAATCTGTCAGTGATGCCATCTCTTCCTACAATACCATTTTATCCTCTGCCTTAGACATTCTTGCATCTCTCATGCCCCGTCCTAAAAGACGTACCAAACCCCAGCCCCGGTAACCCCTAAAATCCGCTACCTAAGTTCCTGTACCCGTTCTGCCGAACGCCTCTGGCTGAAATCTCGTGCCCTTGCTGACTTCTCACACTTCAAGTTCATGTTGACCGCCTTCCAATCTGTTGTCTTGCTTGCCAAACAAGACTACTACATCCAGCTGACTAATTCTCTCGGCTCAAACCCTCGACTTCTCTTCGCCACACTCAAGGTGCCTCCACCCCATACTCCCCCTCACTATCTCCCTAGACCCTAGCTGAGTTTTTCCACGACAAGGTTCAGAAGATAAATTTTGAATTCTCTACCAAACCACCCCCGCCTCTCCTTCCCCTTGTCCCTCCCCTTGTCCATTCCCCTATTTCCTCAACCCCTCAGTCCTTTTCCTCCTTTCCTGAGGTCAATAATGAAGAAACATCTTCTCTCCTCCTCAAAAAGAACTACCTGTTCCTCTGATCCCATTCCTACCCACCTTCTTAACACTATCTCTCCTACTCTCACCCCTTTTATCTGTCATATCCTCAATCTCTCTTTTTCCACTGCGACTGTTCCTGATGTCTTCAAACATGCTGTGGTCTCACTGCTCCTGAAGAAGCCTTCAATCGTCCCTACTACTACTACTACTATTTAGCATTTCTATAGCACTACAAGGCATACGCAGCGCTGCACAAACATAGAAGAAAGACAGTCCCTGCTCAAAGAGCTTACAATCTAATAGACAAAAAATAAATAAAGTAAGCAAATCAAATCAATTAATGTCAACGGGAAGGAAGAGAGGAGGGTAGGTGGAGGCGAGTGGTTACAAGTGGCTATGAGTCAAAAGCAATGTTAAAGAGGTGGGCTTTCAGTCTAGATTTAAAGGTGGCCAAGGATGGGGCAAGATGTAGGTGCTCAGGAAGTTTATTCCAGGCGTAGGGTGCAGCGAGACAGAGGGCGCGAAGTCTGGAGTTGGCAGTAGTGGAGAAGGGAACAGATAAGAAGGATTTATCCATGGAGTGGAGTGCACGGGAAGGGGTGTAGGGAAGGACGAGTGTGGAGAGATACTCTCGTAGCCGTTCACTGCCGCTTTCTTGACTTTCTCTTATCGCATGCTGTTCTTGACCCACTTCAATCTGGCTTTCACCCTCTTCATTCAATTGAAACTGCACTTGCAAAAGTTTCCAACGACCTGTTCCTGATCAAATCCAAAGGTCTCTATTCTATCCTCATCCTTCTCGATCTATCCGCTGCTTTCACACTGTTGATCACAGCCTACTTCTTGATACGCTGTCTTCATTTGGATTCCAGGGCTCTGTTCTTTCCTAATTCTCCTCCTACCTCTCGCTTCGCACCTTTAGTGTACACT
Organism: Microcaecilia unicolor; assembly: GCF_901765095.1. NCBI lineage: Eukaryota > Metazoa > Chordata > Amphibia > Gymnophiona > Siphonopidae > Microcaecilia > Microcaecilia unicolor. The sequence goes on along the minus strand of NC_044039.1, from coordinate 66,095,836 downwards.
CTGGTGGATCCTCTTCCATTTCTATCCCTCTACCAATCGGTGTACCTCAGAGTTCTGTTCTCAGTCCTCTCCTGTTCTCCATCTACACTTCTTCCCTTGGCTCTCTGATATCATCCCATGGCTTTCAATACCATCTCTATGCTGATGACTCCTAAATTTACCTCTCTACCCCTGAAATCTCAACCAGCATCCAGACCAAGGTTTCAGCCTGCCTATCTGACATCGCTGCCTGGATGTCCCATCGTCATCTAAAACTTAACATGGCCAAAACCGAGCTTCTCATCTTTCCCCCTAAACCTACCTCTCCTCTCTCCCCTTTCTCTATTTCTGTGGATGGCACTCTCATTCTCCCTGTCCCTTCAGCTCGTAACCTTGGGGTCATCTTTGACTCCTCTCTCTCCTTCTCTGCTCATATTCAACAGATTACCAAAACCTGTCGTTTCTTTCTTTATAACATTAGCAAAATCCGTCCCTTCATCTCTGAGCACTCTACCAGAACCCTTATCCACACTCTTATCACCTCTCGTCATGATTATTGTAACCTGCTTCTCACCGGCCTCCCTCTTAGCCATCTCTCTCCTCTTCAATCAGTCCAAAACTCTGCTGCGTGACTCATTTTCCGCCAAAGTCGCTATGCTCACATTAGCCCCCTCCTTAAGTCACTTCACTGACTCCCTATCCGTTTCCGTATTCAGTTCAAACTTCTCTTATTGACCTATAAGTGTATTCACTCTGCAGCTCCCCATTACCTCTCCACTCTCGTCTCTCCCTACGCCCCCCCTCGGGTACTCCATTCTATAGATAAATCTCTCTTATCTGTCCCCTTCTCCTCTACTGCTAATTCTTGACTCTGTTCCTTGTGTCTTGCTGCACCTCATGCCTGGAATAGACTTCCTGAGCCTGTGCGTCTTTGGCCATTTTCAAGTCCAAACTTAAAGCTCACCTCTTTACCACTGTTTTTGACTCCTAACCACTACTCACTTGCCCTGTCCTTTTACCTCGCCTGTTTATTCCCTTACCCTTAATTGTTCTGTCTGTTTACATGTCTTATCTAGATTGTAAGCTCTTTGAGCAGGGACTGTATTTTTGTGTATGGTGTACAGCGGTGCATATGCCTTGTAGCACTATAGAAATGAAAAATAGTAGTAGTAGTAGGTCTAATCATTGGGTATAATCCTATCATGATTTTTATATTTAAAAATCATTCTTGCAGCTGTATTCTGTAGAAGCTGAAGTTTAGTTTGTAAATTTTCTGTAATACAAATGTAAATAGAGTTGCAATAGTCCAATTGGTGCATTTGGTGGTGTTCTATTAATATGGCATTGCCTTGATGCAGCAGCAATTTTGCTTTAAAGGATGGACATGTGCATAAATTGTTTGCATTTTATTTTCCTTTTTTTAAAATAATTATGATGACACAACTTGTTTGGTCTGTCTGTCATCCTTTTTCCATTTTTAGTTTATTATTGTACAGTGAAGTTTAACAATTTTTGTTGTCTCTTTGATGAAAACCTAATTGCATTTTTTAATCCTTTAAATAGTGCACTACGCATGCGTGGCATCCTGGTACAGTTTGTTTGTGTGTTAGCTATTTCTGTACTTTCTCAGTGATCACTCTCTGATTTAGAATATCACATTGATTGCATAGTTAGGCACAGCTGTTCTTTGGTCTTTTTATTCCTTTTCTATAGTTTTGCATGTTTTTAAGAAAACCTGATATACAAATTTATCTCATTTTTTGTGTGTATATATTTTTTTACTTACGTTATTAAATATACTCCTGCTCTTTAACATAATAGTCATGTAATCAAGTGGTCTAAAATGGTCATTTCCTAGACATTTTTAGACATTTTCGCCTATGTTTACTAAGCGGTGCTATGGGCGCGCTAGCGTTTTTAACATGTGTAAATAGTTTACGCGCATTAAATGCTAACACACCCACAGAAATGTATAGGCGCATTAGCATTTAACACACCTTAAATTTACAGGTGTGTTAAAAACGCTAACACACCTAAGTAAACATACCCCTTTGTGCTTACTGCATTTTTCTTTTGTGACTATTTTTGGGGGAAAAAAAAGGTCCACGTGGAAAAAAAACACAAAATCAAGCCATTGAGATCTAGAAGGAGCCAGCATTCTTAGTATACTGGCCACACAGACATCCCAGCAGAGCTGTGGGACACCCTAGGGAGCAATGTAGTAGACTTCATATAAAAGGTCCCAGATGTACAGCTCACCCTTACCCCCTTATATTGTATGGTGAGCCCTCCAAAGCCCAACAAAAACCTACTGTACCCAACTATACAACACTAAGAATATAAGAATAGCCATACTGGGTCAGACCAATCGTCCACCTAGCCCAGTATCCTGTTTCCAACAATGGCCAATCCAGGTCTCAAGTACCAGGCAGAAACCCAATTGAGTAGCAATAGCAGACTATGGACTTTTCCTCCATCCAAACCTTTTTTACACCCAGATACACTAACCAGCAGAGAGTTCCAGAGCTTAACTATTAATTGAGTGAAAAAATATTTCCTCCTATTTATTTTAAAAGTATTTTCATGTAACTTCATTGAGTGCCCCCTAGTCTTTGTACTTTTTAAAAAAGTAAAAAATTGATTCACTTCTACTCATTCTACACCGCTCAGGATTTTGTAGACGTCAATCATATCTCCCCTCAGCTGTCTGTTTTCCAAGATGAAGAACCCTAACCTCTTTAGTCTTTCCTCATATGAGATGAGTTCTATCCACTTTTATCATTTTGGTCAGTCTTCTTTGAACTTTTTCTAATTCTGTTATATCTTTTTTGAGATACAGTGACCAGAACTGAACGCAGTACTCAAGATGAGGTTACACCATGGAGTGATACATAGACATTCTAGTATTTTCAGTCTTATTTACTGTCCCTTTCCTAATAATTCCTAACAACCTGTTTGTTTTTTGGCTGCCACCCAGAAGCGTAGCTAGGTGGGGCGCAGGGGGAGCCCAAACAGCTGTTTTCAAAAAATGGTGCCTCTGCGCCCCGTGTGTCTGCTTCCTTGCTCCCGAGCCAATGCTTTCCAGTCTCTTCTGCCCGTCTGTCTCCCATCCACGCGCGATTCAATCAGCCTTCTGCCTGCCAGCGTCGGGGCCTCTTCTCAGGCGCGTCCCACCTCTGCGGAAAACAGGAAGTTGCAATACAGTAGGCGGGACGCGCCTGAGGAGAGGCCCCGACACTGGCAGGCAGAAGGCTGATTGAATCGCTGGTGCTGCACGCAGAGGGAGAACGCTTCAGTTAAGTACAAAGTGACCGCGCGCGCGGACGGGAGACAGACGGGCAGAAGAAAAGGTGACAGATGCAACGTTGGGGGGGGGGGGGGGCTGGAGAAGGGAGAAAGCTGCCGGAGGGGAGGGGGGAGGTTTAATTGACCGGACTGGAAGCTGGAGGAGTAAAAAAAAAACAGTTATCACTAAAACAGCGTAACAAATTATTGTTGCAGTAGAATATGGTAATACTAGGGCCCAGCTAAGGAATAAGTTATTTTGAGTTAGTCTTCACTGGATCAAACTTTGCTTTCCTTGTGCCATCACTATCCAGCAGGGTAGGTAGTGTCTTGAAAGGTGGAGGATAAAGGATTTATTTTTTTATATTTATATCACACATTATCCCAAGCAAAGTCAGATTCAGTGTGGCTTATATTTGAAAATACAGTGAGACAGAATAATAGAAATTAGTTATGGGAATAAATAGATGGATGTGTCTGAAACATTTAACAAAGTTGAGATTAGCATATATACCCAACTGGGCATTTAAAAGTTTGTCCTTTATTGATACCACATGTTCAGAAATCATAGCCATAAGAATAGACAGTTATTGAAAGATTATCACATGGGAGGGGAAGGTGATAGGGACATAAAGAGGGCACTACTGGAAAGGGGAGGAGGAGATAAGGACAGAGAGGGGCACCACTGGAAGTGGGATATGGGGACAATGGTGAAAATGGGTGAGATGGAGACAAAGAGGTAATGCTGGAAAAGGGGGAAGATGGTAACTGGGGTAATGCTGGAAAAAGGGGGAAGATGGGGATACAGGACAATGTTAGAAAAAGGGAGAGGTGGGGACACCAGGACGGCAGATGCTAGAAAGTGGGAGATGAGACCAGGTAGGCTTGTGCTGAAAAAGGGGGGAGATGGGGACACAGGACAGATGCTGAACTTGGGGGTAGGATAGGCACAAGGGACACAGAAGGGAGATGCTGGACATGACAAATAGTGGTGCAGAGGAAAAAAGGATGGTGCACTTGGAGACAGAAGAAATGTCAGATGGGCAAGACACCCTGTAAAGGCAGAAGAAAAACAGAAAAGAGACAGTGGGACCAAAGCAAATGAGAAAATAAATTGTTCAAACAACAGACCAAGAAAGGGATCTGGGTGTCGTCGTCGATAATACGCTGAAACCTTCTGCTCAGTGTGCTGCTGCGGCTCGGAAAGCGAATAGAATGTTGGGCATTATTAGGAAACGTATGGAAAACAGGTGTGAGGATGTTAGAATGCCGTTATATCGCTCCATGGTGCGACCGCACCTTGAGTATTGTGTTCAATTCTGGTCGCCACATCTCAAGAAAGATATAGTGGAATTGGAAAAGGTGCAGCGAATGGTGACTAAAATGATAGCGGGGATGAGACAACTTCCCTATGAAGAAAGACTAAGGAGGTTAGGGCTTTTCAGCTTGGAGAAGAGACGGCTGAGGGGAGACATGATAGAGGTAAATAAAATAATGAGTGGAGTGGAACAGGTGGATGTGAAGCGTCTGTTCAAGCTTTCCAAAAATACTAGGACTAGGAGGCATGTGATGAAACTACAGTGTAGTAAATTTAAAACAAATCGTAGAAAATGTTTCTTCACTCAACGCGTAATTAAACTCTGGAATTCGTTGCCGGAGAACGTGGTGAAGGCGGTTAGCTTGGCAGAGTTTAAAAAGGGGTTAGACGGTTTCCTAAAGGACAAGTCCATAAACCGCTACTAAATGGACTTGGGAAAAATCCACAATTCCGGGACTAACATGTATAGAATGTTTGCACGTTTGGGAAGCTTGCCAGGTGTCCTTGGCCTGGATTGGCCGCTGTCGTGGACAGGATGCTGGGCTCGATGGACCCTTGGTCTTTCCCCAGTGTGGCATTACTTATGTACTTAGTAGAGGGGTCCGAGTGCATTTTCTCAAGTCATTTTGGATGTACTGCAGCACAGATTTTGATGGGTAGAATCAGGGACTGCAAATCCCACATGAATTTGGGATGTGAGTTCACACTAGGACTGGTTGAAAAATCTCCCTTCTGGAACTGGATCACTTGGCAGCACTATACACAGCTATTTGATAGTAGGGACATAAAACGAAAGATCAGTGCCAAACAGATGTAGAGAATGAAAGGAAGAAGACAAGAGGTGAGAGAAGAAATGGAAAGGTCAACCTGGAAAAGAATTTGTAAGGCTGACTCATGGAACGTGGAAAAAAAGACTATTCCCAGACAACAAAGGTAGAAAAAATTATTTTTATTTAATACTTTGTAAGCACTGAGATGTACCTGCTTTGTAAAACGTACATTTTTTTTATTTTTATTTTGCAAAGTAAAGGAGAAAATGCATTTCTGTCTATTTTTTTATTACCAGTATTGCACTGTTTAGAGTCTGGCTTCCTTGTCTCTATTTCAATTTTTGTTGTTGTTTTTTTGGTGTTTTTTTTTTTTGTGGCTCTCTATTCTGCATTAGATTGGTAGCATGGAATGTTGTCACAATTTGGGTTTCTGCCAGGTGCTTGTGACCTGGGTTGGCCACATTGGAAACAGGATACTGGGCTAGATGGACCATTGGTCTGACCCAGTATGGCTACTCTTATGTTATATAGATAGATGAGGGTCTGTCCATGTTCTGCATGTGTGACTGAGGTGAAGGATTCTGCCAGCATGTAGTATCTGTGTAGGAATATGTAACAGTGCAACTTGTTCCAGTTTCCCAATAGTAGGTATATTGGTACTCCAGAGCCCATTGTAATATAGCACTGTCTTCTGATAGGTGGTTTAGGGCTGTTATGGTGTGGTAAGTTTTTGTTCTAGGGCAGTCCTGGAGTACCCCCTGGTTTTCAGGATATCCACAATAAATATGCATGGCATTGATTTGCATATACTGCCTCCATTACATGCAAATCTTTTTCATGCAGATTCATTGTGGATAGCCTGAAAACCTGATTGGCAAGGGGGTACTCCAGGACCACCTAGGGAAACACTTCTCTAGGTCCCACTGTAATATTTATAGCATTGACTTTTCATAGGTGGGTTAGGGCTGTTTTGGTGTGGTAAGTTTTCAGTATAGGTTGTGGGTGTCTTTTTGCAGGAGTTTGTGTTATTTCACAAAGTGTCTAGCCCTATTTGAAAGTAGGCTCTGGGGCAAGGGCCACCAAAGGTCACCCAAGATAAAAATGCTCAAGACTAGTGTTCTTCATATCCTGTAGAGCCACCACACAAACAAAAGCCCATCTGATTTAAACAAGGTGTCTAGCAGTGGAAGGACTGGGTGTGCTATTCCTGAGGTGATGGTCATGATTTGAATATTTTTATTTGTAGCTAAGAAGACAGGTTGCCTGCTCTGGCCAGTCCAGTGACCTCTTCTGCGTCCTGCCTACTGATGTAACTTACTGTTTCTTTGTAGGCAGGACGCAACAGAGACAACCTGTATTAATCATTGCCCGCCACAGCCCCTGAGCAACAACACAGACATTGCTGTCTAGCTGACACCAACCGGCGCCTATTTTATAAAAGTCTGCTCCCCCTGAGATCAAAACCTGGCTACGCCTCTGCTGCCACCGCACACTGGGCAGAAAATTTCAGTGTATTCTCTTCAATGACACCTAGATCTTTTTCTTGGGTGCTGATCCCCAAACTGGACCCTAGCATCAGGTAACTATGATTTGGATTATTCTTCTCAATATGCATCACTTTGACCATTTGAATGCCTAGTCTTCCAATTTTCTCAGGTCTTCCTGCAAGTTTTCACAGTCCGCATATGTTTTAACAACCTTGAATTGTTTTGTGTCATCTGCAAATGTAATCACCTCACTCATCATTTCAATTTCCAGATCATTTATAAATATAGTATATAACACCGGTCCCAGTACAGATCCCTGTGGCACTCCACTATTCACCCTCTTCCATTGAGAGAAATGGCCATTTAACCCTACCTCTGTTTTCAATCCATTAGCCAGGTCCTAATCCATGACAGAACATTGCCTCCTATCCCATGACTCTCATGAGGACCTTTGTGAAAAACTTTCTGAAAATCTAGACATACTACATCAACTGACTCACCTTTGTCCAAATGTTTATTCATGCCTTCAAAGAAATGAAGCAAATCGGTGAGGCAAGACTTCCCTTGGCTGAAACTATGCTGAACCAGTCCTATTAAACAATGTTTATGTGTTCTGTAATTTTATTCTTTATAATAGTTTCCACTCCTTTACACAACAATGGCATCAGGATTACTGGTCTGCAATTACCCGGATCACCCCTGGAACCGTTTTAAAAAATTGGCATCACACTGACCACCCTCTAATCTTCAGGTACTACTGATGGCTTTAATGACAGGTTACAGATTACAAACAGCAGATCAGCAATTTCTCATGTTTGAGTTATTTCAGTTCCTTTGGTTGCATGCCATCCAGTCCAGGTGATTTCCTACTCTTTAATGTGTCAATTTGGCTCAGTATATCTACAATAATCTTTATGCCTGCAAGTGTCACCTATATGTAGGCAGAGTAGGTTTTTGGTGGGTTTTGGAGGACTCACACTTTCCACCACAATTGTAACAGTTAGAGTGGGTTATGGAACTTGGTCCTCTTCTCTACAGTGCACTGCACCAACCACTAGGCTACTCCAGGGACCTGCTTGCTGCTCTAATAGGACTGACCATAACATATGAAGCTGTCATAGAGCCTGGTATGTACTGTTTCCTTTACATCTGTGTGGGGTGGGAGGGGGTCAGTGACCACTGGGGGAGTAAGGGGGGTCATGCCATAAATTCTCAAGTAGACATTTGGTTATTTGAAGCACCTCTTTGGACTTAGTAATGATTGAAACAGGTCTAGACCAAAACATCTAACTTTTAGCCTGGACGTCCAAGTTCTAGGAATGCCCAAATCCTGCCCCCAATGTGCCCCAGACATTCCCCTTTGTGATTTGGACACACTTTATTTATTTATTTGTTACATTTGTATCCCACATTTTCCCACCTATTTGCAGGCTCAATGTGCTTACATGGTACCGTTACTGCGTTTGCCAGTTCCGGTATGAAGAAATACAAGGTGATATTGTGGTAGATTAGGTTCATGTATAGTAAATACAATGGGGGAACATAGAGAAGGAAGAAGAAGAGTTAGAAATGTCCATTTTAGGTCTTTGGTTTCGCTGTGTCATGAGTGTCCAGGTTTTTATGATGGGTCGGTGGGATATGCCTTTCTGAACAGGTTTGTTTTTAGTAGTTTTTGGAAATTTAGGTGGTCGAGCGTAGTTTTTACTGCTTTTGGCAGTGTGTTCCATAGCTGTGCACTTAGATAGGAAAAGCTGGATCCATAAATTGATTTGTATTTGAGACTTTTCGTGCTTGGGTAGCGGAGATTTAGGTATGATCGTGCTGATCTTGTAGTGTTTCTGGTTGGCAGGTCTATGAGGTCTGTCATATATCCTGGGGCTTCGCCGTAAATAATTTTATGGACTATTGTACAGATTTTGAAGGCAATACATTCTTTAATTGGGAGCCAGTGCAGTTTTTCTCGGAGGGGTTTGGCGCTTTCAAAACGTGTTTTTCCAAATATAAGCCTGGCTGCTGTGTTTTGGGCGGTCTGAAGTTTCTTTATGATTTGTTCTTTGCAGCCCACATGAATTCCATTGCAATAGTCTGCGTGGCTTAGTACCATCGATTGAATCAGGTTGCGAAATATTTCCCTCGGGAAGAATGGTTTCACGCGTTTGAATTTCCACATTGAGTAAAACATTTTCTTTATTGTGGATTTTGCTTGGTTCTCTAATGAGAGATTCCGGTCCATTGTTACTCCAAGAATTTTCAGGCTGTCTGAGAATGGGAGGGTGCAACCTGGGGTATTGATGTTTGTGGGTTTGAATGGGTTGTAATGGGATGAGATGATGAGGCAATGTGTTTTTTCGGTGTTGAGTTTTAGTTGGAATGCATTTGCCCATGAGTTCATGATGTTTAAGCTGAGCTTGATTTCATTGGTGATTTCTGCCAGATCGTGTTTGTAGGGGATGTATAGGCACATGTTGCTTTTGTGAAACAAAACATCAAACACACCTTAACTGATTCACTATCTTAAATCTGTATATATGAAAATAAGACCATCATACATGAAGTAAAAAATGCTGTACATAAGCAGTGCTTCCAAAATATATTCATCAGTCCAGTTTTAGCATATAATTTGAGATATTACAAAACCTTCTTTTCTAAAAAAAAAATTATTTTTCAATTATTACTACTTCCAAAACTTTTAACATTTTTAGTTAGTAGTTAATATTTTAGCTTGCAAGTGGTTGGTGTGTAGTTTCAACACTTCCATTTCTGTTATAATTTAATATTTCCTCCAATAAAGATGATATACCTCTTCCAACATGATCATGTTTTGAGCAATAACTCTGCATCAGGGGTACAGGTTCTGTAGACATTAGCCACACAAGATCAAAATCAAATCATTTAACTAGTCTAAAAAGAAAACTTTTCTGCTTGACTGAAACAGTTATATCAATTGCAATTACATGATTTGATTTGAAAAAAAAATTGTGATATCTTAAATCATATGCTAAAAATGAACTGATGATTATATTTTGGTTCACCCTAGGCTTACACTTATGCATTCTCTATTTCTGATAAATTTTCTTTTCTTTTATGTCACCTTTGTCTACAGTTCGTATTATATTACACCAGTGAACTTCTATAGGTCTTATTCTGTAACCAATTTAGTTTTATCTAGAAGTCCCTTTTATGAGCCTTTACATGCTTTATAGTAGATGCATTTCTATGTACTTTTTATGTTAATTATTTGGTTTTATATTATTCATTATTTTGTTGTATCACATTTTATAATATTTTGATTTGTGTACTGCTTATATAGCTTTTGAACTGTGTAATTATTCTATTTGTTTTTTTATTTGTTGTTTTTATGATAGTTATGTTTATATTATCTTGTATTGTTTAGGGACTCCTGACGCAGGCCCCTGCGGCCGAAACATGATTTTTGTTGAGCCCATCACTTATTTTTGAATAAAACTCCTGTTGTGAACTCTTTGAGTCCACTGGATGTTTTCCCACATCATTCTTTGTGTCACCTTCGCTGTGTTTGCTTGCTAATAATAGGACTACCATGAAACAGGATCAGAAATATACACATTTAACAGTACTGAAATTCAAATAACAGAGATATAATATGATGAAAGCATAATAGCGATGGAATATCTAATAAGCACACAATTAGAACATTCAAATAAAATTACTATGATACTAATGGTTTTTATTTTACAATACAGCTTACCATTTAACTGAAGGGTCAAGTGCAGATGTATAGATAGGGGACAAGATGCGTAGTGTAGAGTCAGTTGGGATAAATAAATGGGTGGCTAAACTAAAGGCAAGTTCTTTGTACAGTTAATCAAGGTATAAGGAACTGGTCTAAGTTACAGTGGGTATAGCAAGCTAGTCCAGGTGCAGAATGGGTGTATAGTCAGTCACCCTATGTATTAAAGGCTTGTATAGCAGATAGAAGAGACAAGGTGATAAGATAGAAACATTCTTGTATCTTAAAGGGTATAAATAATGAACAATAAACAAAGGGGTAAATATTCAGTGTGATTTAACATAGGTGCAGTTTGCATGTGTAGTTATTGGGGGGCAAAGTATAAGGAAGTCACATTGGCAATGGGGGGAACACAATCAATTCAGCATTAGCATCTATAACGTTTTTTTGCAGGGGGGGGGGGGACAGCCCCAATGTCACCTACACCTATGGAATTTGCCGAGTACTTAGTTTCCTCTTTTCCCACCAAGTCCATGTAGTAGCTGCTGCTTGCTTTACAGTTTTGTTTTACTGTTATCGCTCAATCCAGCTGGCTCTGGTGCTCTTACCTTTTGTTTTACAGCCACTGGTAGATGTATACCAGTGGTCTTCTCTAGACCAAATTTTCTTTTTTTATTTTATATTAATAATCATGTCACAATAGGAAGAAATAATAGGAAGGCTGCTAGCCAGTTAAATCCTGCTGGCTGTCTCTGCCACTGATATTTAGTATATATGGCACCTGAAAAATCCACACAGAATTAATTTAGATTTAGGCGCAGTATATAGAAAATGCTTAATTGATGTCCCAGCGCCTAGAACTATGTGCATACATTTACATCAAGTGAAACGTGGCATAAATAATGGCACCTAGATTTAGGCACAGAGGGGCATATTCTATAACAGTGCGTGTAAATTTTAGAATGCCCACAAAACACCCATTTCCCCGCCCATAACCACACCCCTTTTTGGCTCTGCACATTAGAATTTAGGCGCTGTGAAATACAGAATACACATAGCAAATTATGCATGTAAATTCTAATTACTGCCAATCAGTGCTCATTATTGCTTGTTAAGTGCTGCTAAAAATGCTGATTGACTTGATAAGCCAATTAAGTTGCATGCGTTGTTATATAATACACTTGAATTTTGGCACAGAATGCTAGGTGCAATATATAGAATCCAGCGGTATCTGATTATCGAGGCAGTTATCTGGGCACTGGTCTGAATAACAGCCAGAACCTTGATAACTGCTGGAGACCTGCCTGTGAACTGGATATTCAATGCCAGTGCCGGATTAGGCTTGCATTGAATAGCAGGATCATATTCAGCCTGCAACAGTGAGCACCATTCAATTCGCTGATCACTACAAGCTGAATATTGAGGCCAAATTTTTTACCATGAAAAGAAAATTCTAGAACAAGAGATTAGGATTTGAGAACTGAAAGTATGGTAGAATCAAGAGTAACAGCAGAAAATGTTTCTTCACTAAAAGCAAAATGCATTCCTGGAAAAGCCTTCAAAGAGGTGTGCAGGGAAAATCTTTTTTTTTTTAATTTCTGTTCATTTATTAGTATTTTATTCAGTTTGATTTGGTTTAATTGCATGTGATTTCATTTTAGAATAAGCTTCCACAAAATAGCATTTTGTTAATAACACATCTATTTCTTGTTTGTATGTGCTATTTAATGCACTCTAAGGAGGCAATTTTATAAAGTCATTTTCATATATATATATATATATAAAATGCCTGTTATATGCATATTCAATGCAGTTGTGTTGTGGGGCAAAGTCACAACTTCCACACATATTTTATTAAAATACTAGTAAAAGAGGCCCGTTTCAGAGCAAATGAAACGGGCGCTAGCAAGGTTTTCGTCGCCACCCCCCTCCCTCCCTGGCCAACCCCTTCGTTGTTCTGCCATTGCTCCGCCCCCAACGTCATGACGTCTGACGCGAGGGCAGGGCCCGGAGTGATTTCCACCCCGCCTCCCTCCCTCCCTGCCAACCCCTTTCGTTGTTCTGCCATTGCTCCGCCCTCGAGGGCGGGGCCCGGAGCGATTTTGGTGGCTTCACCACCACGAACCTTCGAACCTTTTTGAAGGAAGTCAGGGCTTGGCTTCACTGACGTCAGTGTCCTCAGAACGTTGAGGGTGAGTTTTATTATAGTAGATGTGCAATCGTATGTTATAAGTGCATACATTTACACCTGCTCACTTGCACTGATAAAAGCAAGTCTGTTCCGTTCTTGAGAATAAACCTCCCTCCTTTAATTTGAGACTGTTGCTCTTAACAAGATCACCTGGCTCTAGCTTGTTTCCACCCTTTCATGTGCTTTGCAGTGGCTTAGTCCCAGGAATTCATGAGAGCTGTAGTTCTTCCTAACATCCATATTGGATTACAGCTCTCCTCAGCAGCTTTCCTACACTTGAGGGAATTTTACCTAGCAGCCTCTGGCACTTCTGGCCCTGCTTGTGAACAATACTCTATCTGCTTGTCAGAATGTACTTAAAAATAAATAAATAAATAAATAAATACATAATAAAACTGATTGAACCAGAAATGCATATTCCCATGTTCCAGGTAAGGTGTTACATCACAAATGGGACAAATTTTACAAGAAAGCATGGGATAAGCACAGAGGAGCCTTTCTTACAAAAGGGCAATTGAATTGTACGATTTTCTTATTGGTTGCTATGGCACTCATTTTCAAAAGAGAAAAATGTCTCAAAATTGGTACAAAGTGGCAGAAGGATGTTGGGGGGAGGGGTTGGGGGACTGCATCCCTCCCAAATTAAGGTGCAGTCTGCTAATTTGGCTGGCAGGGGTCCCAAGCCATGCCAGCAGAAGCTCTCCTCCTTGCAAAGCCAGGCAGTTAGTGGCACTTCTCTTAGGCCACTACTGCATTGGACAATACCCCCCCCCCACACACACACACACACACATGCTTGGTTTCCGTGAAAGTGAGCATGCATGAGGGAGACCTGCCCCCTGCGCATGCTCAGTTTTTGTGCTTGTGTATGAGGAGGGCCTTCCTCATGCATGCTCAGCTTCACAAAAAAACAAGCAAGTGCACAACGGGGGGGGGGGGGGAGTGGGGGTGTTCAGTCAGTGTGGTGGCATTGGCCCAGGAAAAATGCTGCCAACTGCCTGGCTTCGTGAAGAGGAGGGTTTCCACTGGTGGGGCTTGGGGATTCTCACCAGCCAAAGCAGCAGACTGCGCCTCAATTTGGGGGAGGGGGACACGTACCCAGGTTGGAGGGCCCAGGCACTCAAGCCCCCCTCCCCCGTGGTTACACCACTGCTTAGACATTTTTGTGAGAGACACATCCATCTGTCGCTTTGTGCCACTTTTGAGATGTTTTTCTCTTTTGAAAATGAGTGCCATAACAACCAATTAAAAAAACAAAACTATACAATTCAAGTAGTAGGGTTCTATGATTGTCCCTTGAAGTCACAGGAAGAGAGGAGGTGAGGTGGGAATTCTTGTGCTGCACATTTGAAGGTATTATACTGTACAAGTGGTGGTGAGGGGAAATGCAAATTAATCACCCTCCCCCCCCCCCCCGCCCAAAAAAATGTCTCATGGATTTTTATGGGTAAATCAGTTCTAACAGTTCTAACTGATTCACTAATATAGTGATTAAAGAACTATACCTTTCAAGCAGCGCTACCCCCAATTACATCCTCTCCTGCTCACAGACACACAGAGAACTACACACACACAAACAAAAATACACCCTAAAGGGATAGACACAGACATGCAAGCATTCACACACATATATACAAACATGTAAGCATGCATGAACATACAAACACACATGCACTGACACACAGAAATACACACATAAATATATATTTATACCTATATAGTCAGATATATACAGTCAGGGCCGGTCTTAGGGAGAGGCGACCGAGGTGGCCGCATAGGGCCCCGCGCTTAGGGGGGCCCCGCGTGGCGCGCCTCAACTCTGCCTCTCCCCTCATAATCCGATCCCGCTGCAGCTGCTCGCTTCTCCCCGGACCGTGATCATCGCTCGCTCGCTCACCACCCCTCCCCCCGCCAGCTCCCGCCTCCCAGTCCCGTCCCACGACGACGTCGACAACAGAGTTGCAAGCAACTTGCAGCGGCCCGCTCCGAACCAACAGACTGACAGTTGCAGCACCCACAGGCAGCACGATGGCTTCGCTCACCCAGCTTCCCTTCCGCCTTCCAATGTCCTGCCTTCTGATGATCAGACACTTCCTGTTTCCGGTGAGGGCGGGCGGAAATCATTGAGCGGGAAGGAGCTGGAGAGCATGGTCGGACTGAGCGGAGGTGAGCAGCCTGCAGCCATCAGGTAAAGGAGCTGGAGCCAGGGAGCGTCGTGGTCTGGTCGGAGGCGGAGACTAGAGCGGAAGTGAGCAGCCTGAGCCATCCTTACTATTGCAAAAGTATTCTCCCTTTCCCTTCCCCAACAAACTCTGCAACTGAAGTAGGAAGAAGCAATTTATGAAAAACAGACTGTTTTGGAGACTGGAAAAAAATTGTGAAATGAGCAGCTTATTAAATATGTCAGGTTTTGTGTTGTATTTTTAACTTTACTAGCTCAGGTTGCTTTTGTACCTGTTTCATATATTTCATTTCCCAAGTGTGATACTGTGCTAGAATCAAATTGCTATAGTTTCCACACACTAATCAAACTCATGTACCTTTGATCTTTCTAAGTCACGATGTGTAATGTCATTTCCATGAATTAAGATTCACCTGGGAAGCTGTAACATTTTACAATGTATCAGAGATGTCTCATGCACTGAAATATTGATGCTAATGAAACCATCTCAATAGGAAATGCACAATATTGCTGTGAAAGGTAATATTGATAGCTGATTTCAATATGCCGGATGATGATTTGTATATCCCTACTGTGGTATTATCTTGAAGTAGGGAGAGCCTGGAACCTTTACAAGGAGAATTGCTCCAGAACCTGGTAATGGAACTCAAGTGGGATGGGGCCATATTGGACCTGATGCTTATGAAAGGAGAGAATGTTTATGATGTTAGAGTGGGTAATCACTGGCATCCAGTGGGACTGAATTACTGCTGAAAAGGTTCTGACCTGAGAAGAGCATATATTTTTAGTACACTCCTTGAGTCTATTGATAATGATAAATGGTGGCAGTGCCTTGGTGAAAAGTTATTCTGATGATTGTGCAGCAATGCACCGACAGCCACGGAGCAAAGTCGAAAACATAAAACTATAGATTTGAGACTGCAAGCTGGCCCTGAGCTTGAAAAGGTGGCTACCCAAGAATGTAAGAAAAAACATGGTCGACTAAGCACAGCTTCATGTCACTGACAGTAGCCAATCTGGGTCCCCAGTATACAGCAAATCCCTATTTCTTAAGGGTCATTTCTAGGAATGAGCGATGGCCATTGTAAGGTCTCCACTAAATAATCAGACAACAAAGGTAGAAAAAAGTATTTTATTCAGAATTTATTAATTGGAATATGTCAGCTTTTGGAAATGTGCATCTGTGATATTTTTCATGTAAGTTTCAATTTTTCTGGTATTGCTGCATGCTGAGTATGACTTCTTGAGGTAACTTTCCAGTTCAGTATTTTGCCTTCATATTTGTTATGTCATGTGTTTTTCATGTGTGATCAGGGTGCAGTATCCTGCTAGCTTGTAGTATTTGCAGCCCTTTTTGTTTTGTTTTTTCACGAGGTAGTGTATTGGTGTTTTAGAGCCTGGTGTAATTACAGTTCTGCCTTTCCACGCATAAGGTTGTAGCTCATCCTGTCCTTGGAATTAGTGCTATTATGGTTTGGTAAGGTTATGAGTGTGTTTTTGCACAAGTTTGTGTATAGTGTTTTGCAGTGGAGAGATTGTGTGTCCGCACCTCTGACTCCCCGGGGTTATGAGAATTGGAACTACTAATTGTAGTAGACTTGAACTGAATAATTTCTGGGGAGGGGGGGGGGGTCATGATAGCATTGTGCTTATTATTTCCATCAGTTTTTCTGTACAAATTTAGCTTCATTTGTTTTTATTTGAAATTTCATAAATAAAAAATGTTCTAAAAATTTAATAATCAATGGGGTGGAGCTGGGGCGGGGCTAGGATGGGGCCCCACCAAATTGGTCTGCATAGGGCCCCGCACTTGCTAAGACCGGCCCTGTATACAGTCATGGCCAAAAGTTTGCAACCACCACCATTTTCATTATTTATGACTGATATTTAACAAAATACACATGAAACAAATCCGAATTTAAAGCTACAAATTGTCTATGATGTATCCAGTATCTAAAGTCATGCCGGCAGATATTCAGCACAATTTAAGCTGTTCTTGGCCAGTTAAATAGCACATAGCCGGTTAGCACAAATATTCAGTGGAGATAACTGGTTATATCCCACTGAATATCAGCTGAGCTCCACCACCCCCACTCACCGAACTGGCCACTATTTAACTGGCCAGGAGCCGTTCTTGGCTAGTTAAATAGTTTTGAATATCAGCCAGCTAGTGTTTAGTGCAGTGGACTTTAAAACAAGGGGCCAAGTTTCAAATCCCACTTTAACTCTTTTATTTATTTATTTATTTATTTATTTATTTATTTATTTATTTATTTATTTATTTCATTGTGAGCCCTCCAGAAAAAGGGAAAAATATATCCTGTACCTAAATATATAAGCCACATGCAAGCCTGAAAGCTAATGAAGTGGTGTACTGTCACGTACAAGAAGATGTATTTTTCCATCCCTGGAGGGATCACAATTACAAAATAAGAGTTAAAGTGGGATTTGAATGTGGGTCCCTTGCACAGCACAGACCGTATAAGTCTGCCCAGCACTAGCCCCGCCTCCTAACCACCAGCTCTGCCACCCATTCTAGGCTAAGCTAAGCTCCTGAGGATCCCTTCCTTCTGCACAGGATTCCTTTATGTTTATCCCGTGGGAGGGCATTCCACGGGAGGTGGTGGAGATGAAAACGGTAACGGAATTCAAACATACGTGGGATAAACATAAAGGAATCCTGTGCAGAAGGAAGGGATCCTCAGAAGCTTAGCTTAGCCTAGAATGGGTGGCAGAGCTGGTGGTTGGGAGGCGGGGCTAGTGCTGGGCAGACTTATACAGTCTGTGCTAGGGCTGGTGGTTGGGAGGCGGGACTAGTGCTGGGCAGACTTATACGGTCTGTGCTAGGGCTGGTGGTTGGGAGGTGGGACTGGTAGTTGGGAGGCGGGGATAGTGCTGGGCAGACTTATAGGGTCTGTGCCAGAGCTGGTGGTTGGGAGGCGTGGATAGGGCTGGCCAGACTTATACGGTCTGTGCACTGAAGAGGACAGTACAAATAAAAAAGTAGCACATATGAATTTATCTTCTTGGGCAGACTGGATGGACCGTGCAGGTCTTTTTCTGCCGTCATCTACTATGTTTACTATGTTTACTATTTAAAGTCCACTGCACTAACCACTAGGCTTCCCTTCTGTTCTGCAGGTATGTCTATGCGGCCATTCTTCTAAGAATGCTGCCAGACAGATGTCCTTATTCCTACTTTTTTGCCAGTTTGTAAAATGGCTGTTCATGCTGGGCATGCTCAGCACACGGATGTCCATCTCACATATTTATTTTATTTATTTTGTTGCATTTGTATCCCACATTTTCCCACATTTTTGCAGGCTCAATGTGGCTTACATGGTACCATAATCGGCGTTAACCGATTTCGGTATGAACAAATACAAGTTACGATTAATATCAAGGTGATATTATGGTAGAGTGAGATACATGTATGGTAAAGACAATGGGGAGAACTTAGAGAGGGAAAGGAAGAGTTAGGATATGTCCATTACGATCTTTGGTTAAGTTGTGTAGCAGATGTCCAGGTTTTTTATGTTGGGTCAGTGGGGTATGCCCTTCTGAACAGTTCTGTTTTTAGTGCTTTCCGAAAATTCATGTGGTCGAGTGTGTTTTTTACTACTTTTGGTAGTGCGTTCCACAATTGTGTGCTCAAGTAGGAAGAGCTGGAAGCATAGGTGGATTTGTATTTGAGTCCTTTGCTGCTTGGGTAATGGAGGTTTAGGTATGATCTTGCTGATTTTATGGTATGCGGTCTGTAATGTATCCCGGTGCCTCGCCGTAGATGATTTTGTAAACTGTCGTACAGATTTTGAATGCGATACATTCCTTAATTGGAAGCCAGTGCAGTTTTTCTCGGAGTGGTTTGGCACTGTCAGAACGTGTTTTTCCATATATAAGCCATGCTGCTGTGTTTTGGGCGGTTTGAAGTTTTTTTATGATTTGTTCTTTGCATCCCACATAG
Source organism: Microcaecilia unicolor (assembly GCF_901765095.1). Classification (NCBI taxonomy): domain Eukaryota; kingdom Metazoa; phylum Chordata; class Amphibia; order Gymnophiona; family Siphonopidae; genus Microcaecilia; species Microcaecilia unicolor. Next base: position 66,076,951 of record NC_044039.1, on the reverse strand, counting down.
ATTCCATTACAATAGTCTGCGTGGCTTAGCACCATTGATAGTACAAGGTTGTGAAATATTTTCCTTGGAAAGAATGGTTTCACACATTTTAGTTTCCACATTAAGAGAAACATTTTCTTTATGGTGAGTTTAGCTTGGGACTCTAGTTGGAGGTTATGGTCGATTGTTACTCCGAGAATTTTCAGGCTGTCTGAAATAGGGAGGGTGTATCCTGGGGTGTTAATGTTTGTGGGTTTGTATGCATTGTATTGGGATGAAATGATGAGACAGTGTGTTTTTTCTGTGTTGATTTTTAGTTGGAATGCATTTGCCCATGAGTTCATGATGTTTAAACTGAGCTTGATTTTATTGGTGGTTTCTGCTAAATCATGTTTGTAGGGGATGTATACTGTGACGTCATCAGCATAAATGAATGGATTAAGGCCATGTGTAGATAAGGTTTTGGCTAGTGGGACCATCATGAGGCTGAAAAGGATTGGTCAAGAGGTAAGATGGCTGACAGGTAAGGAGCTCAGCAAACGAGCTCCAGAGGTCCCAAACGAACAGACCACCTGAGCCGTCCCCAACCGGACCGGAACGGGCCGGGAAGGAACTAAACCAGCGCCGAATCCTTGCTGAATCAATTGATCCAATCGGGGCCCAAAGATCCAGAAGGTAAACAGCGAGTTTCGGACAAACTATCCGCACCACGCGGCCCATCTACCCACTGACGACTGAGACCTAGAGTGAACAGACTCACCTGAGCCATTCAGGTGTCAGCAGATACCCCTGACCGGACCGTAAAGGTTCGGACAGGAGTTAAATCAAAGCCCTCACTCCGAATTACCCAGGCTTGCCGATCTGGGGGACCCGATCTGGAACGGACCAGAGGAGACGCCGCAGACGCCTCGAGTCAAACGAACGAGCGAGGGGCCCCGAGCCTAGTCAGGATTGTCTGCCTGCCACGTCCCAGAAAGAGCTAATCGGGCAGCGACGGGATCGATCGGCTCGGCGGCCGATGGCGTTCAAGGAGGACCGCCGTGGGGATAGGCGCTTCCTGGGTATGGGCCCGGGACGCCGCAGGGACCGTCCGGTACGGGCCCGGGAAGCCGCAGGGACCGTCCAGACCACCCAGGGCCATGTGGCGCTCGGGAGAACGGAGGAACACCGACCACCGAGATAGGCGGACTGACGGAGAGAGAGACACCGCACAGCAACCTGAGAACCAAGAACCGAACCACAAGCCCTCCAGACGGATTGAAGGTGCTGAGATATCCAACCGAAAATCTCTGGACCGGAGGCTCAACGAAAGCTAAAGAGGCCAGATGGGGTGATCCAGATTGCTGAGCGACTTCATTGCTCACAAAGGACTAGATAGGCTCACATCCAACCCCAGCCTAATCAGGCACTGTTTATGAGTGTACTGGATGACGGCAGCACAGAATTTGGGAAACAGAGACCAAGCAAATTGGATTCCTTGCTTATAATGGACTGGACAGGCTCATGTTCACAGTAGTCTACTCTTGCCAATAAAATCCCCCACGTAAGTATAATTGATAGCATGCAAACCTAGACCTGCATATACTTTAACTTTGCACTAATTCACTGCTTAGGCTGCACTGCTTATATTGCATTGCCTATTGCTTATGCTGCATTGCTCATACTGCACTGCCCATACTGTTCTGCTTATGCTGCATTGCTTATACTACACTGCCCATACTGTACTGCTTATGCTGCATTGCTTATACTGCACTGCCTATACTGTACTGCTTATGTTGCATTGTTTATACTGCACTGCCCATACTGTACTGCTTAGGTTGCATTGTTTATACTATACTGCCTATTACTATAGTGCTTACAGTACCTGCCTGCTTGCCCCTCATCAACCTATCTACCCGCCTGCCAGCCCCTCTACCTACCTTCCCACCTGCCAATCTGCCTGTCAAACCACCATCACTACATATGCACCCATAAACACCTCAGTCACTACTTATGGCCCCCTTACACATTCTCTTCATTGCCCTGTCCCTTCCTAATCTATTCCACCTCCCTCCACCGCTGTATATCGCATGAACTCACTGCCCATCCCAGTGGCGTACCTAGGGTAGTTGACACCCGGGGCCGGTCATTTTTGAACCCCCCCCCCCCCCCCCCCCCCCCCAAATCCAGTACTAGGCATGCCGAGAATACAAAACACTCAGGACCTATAGAGCAATTCTACCATACCATAAGCAGTCATTTCTACGAGTCACACAAGGAAAAGGAAAGCATCTTAAACACTACAGTGAGCACTAGAACATCAATTCACCTATTGTAAAACGAAACCAGACAGAATAGTACAGATCGTAGATCCTGCACAGTCAATGCAAACTGAAAGCCATGTCTTTTTCACAAACACAGATACACCCTAATCCACTATAGAATAAGTAATCAAACTTTCTATTTAGACAAAAATTAAACTGAACCCCCAATGCCAGACTCTGCATATAATGCAACACCACAGAAACAGAAACTGTCCCCTAGTACTGTGCAAAATATAAAGACAGCAGATGTAAATTAAAAAAAAAACCTAACAAGTACCAATCACCACTTTACAAATTAACAAATAGAAATAAAACAAATATAGAAAGTAAAATAATACCATTTTATTGGACTAATACATTTAGCTTTCACAGGCCAAAACCTCCGTCCTTGGGTCAGTACAGTATAGTGCTGTTACAGTATCCTATCCTGACCTGAGGAAGGGGGTTTTGTTCTCCGAATGTTAGTCAAAATGTATTAAAATTAGTCCAATAAAAAGATTACCTTATTTACATGTTCTATTATAAACATTTAACACATCTACAATACTTTATCCTAAAGCAAAAAAAATAAAAAAATATATTTTATTTACAGTTTGTTGTCTCTGGTTTCTGCTTTCCTCATCTTCTTTTCACCGTCTTCCTTCCATCCAGCATCTGTCTTCACACTCTCTCTCTCTCTCTGCCATCCACTGCCTGCCCTTTCTCTCTGCCCCTTCAATCCACCATTTCCCCTCCCTCTCCCATCCATCCAGGGTCTGCCCTCCCTCTCGCTCCCCCTTCCATCTAGGATCTGTCCCCCTCTCTCTCTTTCTCTGCCCCTTTTTTCAGCCCCCAGTTCCAGCCCCCTTCTCCCCTCTGAACACCCCACCCCAGTCCCCTTCTCCCCTCCCCTTCTCCTGTCTGATACCCCCACCACAGTCCCCTTCTCCCCTCCCCTGTCTGAGACCCCCACCCCAGTCCCTTCTCCCCTCTGAACACCCCCACCCTAGTCCCCTTCTCCCCCTCCCCTTCCCTCCCCTTCCCTTCTCCCCTCTGAGATCCCCACCCCAGTCCCCTTCTCCCCTCTGAACACCCCCACCCGAGTCCCTTTCACACCTCTCCTTCCCCACCTCAGTCCCGTTTTAAAACCGGCGAAGCAGCGTCGCAGGCAGCGCCTCGTGCCCTGCTTGTAAAAAAAAATCAAATCTCCTTCCTTCTCCTCGTCTTGACGTCGACTCGGGCCTTCCAATCAATTTGATTGGAAGGCCCGAGTCGACGTCAAGACGTCAAGACGAGGAGGAGAAGGAGGAAGGAGATTTGATTTTTTTTTTACAAGCAGGGCACGAGGCGCTGCCTGCGACGCTGCTTCGCTGGTTTTTTAAATGTGCGGCGCCGCGGGAACGGCCACAGGAGGTGGCGGGAGCGGAGCACCCCCCACCCACTGGCACCCGGGGCGGACCGCCCCCACCGCCCCCCCCCTTGGTACGCCACTGGCCCATCCATGTCCTCTCCCATCCTGCTCACTACTGCAATACCCTACCCACCCCCGTCCCCCACCACCACACCATCTCTACTGTCCTCCTCCTCTCCTAGTTTTCAACCTTCAACACCTCGTTCCTGCCATGAACCCTTCCCCATTCCTCCTAAGTGCATCCCGTCTTCGTCGCCTTCGTCGCCCCTACCTCCCCCACCCTCCTCCGCACTCTCTTGCTCCTTCTCCTGCTATCCGCAGGAGACATCAATCCCACCCAGGTCCCCCTCACCTGTCCTCGTCTTCATCTAATCCATGCAAACGTTTCCGCGATGTCTCCATCTCATCTCTATTCCCCTCCTCCCCCCTCCTCCCTCCCCTTCTCGTGTGCCCTGTGGAATGCCCGCTCGGTCTGCAACAAACTTTCCTTCACCCATGATCTCTTCATCTCCCGTTCTCTTCAACTGCTCGCCCTAACTGAAACCTGGCTCACCCCCGACGACTCTGCCTCAGTCGCGGCCCTATGCCATGGACGTTATCTCTTCTCCCATTCTCCTTGCCCAGTTGGCCGCGGTGGCGGCGTCGGGTTACTACTTTCACCCTCCTGCAGTTTTCAACCTCTCCTCCTACTGCAGTCTCACTGCTTCTCATCCTTTGAAGTTCACTCTATCCGTCTATTCTACCCGCTGCCATTCAAAGTTGCAGTCATTTACCACCCCCCTGATAAGTCCCTCCCTTCCTTCTTACCGACTTCGATGCCTGGCTCTCCATTTTTCTTTGAGCCCTCATCCCCATCCCTCATTCTTGGAGACTTTAACATACACACTGATGACCCATCCGACTCTTATGCTTCTCAGTTCCTCACTCTAACCTCCTCCTTCAACCTCCAACTGAGCTCCACCACCCCTACTCACCAATCTGGCCACTGTCTTGACCTCGTCCTCTCCTCTACCTGCTCACCCTCCAATTTCTGTGCCTCAGCTCTTCCTCTCTCTGACCATCACCTGATCACCTTCACACTTCAGCACCCTCCCCCTCAGTCCCGCCCAACACTAACCACTACTTCCAGGAATCTCCAGGCTGTCTACCCTCCCACCTTATCCTCCAGTATCTCTAATCTCCTCCCTTCCGTTATGTCCTCCGAGTCTGTCGACAAGGCTGTCTCCACTTACAATGCCACTCTCTCCTCTGCACTGGACACCCTTGCACCATCCATCTCCCATCCCACAAGGCATACTAATCCCCAGCCCTGGCTGACCCCTTGCACCCGATACCTTCGCTCCTGCGCCCGATCGGCTGAACGCCTCTGGAGGAAATCTTGCACCCATACTGATTTCATTCATTACAAATTCATGCTATTCTCCTTCCAGTCCTCCCTATTCTTTGCCAAACAGGACTATTACACCCAGTTGACTAATTCCCTCAGCTCTAACCCTCGTCGTCTCTTCGTCACCCTTAACTCCCTCCTCAAAGTGCCCTCCGCTCCCCCCCCCCTCACTGTCTCCTCAATCACTGGCTGATTACTTCCACGACAAGGTGCAGAAGATCAACCTCGAATTCACCACCAAACCATCTCTTCCTCTTCACCCTTTAACCCACTCCCTCAACCAACCAACCCAGGCCTCCTTCTCCTCTTTTCCTGATATCACCGAAGAGGAAACTGCCCATCTTCTCTCCTCCTTGAAATACACCACCTGTTCCTCTGACCCCATCCCCACCAATTTACTCAACACCATCTCTCCTACTGTCACCCCCCCATCTGTCATATCCTCAACCTCTCTTCTCCACTGCAACTGTCCCTGATACCTTTCAAGCAGGCTGTAGTCACACCACTCCTCAAAAAACCATCACTGGACCCTACCTGTCCCTCCAACTACCACCCAATTTCCCTCCTACCCTTCCTCTCCAAGATACTTGAACGCGCCATTCATAGCCGTTGCCTTGATTTTCTCTCCTCTCATGCCATCCTCGATCCGCTTCAATCCGGCTTTCACCCTCTACACTCGACAGAAACGGCACTATCTAAAGTCTGCAACGACCTGTTCCTTGCCAAATCACAAGGCCACTATTCATCTTCATCCTCCTCGACCTATCCGCCACTTTTGACACTGTCAATCACAATTTAATTCTTGTCACACTGTCCTCATTTGGGTTTCCAGGGCTCTGTCCTCTCCTGGTTCTCCTCTTATCTCTCCCACTGTACCTTCAGAGTATATTCACATGGTTCTTCCCTCCACCCCATCCCCCTCTCTGTTGGAGTTCCTCAGGGATCTGTTCTGGTCCCCTTCGTTTTTTTCAATCTACACCTCTTCCCTAGACTCCCTGATCTCATCTACGGTTTCCAATATCATCTTTATGCCGACGACACCCAGCTTTATCTCTCCACACCAGACATCACTGCGGGAAACCCAGGCCAAGGTATAGGCCTGCTTATCTGACATTGCTGCCTGGATGTCCAATCGCCACCTAAAACTGAACATGGCAAAGACCGAGCTTATTGTCTTCCCACCCAAACCCACTTATTCCTCTCCCTCCACTCTCTATCTCCAGTCGATAACACCCTCATCCTCCCCGTCTCATCTGCTCGCAACCTCGGAGTCATCTTCGACTCCTCCCGCTCCTTCTCTGCGCATATCCAACAGATAGCAAGACCTGTCGCTTTCTTCCTCTATAACATTAGCAAAATTCGCCCTTTCCTCTCTGAGCACACAACCCAAACTCTCATCCACTCTCTCATTACCTCTCGCCTTGACTACTGCAACCTACTCCTCACTGGCCTCCCACTTAGCCATCTATCCCCCCTTCAGTCCATTCAGAACTCTGCTGCATGTCTTATCTTCTGCCTGGACCGATATACTCATATCACCCCTGTCCTCAAGTCACTGCACTGGCTTCCGATCAGGTACCGCATACAGTTCAAGCTTCTCCTACTAACCTACAAATGCACTCGATCTGCAGCCCCTCCCTACTTCTCTACCCTCATCTCCCCCTACATTCCTACCCGTAACGTCCGCTCTCAAGACAAATCCCTCCTTTCAGTACCTTCTCCACCACCACCAAACTCCAGGCTCCACCCTTTCTGCCTCGGCCTCCACCCCATGCTTGGAATAAACTCCCTGAGCCCATTCGCCAAGCCCCCTCCCTACCCATCTTCAAATCCTTGCTCAAAGCCCACCTCTTCAATGTCGCCTTCAGCACCTAACCACCATACCTCTATTCAGGAAATCTAGATTGCCCCAACTTGACATTTCGTCCTTTAGATTGTAAGCTCCTTTGAGCAGGGACTGTCCTTTGTTAAACTGTACAGCGCTTTGTAACCCTAGTAGCGCTCTAGAAATGTTAAGTAGTAGTAGTAGTATAGTGGGGATCCTTGTGGTACTCCGCAGTCTGGTTTCCAGGGTGACGATATGTTGGTGCTTGAACAGGAAATCCATATTCTTGAACAGGAAATCCAGATGTATTTTCTGTTGGAAAATATATGTGAGATGTGTGTCTGTTTTGGTCATTATGAGCTGGACGTCCTTTCAAAATGTCCCTCCACGTTACTATGTTACACTTTCTTTCATCAGTCAAAATCCTCTACACAACACTCAGTTTCTTAAATTTGTATAATTTTTTAACTTGTGTGATAAAAATATAAGCCTACATCTTTCGCACTTTAATGAGCCAACACTTATCTTAAAGCTCAATGGGGCTGCTGTTTCACCTTGCAGGTTCTTCAGAAGCGATAAAGTGATAAAGTGTGATAAAGTGCTCTGCGTATGTCTAGTAGCACTATAGAAATGATTAGTACTGTTGAGCATGCCTGTGGCTATTTTCAATCTGGATAGTGCTTGGCTGTCTGGCCAGTAAATTGCCCAGTAGGGGGTCACCAAAGAGCAACAAGTCAAAGCTGGTGCACCAGAAGCAGCACCAAAGAGTGAGCAGAAGCAGCCAGGTCTTTAGTGTCAGGTGGTTGCTGACAATCTCGGTGTTTTTCTCAATAAATTTTCTGAGCAAATAGGTAGAAAAGTCTCTGCTGTTCCCAGTACCATAACACAAGCTACTGCTTCCTTTTAGAATGGCCAAGCGCTATCCAAATTGAAAGTAGCCATGGGCATGCTCAGCAGCATGAATGCAATCAGAGCATTTTATCGTTCCTGATGAAGCTACGAAGTGAAACAGCAGCCCTGTTGAGCTCTAAGATAAGTGCTATAGATTTGCTGACTTTTGAATGCTGATAATGTTGACTCATTAAGGTGCCAAAGAAGTAGACTTACATTTTTATCAGACAAGTTTTAAAAAATTATAAAAATTTAAAAAATTGAGTTTACAATAAAGGAAAATTGTTGAGGTTTTTGACTAATGAAATGTAAAATCCCGTAAGAGCTCTTCATTTTGATAGGCGTGGGATACCTGAGGTCTTTTCCTCCTTTTCTATAATATTTTGATGAAGAGAGATTGCTTGTTGTGATTTATGCACTTTGCCTTTTAAATAGTCTTGCTTGGACACAAAATTGAGCAAAGTAACTCATTATTTATTTACTTATTTATTTTGACATTTATACCTCACATTATCCCGAACATACTCGAAGTAAGGTGATATGTTGACTGGTCTAATTTTAAAACATTTTTGACTAATATTTGGAGACCAAACCCTCCTTTCTTGTGTCAGAACAGAATACCATAACAGCAGTATACTGTCCTGACCTGAGGAAAGAGATTTTGGCCTTTGAAAGCTAATTGAAAAATGTATTTAGTCCAATAAAAATGATATTATCATATTTTCCATTTTTTGTTTTATTTGTATTTGTGAACCTATAGTATAGTGATTGAAATATGTCAGTTTTTGAAATTTGCATCTCTTTATATTTGCACAGTATAGGGGGACTGAGGGGTGGGACTGTTCAGGGAAGAAGTCCTGGTGCAGGTTGCAGGCAGCTTATGAGTCAGTGGCATTCCTAGGGGGGCTGACACCTGGGGCGGATCGCCGATGCGCCCCGCCCCCCGGGTGCAGCGCGACCCTCCCCCCGGCGAAAGGACACCCCCCCCCCGGTGAAGGAACCCCCCCCATGGGTGCACGCCGCTGGGGGGGGGTGCCACGCGCCTGTCCACTTCGTTTGTTTCCATGCTCCCTCTGCCCCGGAACAGGAAGTAACCTGTTCCGGGGCAGAGGGAGCACAGAACGAACGAAGCGGACAGGTGCGCGGCACCCCCCAGCGCCGTGCACCCGGGGCGGACCGCACCCACCGCCCCCCCCCCTAGGAACGCCACTGCTATGAGTGGCGCTGCCACTGCCCAGGTGAAGACTGCAGTAGACAGAATTTTAAAGTATGGGGGGGGGGGGGGACGACACACTGCCTGTAAAAAAAAAAAAATTCAGCATCCTCAATCATTTTGAAAAGTTGGCTCCTATGCCAGCAGCCCATAATGATTTTATAAACCAGACAAGCCACCTTAAAATCCACCTGATCTCTCACCGGCAACCAATGAAGTTCTCTCAGCAAAGGGGATACCTGATCATACTTCCTATGTCTATATATCAGTTTTGCTGCAGTTTTCTGCATCAACTGGAGCCTATTTGAAAGTTTTTGATGTATACCAGCATACAGAACACTACAGTAATAAATCTGAGAGAGGATTATCATTGACTATGACACAAAATTGATATGCAAAGAAATATGAATGCACTGCCCTCAACTGACATAATTAGAAGAATATCTTTTTACTCAGGCTATTTATCTGATGTTCCATAGTCAATTGTGTATCAAGTATAACACCCAATATCCTTGAAGATGTTTCAGAATTGAGTATCTCTCCAGAATTTAAAGAAATTGTTTTGGGCATATCCAACAAAATAAAGTAATTTAGTTTTAGTTGTATTAAGCTTTAAGTAATTATTAGATGCCCAATTATAAGTCCTATTGATGCAATCTAGTATTAACATAACCCTCATCACGTCCAGAAGTAATGAGAATCAATATAAAAATTTTGTCTGCATAGGAAGAAATATGATATGAAGATGAACCCATATAAGGCCACAAAGAGCTCATAAAAATATTAAATAGAATTGGTGACAAAGATGATACCTATGGTACACCATAATTAGGTGACCAACTATTTGAAAAAAAATATTATTCTTTTTGACACTATACCTTCTATTTTTCAAAATCCCTAGAACCAATCAAAAACCACTACAGAAATTCCAAGCTCACTCAACGTTCTTAATAATATGGTATGGTCCATGGTGTCAAACGCTCCAGACACATCAAATTGAAGAAGAACAGATGGTATATATTTAACTTGGAAACAATTTCACCTTAGATACTAAAGTCAACAATAGAGCTTCTGTACTATGCATAGGTCTGAAGCCATATTGTTTATCATGCAAACCTTGGAATGTATCCAGGAAAACCATGGTTTGAGTGGCTACCAGAGATTCAATAAGCTTAGTCATCCAAGGTATACTTGCTATAGAGCAAAAGTTGGAACTGTCAAGTCGGCCCCTTCTGACTTTGGAATAGGTTTTCTCCTAGCTCAGACAGGAACCTTCCATCCCTAAAAAGAAGATTAATAAATACAGACAACCAACCAACAACCTCCTTAGGAATACTTTTTTCTGGTCGTAGTATTTTTATTAAATTTAAAAGAGATTAACAGAAGACAATTCAGTGTAACAGTACAACAGCATACAAATTGCGAAAATCATGTAAAGGACAGAAGAGAGAAAGAGTGGAGAGGAAGAAAAGAAAAAAGAAAAACACTTCTCATCAAGCATCTCTAAAGTAGGACAATAACAAAGACCACTTCTCCTTATAAGTGATATAGCGACATGACTTTTTAGCCAGAAAGGTATCATATTTATAAGTCTGAAATACCAAATTCCACAATTCTTGATATGTGACTTGACCCAGGGTCTTCCAGTACCCAAAAACTACTTTCAAGGCTAAAGTGAGCAAAGTATTAACAAGTAAGCATTCATTATGGCTTAAGGAAGAGCGAAAACACTGGTCTCTGAGCAACACATATTTATACAGCATGGGACCATGGAAATGAAATATATCTGTTAAAGTGAACCAGACATCAGTCCAAAATGATTGAAGGCATACACAGTCAAAAACAAGGTGTCTGATAGTGCCCTGTTGAGCATGACAAGACCAACATAAACTGGGAATGGACGGATTAATGGTATGCGACCTGAGGGGCGTCCATAAGGACTGGTGCATAAAAAAATAAAGGGACTGTGTGATGGCCGCAGACCTGGAACACTGAAACACTGAGCGCCAGAGCTGCGTCCAACTGCTATCAGAATATTGATCAAGTAAACAAGATTTATTAGTGAGGAAACTTAGTTTAGCTAACACCTCATTGTCCTGAATGGTTTGAAATGTAGACTAAATATCACTAAGATAATTTTCTTTGGTTATATCTATAGTATCAGAACAAACTGGATCTGAATCTGTGAAAGATAATCTGATTTTCTCCACCTTATCCACAAAATACTTTGCTACAACCTCAGCATATGGATGCTGTATTCAGGTATGGAAGTAATCGCTGTCGTATTAGTGAGGTTATTAAATATATTAGAAAGCATCTTCACGTTTGAGTTGTTTTTTTTTTCCGATCAGCTTTTTATAATATAACCTCTTAGCCTCAATTACTGCTAACTGATGTTTTAATCGAGGACTGTCATAATCTTTTCTTCTGCAAATCCTAAAACTTTTCCCAATCCCTTTCCAATTTCCAAAAAGTTCTTCTCAACTCAATTAAATGATCTGAATACCAAGCTGGCTTAATTTCTTGATTTTATCCTGGAAATTGATGCAAATCATCAGAAATTTTTCTATTCCACTCCTGAAGTATTGCTCCCAATGTCACGGCCCCATAATCTAGATTATCCTGAACATATCTCCAGAATTTGACCCTCCTCAATCTTCCTTTGGGGACATAGATCCTGAACTTTCTGAGGCTTTATCATTCGAATTAATAGAAAATAAATTGTAAAGTTAACAATATAATGGTCTGACCCGGAAGCAACAATATCTGATCTCATACAAAAAACTCCCTATGTTTTGATAATGTGGTAACTATATCTAAAGTATGACCCTTTTCATGTGTAGGACTGTTAATCTCAAACTGATATTGTACAGACTCTAAAAGTCCTAAAAACAAATGTAAAGTCCTAAAAACAATTCTTCCTCAAGATGTAAATTCAAATTCCCCAGTAACAGAATATGTGAAAATTGTGTAGAATATTGTGTAATTAAATCAGAAATCTGATCTTTTACTAAAGATCAACTACTTGAGGGTCTATATATCAAAATTAACCCTAATTAGCCTCCTAGAAAATCTTTCTGAACTTGGGAAACCATGATCTCCAAGCCAGGAACAGAAATGGAGTCAACTAATTTCACATCTAGAAAAGGTTTATATACTAAATACAGTCTACCACCTTTTTTCCCTAATCTGGGACAATTTACAACCCTATACCCCAAAGAACAGAGACTAACCAATATAGGGCTATTTTTATCTGGAATCCTTTATCTCTTATTTGCCCTGTTTGTCTGTCTTGATTAGATTGTAAGCTCTGTTGAGCAGTGCTGTACAATAGATTATTCGTAAGCATTGTATAGATGCCTTGGATTTTCATTTTGTTCCACCTTGTAAAAAATAATGTATATTCAGTTTGTTTCTTTAACATAACAAATTTGTTACTCAACTCAGCATTAAATTTTAATTTTATTGGATCTGATTCTTTGTTAGTTAAGTTAATCAAACAAACAACAGTGGTGTAAGAGATCGTTAGACCTCTATTATCACTCACAGCAATGACTGCTATCTATTCTTACATGGGCAAACAACTAAAGTTTGATTAGACCAAAAATGATATAAATAAGAACATTATAAGGTGACACATACTTTTCATGCAGGAAAGCAAAATCCAACATGTAATTATGAACCCTCCCCCCCCCCCCCAATCAAATTGTTACCTTCTATGTGAGGTTTTATAAAAAGACGGCTGAAACTATTAAAACAATAAATATTTAGCCCCAAACAAATAAACTATAGCTCAAAGTAGCATAAAACATTAGTAATCAGAACCCATGCCCCTATGCTCAGTTCCTCATGCTGTTCCAAACAGCGCCATCAAAATACTACCAGAACAGTGCAGGGAAAGAACTCTGTGATGATAAACCCTAATAACATGCAAATTTAGACATGTTGTCAGCGTTGATCATTAGGGACTTCGGGAGGATTGTGCCTGCAGAAGAGGTTTGACAGGTCCGGGCTTTTCTCCCGCAGGACCTGACAAACCTAAAGCCCCTCTATATCATGTTACTATTGTTTCCAGGTTTCAGTTTGCATTCTCCAAGTTTACCTCATTGAGGGGCCCTTTAACTAAGCCACGTAAGCGTCTATGCATGCCCAACGTGCGCCAAAATCGAGTTACCGCCCGGCTACCGCTTAGCTCTTGCAGTAATTTCATTTTTGGCTTGTGTCCGATACACGCGGCTGAAAAATAGTTTTTGTCAGAAGCATGTATCGGATGTGCCAAGTGGCATTTAACATGCACAGGTCATTACCGCCCGGTTACCGTGTGAGACTTTACTGCTAGGTCAATGGCTGGTGGTAAGGTCGCAGACCCAAAATAGACAACAATTTTGATTTTGCCGCATGTCCATTTTTGGCAAAAATTTTTAAAAAGGCCTTTTTTACAGGCGTGCTGAAAAATGGATCGTCACGTACCCAAAACCTGCGCCTACACTACCGCAAGCCATTTTTCAGCACACCTTTGTAAAAGGACCCCTGATAGTATTTATGCTTGTATGTGATCATTTCACTATTGTCATGTTAAAAAAAATGGTAAACTTTATGCTAAGCTGTATTTGCTGTACACCACCTTGGATACATCTCTTCATAAAAGTGGTTAATGAATCCTAATAAATAAACAAATAAACAAAACTAGAAACTGGAACACAGAAATTAGTGAATAAAAAGTTACATAAGGGCCCTCCTATATTCAGATCGCAGGAAGGAGCCCGGCTGACTCCCACGGTCAGCCCAGATATTCATTGCTGGGCCATTTTCGGTGACCAGCATCTGGGTGTTTTTTGGCCAGTTTAAATTTAACAGGCCAAGCTAATATTCAGTACTGGATGGTTAAATTTAAATTGGCCAAAGATATACCTGCTATTTTGGTGGCCTAATTTGGGCACCAAATTTAGCTGGTGATGCATTGAATATTAGCGGATAGCTGGTTATATCGTGCGATATAGCCGGTTATCCGCTAAGCGCTAACTGGCAATATTCAACAGGAGATAACCTATGATCTCCTGCTGATTATTGCCTGATAGCCAGTTAAGGGCCCCTTTTACTAAGCGGCGGTAAGCCCAATGCATGCTACTAGCTGGTTAAATGGCACTTAGGGCCCCTTTACCAAGCTGCAGCAAAAGGGGGGCACTGCTGGCGTTGGCATGCATTTTTCACATGTGCAGAGGTCCCCTTTTACTGCAGCGGGTAAAAGGGACTTCTCTCTTTCCTGCAGGAAATGGCCCTGCGACAAGTAAAGCACTTGCCGCGTGGCCATTTCAGGGGGAGCCCTTACCGCCACTCATTGAGGTGGAAGTAGGGGCTCCCGCACTAACCCAGTGGTAACCAGGCAGCACATGGCACTGCCCAATTACTGCTAGGTATTTATTTTTGTAGCGCTGGATATGATGGCTCGCTAGGGGTGTACTCAGTGGTAATCGGTAACTGCCAGGTTAGTGCGGGAGCCCCTAACACCACCTCAATGGGTGGCAGTAAGTGCTGCCCCCTGAATTGGCTGTGCAGCGAGTGCTTTACTTGCTGCACGGCCATTTCCTGCAGGAAAGAGAGACTTCCCTTTTGCCTGCTGTGGTAAAGGAGGCTCTGTGTGCGTGAAAAATACACACCAATGCCAGCGCAGGCCCCTTTTGCCACAGCTTGGTAACAGGGGCCCTAAGTGCCATTTAACCAGCTAGGAGCTGCTCCTGGCCAGTTAAATGGTTTTAAATATCGGGGGATAGCCCTTAGGCAGCATCAGGGCTTTTTTCCAGCCAGTATGCACTGGTATGATCCTGCCTATGCCAGTTCCAATCTCAAAGGGATTTTACAGTAGACCTAGGAGGGTCTATAGGAGGTGAGAGGAGGGAACATAGTCGGGGGCAAAGAGTGGTCATGGAGAGAGGTGCAGGGGCTGAGTTTCAGTCTCTACTTCCTGCTCCGGCAAGAACAGCTGCAGCTGGGCTCAGAACTTATCTCTATGCCTGTGTGGGAGAAATACCATGTCCCTGCCCACTCTGACACTGACTTCCTGTTATGGAGTGGGTGGGGACATGGCATGTCTCCTCCAGAGAAATAGATATGAATTCTGATCCTACACACAGCACAAAGGGATGTTTTGTGTTGATCAGGGAACTGGGGAAACAAAAGATGAAATGCTGGACAGGGGAGGAAAGGGCATTGGAGCCGACTCTGTGGGTGCTGTGGGTGCTTGAGCACCCCCAATATTGAGAAAAATCCTTGTATGTGTCCAGAGAGGGGTTATTTCCAATGGGCTTAGCACCCCCACTAATTTTGAAAAGTTGGCTCCTATGGGAAAGGGGACAGGATATGCTGGACTGCATGGAGTAAGGAGAAGAAAGAGGGGGAGATACTGAACTGTGGAATGGAGGATGAAGAAAGATCAGACCAGGAAGATGTTGGACTGCATGGGGGAAGGAGAAGACATGACTGTGAAGGTCTGTCTGGGGAAGGAGAAGAGAGACGTAGTGGACCACTGGAGTACAGGGGAAGAGAGGGTCTGGTTGATGTTGGAACTCAAAAGGGGAAGATAGAGGACATGCTGGACCACTGGGGGAGGGAAAGGAAAGTGTTGGGCTATGCAGGGGGAGGGGGAAGCTGGACTGTGGTGAGAGGGGGAAGCTGGACTGTGGTGAGAGGGAGAAGACAGAGGGGGAAACAAATGGAAAAATAAAATGCCCAGACAACAAAGGTAGAAAAAGTATCTTTCTTTGAATTTATAAATTGGAATATGTCAGGTTTGGAAAATGCACATCTCTGATGTACAAGTGGAAAAATGCTTTAATACTGCCTTGCTCCTCTTATTTTATATTCTCTATAGTAAGTATCTCTCACAGGGAAAAACACCCAAAAATCTTTGCACACAACAAAGAATTTTTGATCATGAGAATCCAGCCCTTAGAGGGAACTTAACCGGGAGGCAATTTTGCTTATTTCTCTGGCCTTAAAAACCACCTCAAAAAGGGAAAAATGTCAGGTTTAGAATCTATCTCCTTAACTTGCTCCTCTTGTACTTGTAGTTTTACAGAATCCAGAATGAGGCAGATACTGCACAGGGGTCTGTTAAGAACCGAAGAAAACTCTAGACTGAAAGCCCATGAGAGAAATTGGGACTTAACAAATCAAGGGGCCCTTTTACAGAACGGTGGTAAGCAGGCTTACCACTCGCTCTTCCGGGACTACCGTTGGCCCAATACGGCCGCTGGTGGTAGTCCCGCCCCAAACATTCCATTTCTGGGGGGAAAAGAAAACCTATTACAAAAAGACTCCAGTATGCTGTTAATATCAAAAACCTTTTTATTGCACTATCGTGTCACTATAAAACATCTGATATTTTATAGTGACACGATAGTGCAATAAAAAGCTTTTTGATATTAATAGCATACTGGAGTCTTTTTGTAATAGGTTGTGAATTTATGACTCTGGGAGTTTAGCATTGTCCCCTAATCAGTAATATGGAAAACGAAAACCCCAGAAATGGCTTGTGTGGTGGTAACCCAGCGGTAATCAGGCATCACTGTGCACTGCTCAGTTAACGCTGGGTTAGCGTGGGAGACATTATTGCTACCTGAATGGGTGGCAGTAAGGTCTCCCCACCATATGACCACATGGTAAGAGTTCTTTTACCACATGTCCATGTGTGCCTGGGGGCTTTTTACCCACTGTGGTAAGAAGGGTCCTGGCGCGCAGGAAAAACAGCCCCACAGCTAGTGCAGGGCTCTTTTTCTCACAGCTTGGTCAAAGGACCTCTAAGGGCCCTATTTACTAAGGTGTGCTAGCGTCTTTAGTGCACACTAATGCTAGACATGGGTGTCTATGGCATTAGCATGCGCTAAAAACACTAGCACACCTACAGCACAGCTTAGTAAACAGGACCCCAACATTTTTATGTATGAAAAAGCTACCAGAACTTCTCATCTATATTTCCTCTATTCATGGTAGAGCTCCACTGACTTGTAGATGTGATGGTGCTGTACCATTCCCCCAGAAAATGATGCTGTCTCCTCCTATTTGGCTGTAGGGGGTTGAGGATGGAGGGAGGCAAATTCTATGAGAGGCTCTTTGTGAGAAAAAATGAAGAAAGGGAAGGAGAAGGAGAGCAGAGTGGAGAAAGGTAGAGTGGAGAGAGGAGGATGAGAGATTATAAGAGAGGGAACAGGAAGAGAGGGAAGGAAAGACTGGAAGAGAAGAGTGTGGGAGGGAGGTGGAAAAAGAAAGACAGAGAATGCAACAGAGAAAGTAAGCTAAAATGGATAAAAGAGGTTGGATGATATGTGAATTATTGTATGGGATCACTTCTACAAACCTGAGTTCAAATTCTTAAGATCCAAGTCAAAAGAATTTACTGTTGCTCAGTTTGGACTAATGAATTATCAAGACTAGAAAATCTGTTGTCACAGGAGGATTAATGTGATGAGGGGGTCTTTTATTAAAGCTTAATATGAGTTATCTGCAGCAAGGGCCCTGCTGCAGATGGCTTGAGTTAAACTTTAGGAAAGTAGGGAATAGGACTTATATACCACCTTTCTGTGTTTTTTCCAACTACATTCAAAGCAGTTTACATATTATATATAGGTACTTATTTGTACCTGCAGCAATTGAGGGTTAAGTGACTTGCCCAGAGTCAGCAGGAACTGCAGTGGGAATTGAACCCAGTTTCCCAGGATCAGAGTCTGCTGCACTACCACTAGGTTACTCCTCCACACCTAAAAAAAAACCTGAGTATGGAAATGTGAAAATGACCTAGTTAGAGCAACTCTAAACTGTGCTTTCTGTTTCTCAGTTATTTTTATGTCTATTAACAATCACTGAATTGCAGTCTGCCACAGTGCTGTATAACAGACATTTGAACAGTTTCCACTCATGTCTGAATATGTTGCATTTAAAATAAATATGCAACAGAAAATTCATTATTATACTGGGAATTTTTTATATGAGAGTATGTAACTACATGGTTTTGTTTTTTTTACTGAATTTTAAAACTGTTAAATATCTATATGAAGATATATACAGAACCAGAAATTCATATCAAAAGATAAAAATATACTGCAAGATTCTGAAAGAGATTTTGGTAATAAGGACATTTGCAAATACCAAGAGGCTTCAATCCAACTTGCTTTTGTTATGGAACACTATTGTAAAATTCTGCAAGGATTCAGTGCTACTTTAAGTAGAGAATTGATTGTTTTTGAGAAAAGGAAATCTGCCCATCTTTTGTCCTGCAACCACCTGAGACACAATAACAATACCACAAGTATTCAGATACGGGGAGTGGCGGTTTCTCTATGTAAGCTCAAAATTATGACTGTGGTGGTGATCTGGACAGAAATAAGTGTGTTTATCATACAGTAATTAATGAAAGGTTTATCATGATTGAGCGCATTGTGACAATGGAGAGATAATTTTATGTAGTCTTGCTCATTTGGGAGATGATTGAAAATCTGCTACAAACTACAGCCATAACTCACCCTGATTTGTGACTCCAGAAGATTCTGATAATCCAAACAATTCTTCATCAACCAAATTATAATCACACCCTATACTAAAGAGAGAGAGAGAGAGAGAGAGAGAGAGAGAGAGAGAGTGACGTGGCCTCTCCCTGAATAAGCACATAAACCCTTAAGACCAGCCTCCTCTCTAAACTGCACAATATATTCTCAGCTTCATTAAAATATACTTGGCCCTTAATAATCCTTTCCAGAGATCCAGAAATACCGCAGGGATCAGTCCTAGGGCCTGTTCTGTTCAAGATGTTTGTGAGCAATATTGTAGAGGGGTTACCTGAATCTTTGCCCTCTTCATGGAAAATGGTGGTAGTTCTCCCAGTGCTGAAAAAAACATCAATAGATCCCACTATTCCATCTAACTATCACCTGATTTCTACACAATCTTCTGCTTTCTTCTTTCTTGCACCATACTGTTGGAATAATCTACCCCTAAATTTGCTATATGAGTCTTCCATGAAACAATTTGAAATTAACCTGAACACACATCTTTTTACTCTAGCCATTCATCTGAGTTAGCGCTGTGGACTACTGTGGCAATGGCAATCAGAATCAAAATTAGAATTTGAATAGATAAACTTTATAAAATTTTCCTTTCTTTCTTTATTTTTTTTTTTTGTTTCTTGGTATATGCATAAATTGTCTATAATGTAGTATGGTCATATCATTACTTTT
The DNA here is from genome assembly GCF_901765095.1 of Microcaecilia unicolor. Lineage (NCBI taxonomy): Eukaryota > Metazoa > Chordata > Amphibia > Gymnophiona > Siphonopidae > Microcaecilia > Microcaecilia unicolor. The sequence continues at coordinate 66,057,737 of NC_044039.1, read as the reverse complement.
GAGTGATTGTGCCCTGTCCTATTTTAAGTGATGTTCCTTTCCTGTCCTGCTTCTTTTATAATTTTTGTAAATTGCTGAGATTTGGTTCTGCCAGAATTGGCATCAGTCAAAATCAAAATAAACATATACATCCCAGAGTACTGATGGAATTGAAAAATGGACTTACAGAGCTATTTTTAGTAATATGTAAATATCTTTAAAATCAAGCATGGTACCAGAAGATTGGAGGGTGGCCAATCCAATGCCAATTTTTAAAAAGGATTCCAAAGGTGACCCAAGAAATTATAGACTGGTGACCCTAACATTGGTGCCAGGCAAAATGGAATAGACTGTTATAAAGAACAAAATTGCAGAGCATGGATTAATGAGACAATGCCAACATGGATTTAGTGAAGGGAAATCTTGCCTCACCAATTTACTACATTTGTTTGAAGGGGTGAATAAACATCTGGATAAAGGTGAGCCAGTCGATATTGTGTATCTGGATTTTCAAAAGGCATTTGACAAACTACCTCATGTGTGGAGGAGTGGCCTAGTGGTTAGGGTGGTGGACTTTGATCCTGGGGAACTGAGGAACTGAGTTCGATTCCCAGCACAGGCAGCTCCTTGTGACTCTGGGCAAGTCACTTAACCCTCCATTGCCTGCTGCATTGAGCCTGCCATGAGTGGGAAAACGTGCGGGGTACAAATGTAACAAAAAAAAAAAAAAAACTCCTAAGGAAATTAGAAAGTCATTGGATAGGAGATAATGCCCTATTGTGGATTAAATACTGGTTAAAAGAGAAAACAGAGACTGTATTCTCAATGGAGAAGAGTTATTAAATAGTCAGTATTCTCAATGGAGATGAGTAGATAGTAGGGTTCCCCAAGGGTCTGAGCTGGGACCGCTGCTTTTTATCATATTTATAAATGATCTAGAGCTGGGAATAACTAGTGAGGTAATTAAATTTGCTGATGACACAAAGTTATTCAAAGTTATTGAATTACAAAAGGATTTGAAAAATTGCAAGTGAACCTTAAGAGACTGGGAGACTGGGCATACAACTGGCAGATGATGTTTAATATGAGCAAGTGCAAAGTGATGCATGTGGGAAACAGGAACCCAAACTATAGCTAGGTGATGCAGGGTTCTAGGTGATGCAGGGACCCAGGAAAAGGATCTAAATGTCATCGATGATGATACCTTAAAACCCTTTGCTCAGTGTGCAGCAGCATTTACAAAAACAAATGTTAGGAATTATTAGGAAAGAAATGAAAAACAAAAATGAATGCCTTTGTATTGCTCCATGGTGTGACCGCAGCTTGAATACTATGTACAATTCTGGTCACTGCAGTTCAGAAAAGATATAGTGGAATTAGAAAAGGTACACAGAAGGGCGATAAAAATGATAAAAGGGGACGACTTCCCTATGAGGAAAGGTTAAAGTGGCTAGGGCTCTTTAGCTTGGAGAAGAGACAGCTGAAGGCAATACGTTCTTTGGTGAGAAGCCAATGCAGTTTTTCGCGAAGGGGTTTGGCACTTTCAAATTTTGTTTTTCCGAATATCAGCCTGGCTGCTGTATTCTGTGCAATCTGAAGTTTCTTTGTTAGTTGTTCTTTATAGCCTGCATAGATTCCATTGCAATAATCTAAATGGCTTAGTACCATTGATTGTAGTAGGTTGCGAAATACATCTCGTGGGAAGAAATGTTTTATACGTTTAAGTTTCCACATTGAGTGGAATATTTTCTTTGTAGTAGAATTTATTTGACTTTCAAGTGTCAGATTGCTTGACGCCAAGCAGTTTTAGGCTATCCAAGATTGGGAGAAAGTGGTTTTGGATGTTTAAGGTTAAAGGCTTCATTTTTTTTTTTTGTTACATTTGTACCCCACACTTTCCCACTCATGGCAGGCTCAATGCAGCTTACATGGGGCAATGGAGGGTTAAGTGACTTGCTCAGAGTCACAAGGAGCTGCCTGTGCCAGGAATCAAACTCAGTTCCTCAGGACCAAAGTCCACCACCCTAACCACTAGGCCACTCCTCCACACAATAAGTATAAAGTATAAGACAATGAGTCTTTTCAGAATTTAGTTTCAGTTGGAATGAGTTTGCCCAAGCATCCATTGTGTTCAAACCGATCTTAATTGTATTGGTGATTTCTGTCAAATCGTGTCTGAAAGGTATATAAATTGTGACATCATCAGCATAAATAAATGGGTTAAGGCCTAAATTGGATAAGGATTTGGCCAGTGGAATCATCATTATGTTGAAGAGTGTTGGTGATAGTGGTGAACCCTGAGGGACTCCGCAAACTGCTTTCCAGGAAGATGATATGTTTGAATTCGATTTTACTTGGTATGATCTAGAGGATAAGAAACCTTTAATCCATCTGAGTATATTTCCGTCAATCCCATAGTAATCAAGGAGGTTTAGTAAAATGTCATGGTTGACCATGTCAAATGCTCTAGACGTCAAATTGGGCTGTTAAATAAGGGGCAGATTTGAGTAAATAGTTGGGATAAGTGTTCAATTTGCAATAAGAATTAGAGAACCTGGGTGACTGATTCAATGGTGAGAGAATCAAAGTTTGTCCAGTTACGATCAGCTGGATAGGCACCCAAGGTGGGCTCAAGGACATTAAAGAAATGTTCAGTGTCGGAGTTCTGTTGGGGGAGTGAATTGCGTAATTTTAATATTTTTTCATCAAAGTTGGATGAGGGGTGGATCTGTTGATAAAAGATAGCTGAATCATAAAGAATGAAGGTGGGAATGGAAAAAGTTAAATGATGGGTGGCATGATGCAATTACTCTATTCTTAAAGTTTATTCTATGTGTAATAAGTAAACGTATACTGTGTACCCTGTGTATTCGACAGTTGCGTACCAAGGGGGGGGTGGTGGGGGCGGTCCGCCCCGGGTGTACGCCGCTGGGGGGGGTGCCGCGCGCCGGTCAGCGTCGTTCGTTTCCATGCTCCCTCTGCCCCGGAACAGGAAGTAGCCACTTGTATTTGACATTGCCATCAAGAAAAACAGTTGAAACTAAGCACATTGGGGAGGCGGGAGATAGGGGGGCACAGTGAAAATTGGTAAAATGTTTGATGAAGGATCTTATCATTTAGTTTGATTGTGGATATTTTGATGTTGGCCTTTCTGTTCATGCCAGGTATCGAATGTTTTGTAATGTGTTTGTCATCAATAAAAATGTTGAAACCTAATATTTTTTCATTGAAGTATTTAGCAAGATTATCAGCGGATGGAATGTCCGTACTGGTTGTAGTAATTGGGTTGGTGTCAAGTAATTTGTTGACAACTTGGAATAATTTCTTCAAGTCTGTGTAATCATTACCTATTTTAGATTTGTAAAAGGACCTTCTGGCCTTTCTGATTGCGTATTTATATTTTCTTTGAGCTTGTTTCCATTCTTTAAGTGTGTTTTCGCTATTTCCTTTTTTCCAAATACGTTCCAATTTCCTGGTTTGCATCTTTAGTTTTTTTAGTTCATTGTTAAACCAGGGTGTTGAGTTTGATCTTTTTGATATTCTAGTTCTAATGGGTGCTAAAACGTCTAGTACACTACTACATCTTGCATTCCAATCTGAAAGGTAGTGAATAGAATCTGTACGGGCTGACCATTCGTTGTCATAAATCTGTAGCCAAAACTCCTTTGGATCTATTTGCCCTCTTGAGCTAAAAGTTGCAAGTTCTTGAGTTTTGAGTGATCCTTTTCTCTGCCAGATTATGGATAAATTAAGTTTATAGTTGTCGGATCAAGGGATTTCTGACCAATTAAAGTTTGTTATCTGTAAATTCTGGTCTATGGCCAGTTTATATGAACAGAGGTCTAGTGTATGCCCTTTAACGTGGGTAGGTTGCCAATTGGGCCATAAAAGATCCCAAGAGTGGAGAAAATCCTTACATTCTCTTGCCCAGGAAGATTTTGAATCTTCAAGATGCAGGTTAATGTCACCTAGTATAAGTATGTTGGAATTGGATACACACATGTTTGATTTAAAGTCTGTAAAGATAGTATGGCATTCGTTCCAATTCCTGGGCAGTCTATAGAACAAGACGCAGTTCAGGTGGTCAAATAGGGCTTTGTTATGAATCCTAATCAATGCAATTTCAAGTTGGGACGAGATGGATTCCGCAGTGGTTTCAATTGTGAAATGGGAGCGATAGATTAATGCAATGCCACCTCCTCTTTTATCCTTTTTAGTCCAGTGAGTGATTTTGTAGTCAGAGGGACATAAGTCAAGGATTACTGGATATGATAGAGGTATATAAAATACTGGGTGGAGTGGAAAGGGTAGACATGAATTGCTTGTTTACTCGTTCCAAAAATACTAGGACTAGGGGGCATACAATGAAGCTACTAAGTAGTAAATCTATATATATAAAAGGCACCACTGAAGCCTCCAGCCGGAAGTGTGAAGCACCAGAGATATCCGGTTTCCCCATGAGTGAAGGAAAACAGCACAGCAGGAAATCCCAGGAAAGAGTGAAGGACTCAGAGGAGGGAGGGGAGAGAGATGCTCTCACTCTCTCTGTAACAAAAACACAGAACAGCAGGAGGAAACACTGAAGGACTGGACTCGGAGGGGGGAGGGGGAGGGAGAGAGGGCAGAGGGCAGAGGGCAGGGACACACACTCCCACATGCACACTCTGAAGAAAACCTTGCTAGCCCCCATTTCATTTGCATCAGAAACGGGGTTTTTTTACTAGTTTAAAATAAACCAGAGAAAATATTTTTTCACTCAATGTGTAATTAAACTCTGGAATTTGTTGCCAGAGAATGTGGTAAAAGCAGTTAGCTTAGCAGGGTTCAAAATAGGTTTGGATAGTTTCATAAGGGCTTCTTTTACAAAGTCATGCTAGTGATTCCTGCTTGGTGAATGAGAGGAAGCCCATTCAATGCCTATGGGTTTCCTCTTATTTGCTGCACGGGAATCGCTAGCATGGCTTTGCAAAGAAATCTTAAAAGAAAAATCCATGAGCCATTATTAAGATAAACTTGGGGAAAATTCACTGCAACATAAAATCTGTTTTACTGTTCTAGGATCTTACCAAGTACTTTTATCCTGGATTAGTCATTGGTGAAAACAAGATACTGGGCTTGATGAACCTTCAGTCTGTCCCAGTATGGCAGCACTTTTGGTCTTATGTTCTTAACACGGTCCTATATGCTCAAGTTCCTTGTAAAATAACTCGAGATGGGCTATTTATAACATAGGAAATGTCAAAATGGCATATCCTATGTCATTGCATGTTCTTACCTAACAATAACTAACAGAAAAAAACATTTTCCAGCCCATATTTAGCCGGCTGACTGTCTTGGGCAAAAATCTGGATTTTTCAGTGCTGGGTCATGTCCAGTCAGCAGCACTGAATATCCAAGGCTAATTGTGGATGTCCTAGCTACAGGAACTTACAAAGGTCCCAGCTAGGACATGCATAAATTAAAAAAAACAGCTCAAGTGGCCCCCCTGTCCCGATCTCCCTTCCCACTCCCTCAAGGAAATAGTGGGCTCCTCCAGCCCACATACACTTCCCTAGGCCGCCCTGAACCTATCTGGAGAAGTCCCTGGTGGTCTAATGGGAAACTGGGTGAGATCTAGACATCACTCCTGACCAATTTCTCCCTATACCACCAGGGGCCTATCTAGTTAGGCCTGGGGAAACTATGAAGGTGGCGGGGCTGGGGCAGCTTTATATTTTCTTTTAGGGGTATGGGGTCACAAAGGGGGCCTACAAGACACTATTTGAGTTTAACAATACCAGTCAATATTCAGACCAGTGCCCGGTTGAACTAAACGCATAAAGTTAGGACAGCTTTTTTTCTGTCTTATCTTTATGCGCTTACCTATTTATTTTTTAATTGAGATTTAGTAATCACCTTTATGAAGAGAGTCATCTAAGGTGGTGTGCAGAAGATACAGTTTAGCATAAAACTTACAATTTTGTTAACAGTATAACAATAATAAAAATGAACAAATATAAACATAAATACAATAAATGAGGTAAACTTGAAAACAGCAAATTGAAACTTAATAATAGGACTACAGTATCAAAAATATACACATTTAGCAGCACTGAAATTCAAATAACAGAGATGTAATACAATGCCAGCATACTACTAATGAAACACTTAATAAGCACACATTAGAACATTCAAATAACATAGATATGATGCTGTTTTCTACAACACAGCTTACCATGTAGCCAAGGGGCCAAGTGCAGATATATAGACTGGGACAAGATGGGTGGTACACAGTCAGGTGGGGTTAATAATTGGATGGCTAAACTTTAGGCAATTTCTTTGCACAAGAATAAATCTGTCTAACATGGGCAGGAATATCCCATCCTCCATTTTTATATTAGCTAAGCAGGCTCTTTGGAATCAACTTCTTCCTCATCTTCTGGAAGTGACTCTGATGTTGGCTTTTTTGTAAATAATAAAAGATAAAGTAAAGTTGTCGAGGAGGGAGGTGAAAATTATGTGTTTAAGGAATTGAGTAAAAGTGGTTATACATTTAGTGCAATTGCACCTTTGAGTACTCATATATTTTTAAAAATTAGAAGAAGAATTTTAAAAGGGAACTTTGTGGATTTGTTTCCCTTATTGGCAAAACAGCAAGATTATGAGTTGAAGAAGAATGATGAAGGAAATGAGGAGGTGAAAAAGAAGAGGGTTAAAGTCTATTCATAACTGGTTATTGGGTTTTAACATTTATGCTGCTGTTTTAGGTGAGGCTAAGCCTGAATTGTATCCTTGTTTCTTAAAGTATTCAGATATGATATTAAGGACTTATAGAACATATGGAGGCTGGTCATGGTTAAACTATGACACTAATTTTAGAAAGCGGGTAGTGAAGGATAAATCTAATGCATGGGGATTGAGGGATGTTGATATATGGTTAACTGAAATGACTCCATTTTGTCCCTAGTCCTTTCGGGCTGGTGGACAGCAATTTGCCTCATATGGAAGTCTTGGAGGGTTTGGAAATCAGGGAGGACCTAGTGCATTGGGAAATTTTCAGTCAAGTCTGTCAGGAGGTGGTGCATCAGGAGGAGCTGGTGTCAGAGGGGTTAGGGTTGGTAGTGCTTGTTTTCACTTCAACTCAGGGCAATGCACTCAACAGTACTGTACGTTTGGACACAGATATTCGATATGTGGGAGACGTTATCCAGCCTTCTGTTGTAGTGGAAGAATTATTGCAGCTGCCAGAGTCTCTGGACCCAAATCAGTGCTCTCTGGAAATGTTTTGCAAGGTCCTGTCTCCAGTTAATGTTTTGGTTATCAATAGAAATCAAACAAAATAAAACATGGAAAAGAAAATAAGATGATATCTTTTTTATTGGACAGCACTTTACAACACTGCACCAGTGATTTCATAGTAAGAATCCTGAAAGGTAACTTTAAAACAATACAGGAACGTAAGACCTTTGAAGTCAGAATGATTGAATATTTTGACACCCAACAGACAGGACTTAACAAGGATCTGGGTTTTCTAGCCCATTATAAACCATAAAATTGTATTTCTCTGTTTATCACCCTCCTCTCACCTACCCACACCCATCCTGTTAGAATATCAATGAAATGCTTTGATGTCCCCATGCATACCTCCTACCCACCCCCACCCTCCCACCCTGTCAGACTGTCAAAGTAATACTTGGATGTTTCACTTATATATAATATCTGCTACCACATTTGCTTATTTCCAATCTGACAAAGAAGGGCAACCTTCGAAAGCTAATCAAGAAATGTATTAAGTTATGTCCAATAAAAAAGGTAGCATCTTATTTTCTTTTCCATGTTTTATTTTGTTTGATTTCTATTGATAACCTTAAGAGTGGACTAACACGGCTACCACACCTCTCTGTTTTGGTTATGAAAGATGGGTTGAAATCTTGCCCTTTGCAGGATGAGGCAAGATTGATTCTGGAAGTTTTCACTGAGGGTTTTCAAATTTCTTTTTGTGTGCCTCCATTAGTGTATAAGGTGAGAAATTCATCATCAGTAGTTAAACACAGTAAGATTGTGATTAAGAAGTTATGTAAAGAGATTAACTGGGAAGAATTGCTGGCCCTTTTTCGAGCCTTCCATTTGAAAAATTAGTGATTTCACCTCTGGGTATTATTCCTTAAAAAAAACCCAGGAAAGTATCAATTAATCTATAATCTTTCCTTCCCAGTTGTTGCTGGTGTGAATGCCTTTATTAAACCTAAGGATTGTTCTGTGAAAGGAGGAATTATAGGTTAGTGATAGGCAGAATAAAAATATAAAAAAGCAAACTTTATCAACTAATCTCCATACTCTTTTCCTCCTAGTTTTAAAACTTGAACTTTGTACCACAGCATTAACAGATAGACTCTAGCAGGCGCTGCAGGACCTAATTTAGTCTTGGTGTGGGGAGGGAAAGGGAGAGAGAAAGCACACATTATTAACTAACCTCTAGCAGACATTGCAGGACTTTAGTCTTGGGGTTGAAGGGAGAGAGAAAAGCAAGCATTATTAACTAGTTTCTATAGTGTGCAACCCTTTTCCTATAGTTTTAAACGGAAGTAGAAACTTAATAGCCAAATAACTTTAAAAGTATAATAGGAAGGCTCAAATCTTGTTCTAACAGACAGTTATTTTATTTTTTTGGTTGCTGGATACGTAGCACTGCTACTGATCTCAATTAGGTGTTAATTAAGTTGTGAGGAAATAGAATATTTGCAGAGGTTACTAAGGGCAACCTGATTACTGAGTTGGCTTGAAAGGGTCTGTTTGAAGCAGTCCTCTTAGATTCGAAAAAAAGATTGCGTTGGAGGCAAAAACACATAGTAAAAAATTTTTTAGGTATATTAAAAGCAGGAAGCCGGCAAAAGAATTGGTTGGACAGCTAGATGACCGAGGAGTAAAAGGGGCAATCAGGGAAGACAAAGGCGTAGTGGAGAGATTAAATGAATTCTTTGCTTCGGTCTTCACCGAGGAAGATTTGGGTGCCAGAAATGGTATTCAAAGCAGATGAGTCACAGAAACTAAATGAATTCTCTATAAACCTAGAAGATGTAATGGGGCAGTTGTACAAACTGACAAGTAGCAAATCTCCTGGGCCGGATGGTATTCATCCCAGAGTACTGATAGAACTGAAAAATGAGCTTGTGGAGCTATTATTAATAATATGTAATTTATCCTTAAAATCGTGCGTGGTACAGGAAGATTGGAGGGTGGCCAATATAACACCGATTTTTAAAAGAGGTTCCAGGGGAGATCCGGGAAATTATAGACCGGTGAGTCTGACGTTGGTGCCAGGCAAAATGGTGGAGACTATTATAAAGAACAAAATTAGAGAACATATTCAAAAGCATGGATTAATGAGACAAAGCCAACATGGATTTAGTGACGGAAAATCTTGTCTCACCAATCTACTACATTTCTTTGAAGAGTTGAACAAACATGTGGATAAAGGTGAGCCGGTTGATATTGTGTATCTGGATTTTCAGAAGGACCTCATGAAAGACTCCAGAGGAAATTGGAGAGTCATGGGATAGGAGAGTCATGCTCCATTACAGCACTCTGATGTTCCTGATAATAGAACTGCAGCGGAAGAAAAAGCTATGAAGGTGGAACAAAAAGATATGAAGGTACAAAAAGAGAAAAGACACCCCCAAATCACTAATGTTGAAACACATACCAGGAATTGTAAATGGAAAGCGATGACCACAAATGTTCGCAGTCTAAGAAATAAAGTTAATCTTCAAGCCCTGATGTTGGAGGCATACTTGGACGTTGTTGCAATCACGGAGACGTGGCTCAATGGTTCCCATGAATGGGATGTCAACATACCAGGCTATAATCTATTTAGGAAGGATAGAGATGGTCATAAAGGTGGAGGAGTAGCTCTGTATGTGAGAAATTATATCGCAGTGACTGAAATGACAGGGGTCTGGGGAATGGAAGAAGCGATAAAAAGAGATGTTAGAACCTTTGTCCATGTGGGTGTTGTCTACAGACCTCTGATACAACTGGAGGAATTAGATAAAGGTCTGATCGCGGATATTCAAAAGTTGGGAAAGAAGAGAGAGGTGCTGTTGCTTGGAGATTTCAATCTGCCGGATGTAACATAGTAACATAGTAAATGACGGCAGAAAAAGACCTGCATGGTCCATCCAGTCTGCCCAACAAGATAAACTCATATGTGCTACTTTTTGTGTATACCTTACCTTGATTTGTACCTGTCCTTTTCAGGGCACAGACCGTGTAAGTCTGCCCAGCACTATCCCCACCTCCCAACCACCAGCCCCGCCTCCCACCACTGGCTCTGGCACAGACCGTATAAGTCTGCCCAGCATGATCCCCGCCTCCCGCCACCGGCTCTGCCACCCAATCTCGGCTAAGCTCCTTAGGATCCCTTCCTTCTGAACAGGATTCCTTTATGTTTATCCCACGCGTGTTTGAATTCTGTTACCGTTTTCATTTCCACCACCTCCCGCGGGAGGGCATTCCAAGCATCCAATACTCTCTCCGTGAAAAAATACTTCCTGACATTTTTCTTGAGTCTGCCCCCCTTCAATCTCATTTCATGTCCTCTCGTTCTACCGCCTTCGCACCTCCGGAAAAGGTTCATTTGCAGCATCCTGTTCCCAACAGTGGCCAATCCAGGTCACAAATACCTGGCACGATCCCAAAAATGTACAAAACATTTTATACTGCTTATCCCAGAAATAGTGGATTTTCCCCAAGTTCATTTAATAACGGTCTATACACTTTTCCTTTAGGAAGCCATCCAAATCTTTTTAAAACTCCGCTAAGCTAACCAGCAACGAATTCGAGTTTAATTACACGTTGAGTGAAGAAAATTTTCTCAGATTCATTTTAAATTTACTACATATTGTGTATCTGGATTTTCAGAAGGCATTTGACAAAGTATCTCATGAAAGACTCCAGAGGAAATTGGAGAGTCATGGGATAGGGGGTAGTGCCCCATAGTCCTAGTATTTTTGGAAAGCATAAACAGACGCTTCACATCTACCCGTTCAACTCAACTCATTATTTTATAGACCTCTATCATATCTCCCCTCAGCCGCCTTTTCTCCAAGCTGAAGAGCCCTAGGTGCTTTAGCCTTTCCTCATAGGGAAGTCGTCCCATCCCCTTTATCATTTTCGTCGCCCTTCTCTGCACCTTTTCTAATTCCACTATATCTTTTTTGAGATACGGCAACCAGAATTGAACACAATATTTGAGGTGCGGTCGCACCATGGAGCGATACAAAGGCAATATAACATCCTCATTTTTGTTTTCCATTCCTTTCCTAATAATACCTAACATTCTATTTGTTTTCTTAGCCGCAGCAGCACACTGAGCAAAAGGTTTCAATGACACCTAGATCCCTTTCTTGGTCCGTGACTCCTAATGTGGAACCTTGCATGATGTAGTTATAATTCGGGTTCCTCTTTCCCACATGCATCACTTTGCACTTGCTCACATTAAACGTCATCAGCCATTTAGATGCCCAGTCTCCCAGTCTCATAAGGTCCGCTTGTAATTTTTCACAATCCTCCTGCGATTTAACGACTTTGAATAACTTTGTGTCATCAGCAAATTTAATTACCTCACTAGTTACTCCCATCTCTAGGTCATTTATAAATATGTTAAAAAGCAGCACTCCTAGCACAGACCCCTGGGGAACCCCACTAACTACCCTTCTCCATTGAGAATAATGACCATTTAACCCTACTCTCTGTTTTCTATCTTTTAACCAGTTTTTAATCCACAATAGAACACTACCTCCTATCCCATGACTCTCCAATTTCCTCTGGAGTCTTTCATGAGATACTTTGTCAAACGCCTTCTGAAAATCCAGATACACAATATCAACTGGCTCATCTTTATCCACATGTTTGTTCACCCCTTCAAAGAAATGTAGTAGATTGGTGAGGCAAGATTTCCCTTCACTAAATCCATGTTGACTTTGTCTCATTAGTCCATGCTTTTGAATATGCTCTGTAATTTAGTTCTTAATAATAGTCTCTACCATTTTGCCCGGCATCGACATCAGACTCACCGGTCTATAATTTCCCGGATCTCCTGTGGAACCTTTTTTAAAAATCGGCGTTACATTGGCCACCCTCCAATCTTCCGGTACCACGCACGATTTTAAGGATAAATTACATATTACTAATAATAGCTCTGCAAGCTCATTTTTCAGTTCTATCAGTACTCTGGGTACCATCCAGTCCAGGAGATTTGCTACTCTTCAGTTTGTAGAACTCCCCCATTACATCCTCCAGGTTTACAGAGAATTCATTAAGTTTCTCCGACTCGTCAGATTTGAATACTGTTTCTGGCACCGGTATCCCACCCAAATCTTCCTCGGTGAAGACCAAAGCAAAGAATTCATTTAATCTCTCCGCTATGCCTTTGTCTTTCCTGATCGCCCCTTTTATTCCTCGGTCATCTAGCGGTTCAACCGATTCTTTTGCCGGCTTCCTGCTTTTAATATACCTTAAAAAAATGTTTCTGTGTGTTTTTTGCCTCCAACGCAATCTTATCAGCGCTTTGCATTTGGCTTGACATTCTTTATGCTATTTCTTATTATTTTCAGTCGATTCCTTCTTCCATTTTCTGAAGGATTTTCTTTTAGCTCTAATAGCTTCCTTTACCTCACTTTTTAACCACGCCAGCTGTCATTTGGTCTTCCATCCTCCTTTTTTAATATGTGGAATATATTTGGCCTGGGCTTCCAGGATGGTGTTTTTGAACAGCATCCACGCCTGATGTAAATTTTTGATCCTCGCAGTCGCTCCTCTGAGTTTTTTTTTTCACCGTTCTTCTCATTTTATCATAGTCTCCTTTTTAAAGTTAAACGCTAACATATTTGATTTCCTATGTATACTTACTTCAAAGCTAATATCAAATCCGATCATATTATGATCACTGTTATCAAACGGCCCCAGCACCATTACCTCCCTCACCAGATCATGTGCTCCACTAAGGACTAGGTCTAGAATTTTTCCTTCTCTCGTCGGCTCCTTTACCAGCTGCTCCATAAAGCTGCCTTGATTTCATCAAGGAATTTTACCTCCCTAGCATGCCCCGATGTTACATTTACCAAGTCAATATCGGGGTAATTGAAATCACCCATTATTATTGTGTTGCCCAGTTTGTTTGCGTCCCTAATTTCCTTTAACATTTCTGCATCCGTCTGTTCATCCTGATTTACTGTCTGTTTTACTGTCTGTTTTAGGGCTCTGTTTACAAACTGGCGGTAAATGGATGTACTGCTGGGCTACCGCAGCACCCCCAGCATGCCATCATATCTGGCACTACAAAAATATATTTATTTTTGTAGCGCCGGTGTGTACCCAGTGGTAATCGGGCAGTGCCACACGCTGCTCGATTACTGCTGGGTTAGAACAGGAGCCCTTACCGCCACCTGAAAGGGTGGCAGTAAGGGCTCCCCACAGAATAGCCATGTGGCAAGGGCTTCAATTGCCACATTGCCATTTCATAAGAAAAAGAAAGACCTACCTTTTTCCCGCTGTGGTAGAAGGGGGCCTTGGAGCTTATCAAAAACACACACTGATGTCAGTGAAGGCCCTCTTTTGCTGCGGCTTGGTAAAAGGAGCTCTTAGTGTTTTCTTTAAATCTCAATAAAAAAGATTTGAAATACAGAAATGCTGGCTGCTGCTTCTGAATATTAAGCCCTTCCCCCTAAGTGTACACTAAATTGATTTATCATGTTAACCTACAAATCAATGTACTTTAAGTTCTAACCTACAGTTAAAGATTTTTTTATTAAAATAAAAATTGGGGGGGGGGGGGGGAACAGGCAAACTGATTTTTTTTCCCTGTGCATGTCCTTAATGCTAGGATGATGCTGTCTCCCAGAAGGACTATGACTTTGTTTGATTGTGGTGAACAGTGGCGTAGGAAGGGGGGGGGGGCGGTCCGCCCCAGGTGCACGCCGCTGGGGGGTGTCGGCTCCGTGCTGGTGCACTGCCATCTCTGCCCCGACAGAGAGAGCAGTGAACCAGCGTGGAGCTGACACACCCCAGCAACGTGCAGTCGGGGCGGATCGGCCCTGCCGCCCGTCCCTCGCCGCAGGTATGCGCTCCGGGGGGGTGCGCTCCAGCGGGAGGAGGGTGCGCCGTGCTGCACCCGGGGGGGGGTGTGTGCGCAGCGGCGACCCGCTCCGGGTGTCAGCTCCCCTCGCTACGGCTCTGGTGGTGAATTACAAGTTTGAAGATGATACCTTATGAGTTACAGCGCTTCCTTCCCTCCTTCCAGCCCCCACACTGCTACTGATATAATGTGATATAAGATTATAACAGATACTCATGAAAACTTGGGTGCTGAGAAGTAGCAAAGAATTGCTAATAATAAAGCTGTGGACATAATTTTCCATTCGATATGGGGCCCTTTTACAAAGCCACAGTAGGGTTACCATGGCAATGGTACACAGCAAATCGGCCCTACTGTGGATGCCCAGTGGTAGTACTGGTGTGTGCCACATGCCACTTCTGGTGTTCAAAAAAATAATTTTATTTTTTTACCACTGGGTTAGTGCAGGAGCCCTTATCACCTCCTAATAGAAGGTAGCAAGCACTCCCTCAGTAAAAGGCCACATGGCAAGTGCTTAACTTACCGCATGGCCATTTCTGTTTTAAAAAACCCATCCTTTTACTCACTGTGATAAAAGGGGGGCCTTGGCGCACAGCAAACCCATGAGCTCACGCCACCGCAGGGGTCTTTTTACTGCAGCTTGGTCACCTAAGTGGATTGGTCTCCTTTGTGTGGATGTGTCAGGAGTGTCTCAACTGCCCAATAATCCTACTACTAACTTTTGTCAAATATGGATGTTAAGACTAAACATGATAGAAAAGAATCATTACTATTTAATAATTATTTTACAGATAAACTAAAAATACAATTTTCTATTATTTTTAAGGCTCATGCCTGGTTTCCTAATATTGTATTTTTATATTCATTGTTTAAATTGTGGGATGACCCATTGAATTAGTTTTACAATGTGCTTGTGAATATACCATTGGCTCAGTATTCAGCCAGTGGCGGGCAGCGTATTTGCTGATATTTCATGCCGGGCCATATCCGGCAACCAGCATTGAATATCTGGGTTTATTTTGGCTGCTAAAATGTTAACCGGCTATGCTGATATTCAGCACTAACCAGTTAACTATTTAGCAGCCTATCAGGATTATTTTTGGAAGAGATCACCGGCGATCTTCCGACACAAATTGGGAGATGGCCGGTCATCTCCTAAAACCGGCCAAATCGGTATAATCGAAAGCCGATTTTTGGACACACTTGCCGGCATTCCGTCGCTGAGGCGGCCAAACTTCAAGGGGGCGTGTCGGCAGGGTAGCAAAGGCAGGACGTGGGCGTGCTTATGAGATGGCCAGCTTCAGCTGATAATGGAAAAAAGAAAACCGGTGATGACGAGCATTTGGTCGGTTTTACTTGGTCTATTTATTTTCATGACCAAGTCTCAAAAAGGTGCCAAAACTGACCAGATGACCACCGGAAGGAATCGGGGATGACCTCCCCATACTCCCCCAGTGGTCACCAACTCCCTCCCACCCCAAAAAAAAAACTTTAAAACATTTTTTTGCCAGCCTCTATGCCAGCCAGCTCCATGACAACAGTATGCAGGTCCCTGGAGCAGATTTAAAGCCAGGTGCACTAAACTGCACGGAAGAGTCCTTCCCTTACCGATCCCTTAGCAAATCGGTAAGGGAAGGGCATGCATGAAGGAAATCACATGCAAATGAGCTGCTCATTTGCACATGAATTTTCTTCCCTAGGAGGGGAAGCCAGTCGGCCAGCTCGTAAAAAAAAAAAAAAGGATCTTGCTGATCAGTTATGTTATGACTTACTTGTTCTGGAGTGCTGTATTTTGTGATACTGTTTTGAGACATAAGTACATTATATAAATAATGCCACACTGGGAAAGACCAAGGGTCCATCGAGCCCAGCATCCTGTCCACGACAGCGGCCAATCCAAGCCAAGGGCACCTGGCAAGCTTCCCAAACGTACAAACATTCTATACATGTTATTCCCGGAATTGTGGACATGTTCAATAAAGACTTCATACAAATTTAAAAAGTCCCTGACTTGCACTTCTCTTAATGGCCGTCTTTCTGTTGATGGCTGTCTTTCTCCCCGAATGGGGAAATCAAAACTGTTCTTGTTCATAGCTTTTTTTTTTTTAGTAGTAACAGTGGGATTTGAACTGGCCACCTCTGCATTACAAGACCAGTAATGTAACCACTTGGCCACAGCTCACCTTAGTTGGCTGGTCCTCCCTTTTGATTATACCCTTTCAGGTCTCTCTCAGCCAATCACAGCGCGTTCTTTTAGATTCCCATTTGTCTTTTCAACCTCAGTTGCAGTTAGTTATTAGGAATTTTTATTTTAAATTGCACATGTTGAGCAAATTACGCCCTTTTTTGTCTAAGTCTAATTTCAGGAATGTTTTGCAAATCTTGGTGTTGACAGGGTTGGATTATTGCAACATTGTATACTTGGGCCTGTCAGTCTCTTGTCTACAATCATTGCAAGTTGTACAGAATTCTGTAGTATAACTTCTGTTTGGATTATCTAGATTTGAACATGTGATGCTTCATCTTGTTTCTTTATATTGGCTACCTGTTTACATATCGGATAACATTTAAGCTACTTTTGATGGTCCATTTAAATTTGTACCAGGATGCCTCTTATTATTTATGTAATAGCCTTCAACCTCATGCACCCTCAAGAAATTTGCAATCTGCACACACTTGTAGACTTGTGATGTCTGCCTTAAGGCAAGTAAGCCTTGAACAGACATGGAAAAGCTTTTTCATACACTGGTCCCTGGAAGTAGAATAAGTTGCCGCTGTAAATTAAACAACAGCGGGACCTGTGGTCATTCAAGAAATTACTGAAGCATTTTTGCTTTGCCAGGCTTATGCCTCCCCTTGGACTGTTTTGTTACTATTATTTTTGGTTTGGTTTGTGCTTTGTTGGTTTTAATGTATGTTACTTTGTTCTCCACCTTAGACAAAGGTTGGTTATAAATAATATACTATAAACTGTAAAATGTTACACAAAAGAAGAGAAAACCAACCCAACTGAAAGGGTAGATATGGGCAAAAAACAATGGAGGAGTAATAGGTTAGATAAACCAAAGAAAATATTTATTCCATAACAAATTAGAATCAATGAAATACAACAGCCTAATGATAAGTTAGCCAATTCAAACTTATAACATGTCCAGTCAATAATTTCATACAGTAAATATGCCCACATATGTTTCGGTGCTCCTGCTTGCTTCAAGGGCATATAATTGCTACATTATCAAAACATAGTATGGACAATGCCTCAATGAAAACAAAAAAGGACCATCACCAGAACCACAGAGGAAAGTAGAAGTAAACAAAAACAACTATAGATTAGAAATAAAGGGGCTCTTCTGTTAAAATGCATTAAGGGGCAAATGATCAAAACTATGGTGCTATTAGCATCATAAAATAGCACTGAAACAGCACAGAAGAACAATGCCCTAATGCTCAAAGTTAATGAGATGCAAATATAGGTGTACTCATAGCTTTTAGCATTAGGGAGTTCAGCAGGAGAATTGTGCTTGGCACATGCACAGAAGAGTTCAGCGGTAAACTCAGCTCCTATGTGCTTGCACCTGGTAAAACCCAAACGTGAAGCACATATAAGTACATAAGTAATGCCATACTGGGAAAAAACCAAGGGTCCATCGAGCCCAGCATCTTGTCCACGACAGCGGCCAATCCAGGCCAAGGGCACCTGGCAAGCTTCCCAAACGTACAAACATTCTATACATGTTATTCCTGGGATTTGGGATTTTTCCAAGTCCGTTTAGTAGCGGTTTATGGACTTATCCTTTAGGAAACCGTCCAACCCCTTTTTAAACTCTGCTAAGCTAACCGCCTTCACCACATTTTCCGGCAATGAATATTAGCGTCTGTTTTCTGCATTATCAATATAAGCCTTTTTTTCTGGATGTTTATATTTAGATGCCAGTAATGGACACCAATGTGTGTGTGTGTGTGTGTTTTTTTTGTTTGTTTTTTTTAAACCATGGCCACTTTAAATGTATTCACAAGACAAGAATGCCAATGTGTGCTTCATGTTTGGGTCTGCTGTTTCTCACAACTAGCGCTCAAGGGCTTGCAAGTGTTTCCTTCTGCTTCCAAAATATTCAATGTGATTTAACTGGCCAGAAATGGTTCCTGGCCAGTTAACATAGTAACATAGTAAATGACGGCAGAAAAAGACCTGTACAGTTAAATCGCCTGTTCAGAGCTAACCGCTAATTTTTGTAGCACTTAACTGGTTAGTGCTGCTGAAAATGTCCAGTTAGTGCTGAACTGAAAACCAGCTGTTTTGCGGGCATTCTAGGGGCGAGGTTGCCACTTGCTGGTTAAGTACTGATATTCAGCACTTAACCTGCCCAAGTCATCGCATAAATAGGACCGCATTACAGTCAGTCCTATCTTTGGGGCCCCTTTACTAAGCAGCGGTAAGCCCAGAGCGGGCTTACAGTGTGCCAATACGGAACTACCATCAGGCTACCGCAAGAGTCGGTTGGTAGTTCCCACCCCTAGTGCGCGCCTTTTCCGTCACTACAAAAATATGCAGAGCTGGAACTTAACCGGCAGTAATCGATTACCACCAGGTTAGCTTGGGAGCCCTTACCGCCATTTCTTACCACACAGCCATTTCTTTTTCCCAAAAATAGACAGTCTTTTAACTGCTGCAGTAAAAGGGGGCCTCAGCGAGCATCAAAAACACATGCTGACACTAGTGCAGGCCCCCTTTTACCACAGCTTAGTAAAAGGACCCCTTTATACGGCTCCCTATAGCTGGTAAAGTGCAGAATATAGCCAGCTCCGCAAACCTGGAAACTGAATGCTGAAGCTCAGATATGGTTTGGCATTGAATTTACGGGTTTAACACTGGTGGTGGTCAGGAAAATGTTTGATATGTGTTAGTTCTGGTGAACTTTTTAGCAAAAACAGTTAGTTACAGTTTTTATTTGTTAAGTTTTAGTCACCTCTGCTTTCCTCTGTAGCTTTCTAAAGTTAGTTTTGGGCATGTCTCTTTTCTGGTGTACCTGGGATCTATCCTGTCATTCAATGGCATTCTATTTTCTTTTCTTTTTATATATTTGTGAAATGTTGTAAATTACTTTGGGATTTCCCAGGATTTGGCAATTAATCAACTCAAAAAATATAAACATATTTAATATACATTCTTTAAGTTTATTTTTTATTATTGTTTTTATTCTGTGGTAATATGTTTATAATTATCAATATTTAATATTTGTCATGCTTAATTTTCTTTTTTTTTATTTTATTATTGTCATCCATGGATCCCTTTTTACTAATGTTCTGTAGGGTTTTTTTTACCACACATTAAAGGGAAAAAACAACACATGTTGACAGACGTTGTGCTAAATGTATACACGCAATAGGGGCATATCCATGGTAACGAAGAGCATATAGCATTAACACATGGTAATATCAATGCATGGGATATCATAGGGTCTTGCAATAATGCACATTAATGTAGAGTGTGTCAAGATATACTTAGCTTTTCCTATATAAGGACAGTTTTTGTTAGCTGCCATGTCTGTGCTGTGAGAAGGGAGGAGGTAGGCCACATTAGAGAGCAGTAATCCAGAAACTGTATTGTATGTGGGAAGAGTCACTACGGTCCCTTTTACAAAGGTGAGCTAAAAAGTGGCCTGCATTTTCCCACGGGCTCAGGCTACCTCTTTGTGTGTCAGCCAAAGATTCGAATTTCTACTTTCACAATAATGGCCAGGCGATAAGTCCAAAATTAGCATGTGGCCATTTAACATATGAACCCTTACAGCCTCCTATTCACTTGGTGGTAAGGGCTAATGCGCTAACCCCATGGTAATTGGGCAGCATGTGGCAATATGGCTGTGCTGTTGATTACCGTCTGGAATACCCCCCACAGTAGAAAATAGAAAATTATTTTCTACCATGGGAAAATGCACATGCCAACTTTGGAAGTACTGCTACCCCAGCAATAGGGCCGATTTGGCATGCGCTACCCAGACAGTAGCCTTACTGCGCCTTTGTAAAAGAGCCCCTGGAATGTGAGAGGGGTGTCTATGGAGTGAGCCTGGTGTGAGTGGGCCTGAGAGTGCATTGTGTGTGAGTGACTTAGAGTGATTTAGTGTGGGCATACATCTGGAGATGTGACATGGAGGCAGAGAGGCTGTATCAGTAGAAGCCATACCAGGAATTCCCTGATAGAGGATTTGGAGAGGAACAAAGCCAGAAGTGTGTATGAGACAGGTCACAACCATTACAGAAGGGACTCTAGGATCCCAGGGAGTGAGAGCAGCCAGCGCAGGAAAGGGACTGAAAGGCACTATTCCAGGGCTATAGTGAGGCAGAAGCAGGCAGTACAGCACCTCCACCAGGCAGAAGGGAAATAGCAGGGAGGATCAGACAGGGAAGATGTCTCATATGCCATCTAAATTACATGTCCAAAACTGTGCACATATCAGTATTTATTTTTGTTACATTTGTACCCCATGCTTTCCTACTCATGGCAGGCTCAATGTGGGCTTATATATTGTATACAGGTACTTATTTGTACCTGGGGCAATGGAGGGTTAAGTGACTTGCCCAAGGTCACAAGGAGCTGCCTGTGCCTGAAGTGGGAATCAAACTCAGTTCCTCAGTTCCCCAGGACCAAAGTCCACCACCCTAACCACTAGGCCACTCCTAGCACAATTTGGTTCAGTGCTTCAACACAGAGTATAATAGACTTCTAATAGAGTTGATGCTGGCCAATTTCTCACATCTTTTTTGGTCATCAAAACCACCAAATGTCAGCTGCAGCGAAAAAGGTGTTCTGGAAGGCCATGGTGTGATTAATTAGCAGCCTGAGGGTTGCCCATTGCTCTGTGTCACAGGTCACACACTATTATAATGACCTAAAAGGGAATCTTAGGAATAACACTGCATCCATCCAGTACCATGCCAGCAGGACTGGTGAAGGTGAACTCTGACCCATATCCCTCACTCCATCGGAGGAGAGGCTGGCACAGCTGCTGGGTCCAGACTATGTTGAGGGACTCCCTGAGGACCTGGACACAGCCCACAAACTGAAGGTAGGTGCTTTGACATATAGTACAAGGAGATACAGTGGGCTTAGAACTGGACCTCTGTGCTCCCAGGCCACTGCTCTGCCACTCCATGCACTTTCAGTGAAAGGCCAGAACAGCTGTTTAGTGGCACATAAAATGGCCCTTACTTTCATGGCCTCTACAGCATGTACAATAACTGGCTATCTTAACCCATACATAGCGCAACATCACTAAAACATTATAGATGGATGTCATGTACGCTATAGCACTGTTTACTGTGAGGTCCAGTTTTTAGGAACATACGCCTGAAAACTATGCAATGAGTATTTAAGGAGTGGTGTTGCAGTTATCAGGTTAAGCTTTTGCAATGGATGCTAGGTTTTTTATGTTGTGGTTCTCTGTACACTCATATATATGGCTGTTGTAAGCAACCGCTATACCAATGGTACTCACTCACAATCCTTGAAGACTGCCAAGGGATCAAATTTACATAATATCCCTAAGGAATAAGTACTGAATGCACATCTCTCTTCTACATATTCATTGAATAGCCACCACATCCATGTATTCTTCTTTACTCCAACAGATTTGTCACATGCTGTCCTTAGCCTCTATATGACACTCGCCAGTGGTCCTCACTAATTTCTAAGGTGGAGCCATTTTGCATCCAGATGAGCTGAAGGAAAGCTGCCAAATATCTTTTCATGTGGGGCTGTGATACAGCTGACCAATGACACTCCATCCCTTCTATCTCACCTTCAAACTTTAATTGAGGTTATCCTTAAGGAAGTGGGTATTTCTAATTGCTTCTGCTTCTTCTACTGAGAAATGCCTTGTCCTTCAAGCATGCAGCTCTTCCCCAATCCACTTCCCTCTTTCAGTCACAAGTTTGGGTAGAGAGGAAGAGAGTAGTTAAAAAAAAACAACAGAATGATGATAGGGCAACCCCAGAGGTCTTCGGGCCTTGCATATTGAAGAACACTGCTTTTAGGCATTAGCCAAATGATAGTGAGAAGATGTGGTGCTAAATGCCAATCATATGCCCTGCCCTGTTGTTCTTCAGTCTGTATCACCACCACCTTTCCCATAACTTTTTCTTAGGCCTCAGATGATATTATTGCCCAGCATTTCAAACCCCCACAGCTTCTTCTGTGCCTAACAGTTTTGTCCTCCACACTCCACTTCCCTGACCGGTACCCTCTAAAAGGCTTCTCATGCTCTTCCTCCTTCACCACCTTTCAGCATCCTGTCACACAGATCTGCAGCCTAACAATGCGACATCTGTGCTCCTCCCTCCCAACCAAATAAATTGTCTTCTCTGGGTCAACTGTTGTCTGCATTTTAGGGATGGGTTTGCAACAACTTGAGAAATATCAACGGCATATCCTATGTTGTTGCATGTTGTTAACAAATGAAAACAAATCAGAAAAAGATATGACATTTTGTATTTTTCATTTGACGATCATAGTGTGCACTATTTGCAAAGAGGACTCATTCTTTCAGAAAGAGTGCATACTCTTTCCTGATAGTGCATGCATGTGTGAACCATCATGAATGTGCACACACACTATTGGAAGAGTGCACACTCTATATGAAAGAATGTGCCTTCTTTACAAATAGGGTGCACTTTTTTAAATGAGTGCAAAATTTAATGATATTGCTCCTGAAATGAAAATGACTAACCAAAACAAAATGAACAATGCTGTGAACAACACAGGAAATGAAACAAAATGACAAATTTTGGGCTGCCCATCCTATTTAGGTGCCCAAATTATGTGAGTTTTGAGCCTATTCTATAAGAACACCTACACGCGTTAAGTTTTCTTATAAAATACTGGCACGTCTGCAGTTCTGCGCAAGCATTTAGGCACATCCACTTATGCTGTGTCAATAGCAGGTGTAAGTAGGTACACATAAATGCAGCATTTCAGCATTTAACAGTATTCTGTAAGTTAAGCACACAAATTTTAGACACACACATGCTTCTCCTCTTGTGAATGCCCCCTTACTTTTACATGCTATGCCATTTGTGCATGCAACTTATAGAATACCGCTGAGCATGTGGCTAGCACTTACGTGTAATTGTGATAGTCACAGGTTAATATTCTATACCTTACATATGTAATTGGTGCCTAACTTTAGGCAACTTTTATAGAATGAGGGGGGCAATATGCTTCCTGTCTCAATTTCTGCTTCCCACCTCTGTAAGCACTATTAAGATCCACTGCCTCCTTCATAGGTTTCCACACATTCACATATTTCTCCCAAGCTTACCTCCTCCATGAACATCCTTGGAGGCTGTGGCTGTATCTCCCCTTCAGCCATGTAGTAGTAGTTGCCCTCTGGTGTTACTCAAGTGCTATCAATGCTTGGCATAGTCAATCACCCATCCTCTATAGGTATAAGCAGACATGAAGGCGAGGTGGAGGTACCAGAACAAATAGGTAGAAATGGCAAACAGCGGCAGATTTTATAGCAGTTTCAGTCTTGCTGCTTCATCTTCCAGCCTCATTTTGGCTGAGAGTTCCATGGAAGAGAGGGCTAGCCACACAGCAAAGCAGATGCCCTGAGAATGAGAATTTAACTAGCAAGCAAGCCCTTCAACATATGTATCTACAGTATTGGCATTAGGACATCATAAAGCAATGTTCCTATGGCATGCAAGGTTAGGAGGTATGACATGAAGTGCTGGAAATCAAATATGTATGCAATTCCCTCCATACAGTACAAGTATAGAAAAAAAATGTAACAGAGGGATATACACTGATCTGTACCTTAACTCATGTAAGGTTTTGTGTGTTATGTTTCCTCCACAACCCAACACAGAGAGGGAATGACTCCTGGGACCTCTGGGATCCAGCCTGGCTACACTGCTCCACCTGAGCCAGAGACCTCATATGAGGTGGGGAGGAAATAGAAGAGGAAGAAGGTAATAGAATACCACCAGAGCTCTGCCTGACTCTCCCAAAACACCACCACAAGGGCTCCCCAGAGAGATGGTGTGATGATATTCCAAGTGGCCCAGGTGGCTGGGTCACGAGATGTACAGGTTGAATCAGAGCAGACGACAACTGCTGGCAATGCCATCATCCTGAAAGGGAGTCATCAAAACACCAGAACCAATGTGTGATGCAACATCTGCTCCAAAATTGCATAACCATGATGCATAAATTCTTCAGGACCAGATGTTGCATCTCCAGCATTTGCTGGATGTGAATACATGGGCTGTCAACAATCTAGCTGACGTGACGGGGCATTTTCAAAAGGGACATCCAAGTTGTGATTTGGACGTCCTTGCAAAACGGCGAACTCCAGGGCCATGGAAACCCGTATTTTCAAAACAAGATGGACGTCCATCTTTCATTTTGAAAATACCATCAGAGACATCTAAATCCTTAAATTTGGACGTCCCTAGACATGGACGTTTCTGACTTTCAAAAACATCCTAATGCAAGTCATTTGGACGTGGGAGGAGCCAGCATTTCTAGTGCACTGGTCCCCCTAACATGCCAGGACACCAACCGGGCACCCTAGGGGGCACTGCAGTGGACTTCATAAATTGCTCCCAGGAACATAGCTCCCTTACCTTGTGTGCTGAGCCCCCAAAACCTACTACCCACAACTGTACACCACTACAGTATCCCTTATGGGTGAAGGGGGGCACCTAGATGTGGGTACAGTGGGTTTCTGGTGGGTTTTGGAGGGCTCACATTTACCACCACAACTCATAGTAACACCTTTTTCAGGTAAGTCAGAAGCAGAAAGACTGTGAGCAAATCCATGGGACTGTTAGATCATGAAGGAGCAAGAGGGCAGTCAGGGAGGACAAGGCCATTGCAGAGATATTGAATTAACCAGATAGCATACACCCAAGGTACTGAAATAACTTAAACATGAAATTGCTGATTTGTTAGTGATCTGTAATCTGTTGTTAAAATCATCCATAATACCTGAAGATTGGAGGGTGACCAATGTAACACTGATTTTTTTAAAAAGGGTTCCAGGGGTGATTTGGGAAATTACAGACCTGTAAGCCTGACATCAGTGCCAGGGAAAATAGTGGAATCTATTATAAAGAATTAAATTACTGAACACATAGACAATTATGGTTTAATGGGACAGAGTCAGCATGGGTTTAGCCAAGGGAAGTCTTGCCTCACCAATTTGCTTCATTTCTTTGAAGGCATAAATAAACATGTGGATAAAGGTGAGACAGTTGATGTGAGTGTATCTGGATTTTCAGCAAGTCATGGGATAGGAGGCAATGTCCTTCTATTGTTTAGGTATTGGTTATTGGACTGAAATGGACATTTTTCTCAGTGGAGGAGGGTGAATAGTGGAGTGCCACAGGGATTAACATATTTATAAATGATCTGGAAATCAGAACGATGAGTAAGGTGATTAAATTTGCAGATGACACAAAACATTTCAAAGTTGTCAAAACACATGCGGATTTATGAAAAATTGCATGAAGACCTTAGGAAACTGGAAGACTGGGCATCCAAATAGCAGATGAAATTTAATGTGATGCACATTGGGAAGAATAATCCAAATCATAGTTATCTTAGGAATCAGAATCAAGAAAAAGATCTAGGTGTTACTGTAGACAATACACTGAAATCATATGCCAAGTGTGCTGCGGTGGGCAAAAAAATAAAAAAACCTAGAAATTTAATAGGAAAGGGATGCAAAATAATACCAAGAATATTATAAAGCCTCTGTATCACATCCATGGTGCACCCTCACCTTGAAATTGCATTCAGTTCTGCTCATTGTATCTCAGAAACGTTATAGCGGAATTAGAAAAGGTTCAAAGAAGAAAACCAAAATGATAACAGTTAGGGCTCTTCAATTTGGAAAAGAGATGACTGAGGGGGGATATGACTGAGGTCAATAAAATTCTGAGTGGTGTAGAATGGGTAGAAATGAATTGCATTTTCACTCTTTCAAAAACTATAAATACCAGGGAACACTCAATGAAATTACATGGAAATATTTTTAAAAAGAAATAGGAGGACATATTTTTTTCACTCAAAGATATTTAAGCTCTGGAATTCACTGTTGAAGGATGTGGTAACAGAGGTTTGCATATCTAGGTTTAAGAAAAGATTTGGACAAGTTCCTGGAAGAAAAGTCCATAATCTGTTATTCATATGGACATGGGGGAAGACACTGCTTGCCCAGGGATTGGTATCATGGAATGTTGCTACTACCTGGGTTTTTGCCAGGTACTTGTAACCTGGATTGGCCACTGTTAGAAGCAGGATACTGACCCAGTATGACTATTGTTATGGTCTTATGATAATGAAGATTCAAATGATGAGTTATACAGCACTACTTATAATGCAGATGATAATGACATAAGTACATAAGTATTGCCATACTGGGACAGACCAAAGGTTCATCAAGCCCAGCATCCTGTTTCCAACAGTGGCCAATCCAGGTCACAAATACCTGGCAAGATCCCAAAAAAGTACTAAACATTCTATACTGCTTATCCTAGAAATAGTGGATTTTCCCCAAGTCCAATTTAATAATGGTCTATGGACTCTTCCGGCGATGCTAAAGTATTCTTTGCTATATGGAAGTCAAGTGTTTCAAATAGCAACACCTACACAATCTAGTCTGATTTGAAGGAACTTTTTATCGGAGTCAACGCTCCACATCCTGCTAGTGAAGTTGTTGAACACCTTTTCAGCTGTGGAGGATTAATAACTCATAAATGCACAGTCATTTTCAAAATTTATTTTTATTAAAAACAAACTGAATTGAATTGTAGAGCAGTAATGTTATTTGGATAAAAATGTTACCAATAGATGCATTCATTGCAGTACTTTTATTTTTTATTACATTTGTACCCCACACTTTCCCACTCATGGCAGGTTCAATGTGGCTTACATATTATATACAGGTACTTATTTATACCTGGGGCAATGGAGGGTTAAGTGACTTGCCCAGAGTCACAAGGAGCTGCCTGTGCCTGAAGTGGGAATCAAACTCACTTCTTCAGTTCCCCAGGACCAGAGTCCACCACCCTAACCACTAGGCCACTCCTCAGTGTGTTATATTAGGCAATAACTTTTTTACTTTCACTTAAGTAAATTCTTAATGTGATTTTTATTGTACTTTTTACTTTTACTTAAGTACAAGTAAAGATAATTGCATATTTTGATACTTAAGTACTTTGACCTAATACTTTTTCAAATACTTTGAAAAACACTGGAACATAGAGTAATAGATGATTGAAAAACTTGTTTGTGACAATTGGTAAAAAAGCTGCACTTTGCAACTCCTCTGTAAATCTCAATCTTAACTGCATGTTTGACCATTGATACATTAATCTCTTGACAGCAGTAGGCTTGAAAAGTCTAAAAAGTCTGAAAATATTCAGTTACAAAATCATGACAAAAGAAAAATGTGGAGGGGCATTTTCGAAAGGTCGTCCAAGTATGAATTAGGACGTCCTCGCGAAGTTGTCCAAAATCAGGTAGGTATAATCGAAAAATAGTATGGATATCCTTAGACATTCCATTATCGCAGAGCAAAACGCCCAAATCACGGACGTCCAAAATATATTAAAGAAAGGGCGCCCATCTTCCAGAACCACCAAAGGACGTCCCCAATACAAATGTTAGCAAATGCATTCACTGTTCTTGCCAACATTTGTCATATGAACGTCCTTCGGCGGTTCTACGAGAAAGATGTCCTTATTACTATACTTTGGACTTCTCTGATGTACCTGGTTGTTCCACAATTACAGTGCACTTAGTTGCAGACATCTAGGTACGGGAAATATAAGGAACATTCATAAGTGCAAAGTACAGTAACAAGAACGTGTTTCTTGCAGAACTACCGAAGGATGTCCATCTTACTAGGCCCGCCAAAGGACGGTGGGCCTGTAAGAGGGACGTCCTTCGTCAGTTCTGTGAAAAACATCCTTTTTACTGTATTTATCACTATGAATTTTCCTTGTATTTCCCGTACCTGGATGTATCTTACAAACGTTTTGGCATCAGGAGGGACCTGGAGTCCCTGAGAAGGTTCCGCCGTGTACGGCGGGACCACCCCGATATAATCCGGAGCGCATGACGGCACCCCAGGGCTCAATGTAAGTATTATAAACAGGGCACCTGTACTCCTTTGTAAATGTATTTATTTAATAATGCAAATTTCATGTTCAGTTTCCATGTGGCTAATAGGCAGATAGTAAAGTCATAACACCTCTGTCCCAGATCAAGGCCTGAGGTTGCAGCTACACTCCCATGAGTGTGGTTGTAACTTCCAACTAACCTGAATGAGATGACATGCCTCACTTCTGTATTCCCCTTTCTGTGGTGGATACTGTTTCATGGTATTCTTGCCTGATGTCCTGCTCTTAGTGGATGTCATAGCATGATTTGAAAGTAATGTAAAGAAATAATGTTTCCACCCCCCCCTCCTCCCCTCCCCCCCCCCAAATGGTCATCCAACCATAGTCACAATTCAAAATGCTAACATGCTGCTGAGGAATGAGTGTGCTCTGCCAACACATCTTGTGTACTCCTTTTTCAGACCAGCTTCCAGGGTTCTCATGCATCTCACACCCCATGTGTCTAGCCCAGGGCTCATCACTGACCCCACCTTTCCCCATTCCTGCTTCATGCCAGCCAGCCAGCTCCTGCACTATGCAAGCCATGTTGAATGTGCTGATCTCAAGGACAATCCTTTTACATACACAGGGCACCAGCAGCAGGAGGAGGAGGTGGAGGAGGCTGAGGCAGCACCAGTGGTGGAGGAAGAGGAGGAGGAGGCGGTGACAACAAAAGGGCCGGACCCCTGGCACGATATGCCTCCCCTTGAGAGGCATGAGGGCCCAACACCACCCACCCTCTCCACACCATCACCCGCCCCATCCCCAGCCCCATCACTAGCCCCATCCCCAGCCCCAGCCCTGCACCTCCTGCAACAACTGGTGCATACTGAAAATCAGTTGCTGCAGGAGGTGTCAGCGATGTGGCAGGCTAACGAGCAGCACTTCAGGGCACAGAGGCTGCTCCTTGTGCTGCTCGTTAGCCTGCTGCAAAGGGCCATGCAGGGAGGAGGACAAGGCCTCCCTTGAGAAACTTTGTTAAAAAAAAAAACAACAACAACAAATTGTACATAGTTCTATTTTTTGTTTTGTTAAATATAAGTTTCATATTTTTGGTATAACAGGGTGTGAGTCTCTACTTTGTGCACTACATATTATCAAATGCTGGGGTTGGTATGAGAGGAGGCAGCAATCTGGGTTGCATGACAGGTCAACTGTGACAGAGAAACTTTGGTATATATGTGTCATAAGTGTGGCCATACAGAAGGCCACCTGTTTCTTCCAAACTGTATGGCTGTATGGTAAGAGGGGGAGGTTGGGTGGGCATTTCTGTTGAGGAACAGAAATGCCCATTCCAAACAGAATGCCCTCCAGCCTCCCCCTCCGTACCATAGAGCCCACAGCACAGAATTGTGTAAATAATAGGTATGTTGTCTAGCACTAGTGATCTGCCAAGTAGAAACTTGGAGATAACCATAGATAGCGCATAGACGATGTTTGCTCTCTGATCAGCAGACATCCTTACCCACAACCAAACCACATTGGTGAGGGCCAGGAAGGAGCTACAAAAGCTGGGTCATCTTTGTCACTTGAATGTATGCAGCTTTGGTATATAGTGCTGAGGAGAAAGGGAAAACAACAGTAAAAGCATTAGATGGATGTTTACTTTATTACAATTGCAATATAATACATCAGGTACAGAAGGGGAATTTTATAGGCACCGGGCTGTAGCCACCTGCAGGTTATTTAGAATAGGAACTCTAACCAGAACCCCTCTCCCCTCACCATGACTTAAGGGCTCAAGCCGTGGTAGGCACGCATCTGTGGCCACCTAGAAAATAGTTTGCATGATAGAATTTAGAAATTGTTGTTGTTCCATAACTATGGGAGGATTGTAGGACTCTGTTGAATAATGTGGAAAAGACATTGAGTGCATATATTCTTCCCTCCTCCCCACCCCCAGCAACCTTGAGAATGGGTGGGCACTTCATAAAACGGGACTGGGGTTCACCACATAAAGAAGGATGGAACCTAGCGGGGAGACACATGAGGTGCAAAGCGGGAGAAAAACTACCAGCTCTTTGAGCAGAGACTGTCTTTCTTCTATGTTTGTGCAGCGCTGCGTACGCCTTGTAGCACTATAGAAATGCTAAATAGTAGTAGTAGTAGTAGTACCAGCTGTGGATACCCGTTAACCTGGTGAAAATAGAGGTAAGATTTGAATGCAGAGAGCATACAGAGAATGGGGAGCCCTTGACCATGAGGGATGCACACATGCACACACGTTACAGCCTCCAAAACTGAACACAGCACTGATCCTTGAGGCACTCCACTACTCACCTTTCCTTTCTCCGATTGAATTCAGTGGGACCTCACCAATTACTTGTACAGGGGCATCAACACCTCCTTTCTTCTGCTGGTTACGCCTCTCACTATACAGCCTAGCATCCTTCTGGATATGGCCAGCACCTTGTCACACTGTTTCATCACCTTCAGATCCTCAGATATTATCACCCCAATGTCTCCCTGTCTGTGCATATCAGTCTCTCACCGCCTTGGATTCCTACTCCCTAAGTAAATCACTCTGCACTTGTTTGCATTGAATTTTAATTGCCAAACATTAGACCATTCTTCTAACTTTTGCAGATCCTTTTCATGTTTTCCACTCCCTCTGGGGTGTCCACTCTGTTGCAAATCCTGGTATCATCCTCAAAAAGGCAAACCTTACCTTGTAACCAGTGGTGTGCTGGTAAATGTTTAACAACAGGCTCTCTCCCCAGTCCACCTCTGCGCTCCCCCATCCACCCTGTGCTCCCCCAAATTGCAGAGCTGGCTATAGCCGGGGAGAGAGCCTGGGGGGGGGGGGCAATGCATTACTCCAGGAAAAAAAAATTAAATGATCCCAGGTTCCAATCTAATTCATGTTTAATGTAGGATAAAATGCCATAAATAAATAAGTAAATAAATATAAACTTTTTAATGTTGGGCACCTGATTCTCAAAGTGGACATATTCCAAACACTATAATAAAAATAAAATAATTTTTTCTACCTTTGTTGTCTGGTGATGCTGGCCCAGTATCCGATTCTGCTGCTATCTGTCCTCTTAACTCTGTTTTCAGGGCTTCCTTTCTATTTATTTATTTACTTTCCGCCTTTCTTCTTCATTTCTTGCCCTACATCCATAAGTAAAAGCTGGGTCCTCCGCAGCCTTGACTGTTCAGTGGATCCAGCTTCTATTTTCTTCATCCATGTGCAGTTTTTCTCCTCTCCTCCTTTCCCCTCATCTCATCTCCTTCCTCACTCTTCCCTCCCCTCCATCCATATCCAGTAACCCTCCTCTCCCCTGCCCTCCCCTCCATCCACCCATGTCCAGCGACCCTCCTCTCCCCTGCCCTCCCCTCCATCCACCCATGTCCAGCGATTCTCTTCTCTCCACCTCCCCTCCCCTCCAGCCACCCATACCCAGTGATTCTCTTCTCTCCCCTGCCCCCCTCCAGCCACCCATACCCAGCGATTCTCCTCTCTCCCCTGCTCCCTCTCCAGCCATCCATACCCAGCGATTCTCCTCTCCCCTGCCCCCCTCCAGTGATTCTCCTCTCTCCCTTGATTACCTCTTTCGAAGCGGCCACGTTATTGAAAGCCCTGCCCATCTCTAGCCTTCCCTTTGAGTTCGTTCCCTCAGAGTCCCGCCCTTGCAGAAAGAGGAAATGACATCAGAAGGCGGGACTCTGAGGGAACGAACTCGAAGGGAAGGCTAGAGACAGGCAGGGCTTTCAATGACATGGCCACTTCGACGGAGGTAATCAGGGGAGCAAGGAGAATTGCTGGGTATGGGTGGCTGGAGGGGGGGCAGGGGAGAGGAGAATCGCTGGGTATGCGTGGCTGGAGGGGGGGCAGGGGAGAGAGGAGAATCGCTGGGTGGCGCAGGCAAACGGAGGCAGTGGTGGGAGGTGAGGTAAATGGGGTAAGCATGGCTTGTGGTGTCCCTTGCCATGCTTACCTCGTTTACCGGAGCCGGCTCGCCGTGCTGAACAACCGGCTCGCAAGATCTTTAAAAAATTAACAACCGGCTCTTGTGACCCTGTGTGAGCCGGCTCCAGCACACCACTGCTTCTAACCCTTCAGCAATGTCACTCACAAATATTTTGAACAGAATCAGCCCCAGCACCAATCCCTGAGGTACTCCACTACTCACTTTTCTTTTCTCCATTAACTGCCACCCTCTGGTGTCTGTCTGTCAACCAGTTCCTAATCCAGTTCACCACTTTGGGTCCTAACTTCAGCCTGTCAAGTTTATTCAAGATCCTCCTATTAGGAACTGTGTCAATGGCTTTGCTGAAACCTAAGTAGATTACATCTAGTGTACTTCCTCGATCCAATTCTCTGGTCACCCAGTCAAAGAATCCTATTGGATTCCAGGAAATTCACTATCCTTTCTTCAGCATCGCTTCCATTATTTTTCCAATAACCGAAATGAGGCTTACCGGCCTATAGTTTCCAGCTTCTTCTCTGTCACCGCTTTTGTGAAGAGGGACCACATCCACTCTTTTTCAATCCCACGGAACCTCTCCCGTCTCAAAGGATTTATTAAACAAATCATTAAGAGGACCTGCCAGAAACCTCTCTGAGCTCCCTCAATATCCTGTGATGGATCCCATCCCGTCCCATGGCTTTGTCCTCCTTCAGATTTTCAAGTTATTCATAAACACTTTCTTACATGAATGGTCCTATATCCACTCCATTCTCATATTTACTTTTGCCAGTCAATTGTGGTCTTTCTCCAGGATTTTCTTCTGTGAACACAAAACTGAAGTATTTGTTTGCACATTTGCTTTTTCCTCATCATTCTCTATGTAGCGGTTCACAGCATCTTTCAGTCTCACAAATTCCATTTTTAGTCTTTCTTCTTTCACTAATATACCTGAAAAAATTAATCTCCCCTCCTTACATTTCCAGCCATTTGTTCTTCTGCTTGTGCTTTCGCCAGATGTATATCTCTTTTGGCTTCTTTCAGTTTCATCCAGTGTTCCTCTCTGTGTTCCTCTTCTTGAGTTTTTCTGTATTTTGTGAACACCAACTCTTTTGCCTTTATTTTCTCAGCCACTTGCTTGGAGAACCATATTGATTTCTTTTTTCTCTTGCTTTTATTTACTTTCCTTGCATAAAGGTCAGTGTCCATATTTATAGCTCCTTTCAGCCTGGACCACTGCCTCTCTACTTCTTGAATGTCTTCCCAGTCCGTCAGCTCTTTCTTCAGATACTCCCCCATTTTACTAAAGTCAGCATGTTTTAAATCCAGGACTTTATTTGAGTGGCTGCCCTCCACTTTAGCTATTATATCAAACCAAACTGTTTGATGATCACTACTGAGAACCAGATTCAGCATTGCTCCTTCCCTCATGGGTTCTGTCATCATTTGTCCAAGCAGAGCACTTTGAAAGGCATCCATGATCTCTCTACTTCTTTCTGATTCCACCTTTGTAATGTTGGGGTATTCCACTCTGAGAGACAACCAGAATGAGGCCATATCTTTTAATGAGTGTTTCAGTTTCAGTGTTCCATCATTTCTAATTTCCATCGCTCATTTTCTTCTGGAACAGTTAATTCTGCTGACCTGCATACACTTAACACAAGCGGATCTCTCACGCAGTCCAAGGAAGATACATTAAGTGATGAGAAATACTTTTCAATGTTTGTACTGAGAAGTGACAAACTTTGTAGAATTAAATTGACAAGATTTTTGTCCAGTCTGCAACTTTTTGTCAGTTCAAACATTTCAACTTTGTTTGATTCTGGCTCCCCACAGTGTTAGTTTTTCCTTAACATGGAGGGGCATAATTGAACAAAAACGTCTATCTCCATGGGCGTTTATCTCCGAGAACGGGTCCGTGAAGGGGTGGACCGAACCGTATTTTCGGAAAAAATAGACGTCCATGTTTTATTCGACAATTTGTGAGCTGGGCGTTTTTGTTTTTCAGTGATAATGGAAAATGAAAGCGCCCAGCTCAAAAATGAATAAATCCAAGGCATTTGTTCGTGGGAGGGGCCAGGATTCGTAGTGCACTGGTCCCCCTCACATGCCAGGACATCAACCGGGCACCCTAGGGGGCACTTTTACAAAAACAAAAAAAAAGGTAAAAGAGCTCCCAGGTGCATAGCACCCTTCCCTTGGGTGTTGAGCCCCCCAAATCTCCCTCAAAACCCACAGCCCACAAGTCTACACCATTACTATAGCCCTAAGGGGTGAAGGGGGGCACCTACATGTGGGTACAGTGGGTTTGGGGGGCGGTTCAGAGGGCTCCCATTTACCAGCACAAGTGTAACAGGTGGAGGGGGATGGGCCTGGGTCCACCTGCCTGAAGTCCACTGCACCCCCTAATAACTGCTCCAGTGACCTGCATACTGCTGCCAGGGAGGTGGGTATGACATTTGAGGGTGAAAATAAAAAGTTGTGAAACAGCATATTTTGTGGTGGGAGGGGGTTTGTGACCACTGGGGGAGTCAGGGGAGGTCATCCCCGATTCCCTCCAGTGGTCATCTGGTCATTTAGGGCACTTTTTGGGGCCTTATTCGTGGAAAAACAGGGTCCAGGAAAAGTGCCCTAAATTCTCGATAAAAACGCATATTTTTTTCCATTATTGGCGAAAGGCGCCCATCTCTGATCGGCCAATAACCACGCCCCAGTTCTGTCTTCACCACGCCTTCGACACGCCCCCATCAACTTTGTCCGCATCCGCGACGGAGTGCAGTTGAAAACGTCCAAATTCGGCTTTCGATTATACCGCTTCATTCGTTTTTGTGAGATAAACGTCTATCTCCCGATTTGGGTCGCAATATAGGCGTTTTTCTTTTTCAATTATAAGCTGGATAGTAACATAGTAGATGACGGCAGAAAAAGACCTGCACAGTCCACCCAGTCTGCCCAACAAGATAAACTCACAAAGGAGAAAACTTTGTCAGTAAAAGTAAGAATATTTTCATTTCTTTCCTGCATACTCTTGTAAGAGTGTTCAAGGCTAGGAAATGTCAGTTATGAATGCAACTCTATTGCACCAGGTCTCAATCTCTAAGAAGGTCAGCCAGCTCAGTCTGTCTGAGATGATAGAAAAATAAAAATTAGAAGCTCTTCCCTCAGTTCATACAACTTGAAAGCACCCACTCTCAAGATAGCTATCTCACTTCCGTACGCAGTAGAAGTTATGTGTGAGCAGCTTCCATGCAGAACACAGTGCTGAAAACTCATGATGAGGTTAACCATTTTGACCGTCTCAGCCAGTACTTTTTGGAGTTCAATTACCTATTGATTTGAAATGAAGACTTGCTCTGCGAGGGAAAAAAATGTGTAAACCCAATGTCAGTGTTCTTTTGTTTGGCCAGTGTGATGAATCCTCTTAGGCTTCCCAAAATAGAAGGAGCACCGTCCACGCAGATGCTGATGCCTAATTTCCATGACAAATTGTGAGAACTGAAATAGATGGTTGACAACCATCAAAAGTGGCCTTGGCCTCTTGTTGTTCTGGAAGTGATTTGCAAAAGTAACACTTGTTCAATGATGTCTCCCTAACAGACAATCCTACTAAATGTTAGGAGTTGAGCTTGTCCAGTGATATCAGTCGATTTGTCCAACTGGATGGCAAAGAAATAGGCTTCTTTAATGTTAACTATCACTTGTGACTCAGAGTCTTCAGACATGTTGTATATATGCCGACTAAAAGTGTTATCTGACCTAGGGATTTTCAAGATCTCTTGTTTATATGTTTCGCCAAACATTATATTTACAATTTTACAGCACCTGGTAAAATTACTGACTCAGTGATTGTATGTGATTGCCATGATTTCCGCAATGGAATA
Organism: Microcaecilia unicolor; assembly: GCF_901765095.1. Classification (NCBI taxonomy): domain Eukaryota; kingdom Metazoa; phylum Chordata; class Amphibia; order Gymnophiona; family Siphonopidae; genus Microcaecilia; species Microcaecilia unicolor. Next base: position 66,021,681 of record NC_044039.1, on the reverse strand, counting down.
GCATGTTACTTGAACTTTGTCAGAAATAGCTGTCATTTTGGTAAATTGTTTAGCCTGATGTGTTTGATCAGCTACAATCATTTTAAAATAATCAACTGGTTTCTCACATAAATATGAATGCTTTGTGTGAAGAAGTCTTTTCAGTTTACTTGGAACGATAGCTTGGTTTGCCAGTCTCTCACTGTAAACAACACGCTCATGACATGGCACTTCTTCTCCATATGAAATGAATCCAAAGGACAAATAGTCTTCATTATACTGGTGCACAATGATTTAGAACTAACACTGATGGTATTATTTGTGTTACTACCTGAACTAGTGCCAGCCACACCAATTCATTGTCACCATCTAACTTAGGGGTTTTTTTTTAATCATTTTTATTGTAATATGCAAAAATTGACAACACAAGATACTATCAATAATAACAGTACTGTAAAAGAAACAAAATCCCCACCTAGATATCCAACCCCTCACCCCCCTCCCCAACATAAAACCATTCAGTTGCAGTTCTGCCTGGTGGTTTAGCCATTCAATATATGGCTCCAGGCCAATGGCATTAAAGTGTCCCTAAAGTATGACCACAACTGAAGAAACCTGTCGCCTTAAGCAGAAGCCAAGTCCCTAATATCCTTGTGCTCCAGCGCACTCAGAGTAATCAGAGACGCTCTCCAGTACTGAGTAGCTAGTGTAGCTGAGGAAAGCCAAAATTGCTTTCTCCCCCCACAAGTACTGCATGTTTGAGGAAGGCTTTCATACCAGCTGGCACAGCCCCCCTCAATTGAAATAAGTCAAATAATAAAAATCTATCCATGTCTAAGAAGTCCTGAAAAAACCATAATTAGGAACTAAACTCAGAGCCTCACCAAATACAGTTTGCAAATTAGAAATAGAATTATTAAAACAAAAATTGAACTAGTAACCCCAAGAAGTCACAACTCAGAATAGTCAAAACTGCAGAGCAGAACAAGGGTCCTGACTCCACAACATTCTGCCATGGGGAACAGAAGCTAGAGCACCAAGAACATTTCAAGCCCCTGAATATAATAATGTCAGCACCAGAACAGAATTTACTAAAATACTCAAGCTCTCAGACAGCATTTTGCATAACGAAGAATAGCACAGTCAATATTATTACTTCAGTATAGCACAGGGGTTCTCAATAATGTTGCTTTACTTTGAACCACATATTTAATTTGTATTCACTCTAATTGACTGCATTTTTCACTACATCAAAATATAGAAATCTTCATGCAAGCAAGGAAAGAAAATTCAAAAAAGAAAAGTGGAAGAAAAATTAAATCTTTAGTACAACTGCTTAAGATGAGAACATATCTGTACCAGAATAAACTACCGGAAAGCTCTGAATATCCAACACAACATCTGTAACAGGTATCTAGAGTCCATGTCTATGCATACAGCTCTGTCCCCATCCACACAGACCTCAAACAGTTATGATTTTATATTTAATTTTTTAATTAAAGTATCAAAAGGAACAATATTATATAACAACTGTCATTTCCATATCATCAGCTGATCAATCCATAGAATGGTGGGTGTGTCCATCTCACCAGCAGGTGGAGATAGAGAGCAAACTTTTGCCTCCCCTATATGTGGTCATGTGCTGCCGGGAACTCCATCAGTATGTTCTCTATCTCAGCAGGTGGTGGTCACACACAGCGCAGCTCTGGCTAGGCCTCCAAGCCTAATCCTTAGGTTTTTTTGAGGCCTGGGGTTGAGGGCTCTTTTGAGCAAGTGCAAACCTGGTGGTGCCAGGTCCCTCCTTTTCCCCCCTCCCGCTGGCTCCGTTTAAAAAAAAAAAAAAAAAAAATTTTAAACGTCTTTAAAGGCGTTTAATTCGACGTTTCTTTAAACGTTCATTGCAGCTACTCACTGGGACACCAGTTCGTTACAGCTCGGAGCGGCAAGCAGGTAATTTTACCTTTTTATAGCGGGCAGGGGGTTCCCCGATTCTTCTCCTCGTGGCATATGGCGTCGAAGGGCGAGGGCGCAAAGGGTCGCTCCCCGGATCGCTGGAGCGCTTCTAGAGGGGATGCGGGGGTTTTACAACCTGATTCGCCCTTGATGGGTGACAGTTTAGTGACCGATGTATGTCCCGGTCGTTCCTCCGGCGTGGCGGTTTTTCCCGCCATAAACGCCCATCCCCCGCTCCTCGCCTCCGCCATCTTGGCCGGCCACGCGGCTCGGACGGCTTCTTCGTGGGCCCGCCCTTGAGGTTGGAGACATTAATGCCATGAACGCCCTTAATTTGGGCGACGGCACAAGCGGCTAAAGTTAAGCGCCGTTCTTCCCGCGCGGCTCCTTCGCGGAGTTTCGCGGCCGGACGACCATTTTGGATGCGCAGCATGTCTCTCCCCCGCTATTGCGAGCGCCGGTTGAGAGTGCGTCTAGGGCTGTTGCCCAGGCTGCGGAAGTGCACAGTCTGGGGGGTTTCTCCCCCGAGTTTGTTTTGCTGCTGCATCAGGCTTTCCTCATGCAAAACGCTGCCCCTGCTCCCTCTTCTGATAAAGAGGTTGAGGTTCCCAGAGGTAAACGCCCTCGGGTTGATTTCCAGGCCTTGGAGGACTTTGTCTCCTCCGATGTAGATGAGGGCAGCGTGTCTGAGGTCTCCCAACGGTCCTTTGCGGATTCTTGGAGGAGATAGATCCCCGCTCGGATGGAGCGGATGACCCCTCTGCAGCGCGGCTTTTTAGCCCCGAGGATTTGCCCAACCTGTTTTTACAGGCCATGGACACTTGGAAGATTTCCTCTCGGAGGACGTCTCTCCCTAGCCCCTGTGGCTCTGCCATTATGCTGGGGACGAAGCGTCCCCAGCCTAGATCCTTCACAGTGCATGATGCCATGCACACCTTAATTGCTGCTCAATGGATGTCCGGAAACGAGCCTTAAAGTGGCTAGGGCTATGTCCAGCCTCATCCTTTGGCTGTGAGGTGAACGTGAGGCATATCTGTGGCCCTACCGTGGATTCTTTAATCACTGCGGTGACTAAGAAAACGGCGTTGCTGGTGGACGGTGGCACGGCCCTAAAGGACGCCCAAGACAGAAGATGGAGGCGGCCCTTAAGGTCGTCCTTTGAGGCAGCTGCTTTAAGTTTTGCAGGCCCTCAGTTGCGGCTCCATGTGGCCAGGGCGTGCCGGACTATGGTGCAGCGGGCTTTCCCCCCTCGGATCTTTCCTTGAGGGCTGATTGGCCGGCCCTGGAATCGGGCTTAGCCTATTGGCAGACTTGCTGTATGATGTCTTGAGAGCCTCAACTAAAGGCATGGCTCAGACAGTCTCTGCGCGGCGGTGGCTTTGGCTGGAAACATTGGTCTGCTGACCACGCCTCTAAATCCCACCTGGCTAGATTGCCTTTTAAAGGCAGCTGCTCTTTGGGTCGAGCTGGACAAAATCGTGACCGATCTCGGCACGTCTAAGGGCAAGAAATTACCAGAGGTCATGGCTCGGGTTAGTACTCGTCCCGGTACCATCCAGAGGACGGTTGCTGGAAGCCCGTCGGTACCAGCCCGGGCAAGTCGGGTTCCTCTGCCCCCTCTTCCTTCAAGAGGAATTTCTCCCCAAGCAGCATTCCTTTCGCAGAGGACCGCCGTCCCGGAGGTGCTCCCTCCGGTCCTCCCCCAGGGTCTCGTGCCCAATGACGGGGCCTTGGTCCACGCCCCAGTGCAGATTGGAGGACGGCTGTCCTCGTTTCTGGGCGAGTGGACCACTATAACTTCAGACGCGTGGGTGCTGGAAGTCATCAGAGACGGCTACAAGCTAGAGTTCTGCCAACCCTTAAGAGACGGGTTTGTACTCTCTCCCTGCAAGTCTCCGGTCAAGCTGTGGCAGTGCAGCAGACCTTGGACAACCTGATCCGCCTGGGTGCGGTCGTTCCGGTGCCAAAAAATCAGATTGGCAAGGGACGTTACGCCATTTACTTTGTGGTTCCAAAGAAAGGAGGTTCTGTCCGGCCTATCCTCGACCTCAAAGGGGTCAATCGGGCCTGGAAAGTGAGGCACTTTCGCATGGAGACTCTCCGCTCTGTTATAGCGGCAGTGAAGGCAGGAGAGTTCTTGGCTTCCTTGGACATCAAGGAAGCGTACCTGCATATTCCCATCTGGCCTCCTCTCCAACGCTTTCTGCGTTTTACAGTCCTGAGACGACACTTCCAGTTCAGAGCCCTCCCTTTCGGGTTGGCTACTGCTCCGCGGACCTTTTCCAAAGTAATGGGGGTCATAGCGGCCTTCCTGCTAAAGGAAGGAGTACAAGTCCATCCTTATCTGGACGTCTGGTTGATCCGAGCCCCCTCTTATGCAGAGTGCGGCAAAGCTATGGACCGGGTAGTTGCTCTTGTGAGCTCCCTGGGATGGATCATCAACTGGAAGAAGAGCCAGCTGCCCCGACTCAGTCCCTGGAGTATCTGGGAGTTCGATTCGACACCCAAGTGGGCAGAGTGTTCCTGCCAGACAATCGATTGTCAAGCTTCAGGCTCAGGTGGACTAGTTCCTAGTAGCCTCTCCTATTCGGGCTTGGGACTACGTGCAGCTGTTGGGCTCTATGACGGCCACGATGGAAGTAGTGCCCTGGGCCAGGGCTCATATGAGACCACTACAGCTATCTCTGCTGCTGCGCTGGACTCCGATGTCGGAGGATTATGCTGTGCGCCTTCCCGTGGACCCAGCAGTGCGCAAGGCGCTGAGCTGGTGGACGCAGACAGACAAGTTGTCTGCAGGAATTGCCTCTGGTGACCCGGAGTGGATTGTCGTCACGACAGACGCCTCTTTGATGGGCTGGGGAGCCCACTGCTTGGGAAGGACAGCGCAGGGGCTCTAGTCTCCCTGCAGAGGCAAGTGGTCTATCAACCTCCTGGAACTCAAGAGCCATTCGGTTGGTGTTATTGGAGTTCATCCCGGTACTGGTGTTGTAGCCTGTACGGGTCCTGTCGGACAATGCCACGGCTGTGGCCTATATCAACCGCCAGGGAGGTACCAAGAGCGCCCCTCTAGCCAAGGAGGCTATGAGTCTTTGCCAGTGGGCGGAAGCGAACCTGGAGCAGCTTTCAGCGGCCCACATTGCCGGAGTCATGAATGTCAAGGCGGACTTTCTCAGTCGCCATACCTTGGAGCCCGGAGAGTGGCAACTATCTGCTCAGGCGTTCTTGGACATCACGAAGCGCTGGGGCCAGCCGAGCCTAGTTCTGATGGCGTCATCGGCCAATTGCCAAGTGCCGCGCTTTTTCAGCAGAGGACGGGACCCTCGATCCCTGGGAGTAGATGCTCTTCTCCAACAGTGGCCGACACAAGAGCTCCTCTATGTGTTCCCGCCCTGGCCCATGTTGGGCAGGGTGCTAGACCGGGTGGCAAAGCATCCCGGCAGGGTAATCCTGGTGGGTCCGGATTGGCCCAGACGTCCCTGGTATGCGGACTTGATCAGGCTCTCAGTCGACGATCCTCTGCGGCTGTCAGTGGAGCAGGGCCTGTTACATCAGGGTCCCGTGGTGATGGAGGATCCCTCTCCCTTTGGTCTTACAGCCTGGCTATTGAGCGGCAGCGTCTGAGGAAGAAGGGCTTCTCAGACAAGGTCATCGCCACTATGCTGAGAGCGAGGAAGCGCTCTACTTCTACTGCTTACGCCAGGGTTTGGCGTATCTTTGCAGCATGGTGTGAAGCAGGCTCACTTTCTCCCTTCACTGCTCCAATTTCTTCAGTGTTGGCGTTCCTGCAAGAAGGTCTGGAGAAAGGCCTGTCGCTCAGTTCCCTTAAAGGCCAGGTAGCGGCTCTGGCTTGCTTCAGGGGCCGCCTGAAGGGTGCTTCCCTGGCTTCGCAGCCAGATGTGGTGCGCTTTCTCAAGGGAGTTAATCACCTGCGCCCTCCTCTGCACTCAGTGGTGCCTGCGTGGAATCTCAACCTGGTGCTAAGAGCATTGCAGAAGCCGCCTTTTGAACCCTTGTCGAGGGCATCTCTGAAAGACCTGACGTTGAAAGCAGTCTTTTTGGTGGCTATCACTTCAGCCAGAAGAGTTTCCGAGCTCCAGGCGCTCTCATGTCGAGAGCCTTTTCTGCAGTTCACTGAGGCAGGAGTGACTATTCGCACAGTGCCTTCCTTCCTGCCCAAGATTGTTTCTCGCTTCCATGTGAATCAGCAGCTCTGTCTCCCTTCCTTTCGTAGGGAGGACTACCCAGAGGAGTACTCTGCTCTTAAATATCTGGATGTGAGACGAGTCATCTTCAGATACTTGGAAGTGACCATTGATTTCCGGAAATCGGATCATCTGTTTGTCCTGTTTGCAGGTCCTCGTAAGGGTCTGCAGGCTGCTAAGCCTACAGTGGCAAGATGGGTCAAGGAAGCCATTGCAGCGGCTTATGTGGCCGCGGGGAAGGTGCCGCCTATCCAGCTGAAGACTCACTCCACGAGAGCTCAGGCGGCCTCGATGGCAGAGGCCGGATCCGTCTCCTTGGAAGAGATATGCAAGGCGGCAACTTGGGCTTCGGCTCATACATTCTCCAAGCATTTCCGTTTGACTGTGGTTGCACGGGCGGAGGCCCGGTTTGGAGCTTCAGTGTTGAGGTCAGGGATTTCAATGTCCCGCCCTGGGTGAGTACTGCTTCGGTACATCCCACCAGTCTATGGATTGATCAGCTTGATGATATGGAAGGTAAAATTATGTATAATCATACCTGATAATTTTCTTTCCATTAATCATAGCTGATCAATCCATAGCCCCTCCCAGATATCTGTTCTGTTTTTATTCTGGTTGCATTTCAGGTTCAAGTTTAGTCTTCAGTTATTTCAGAAAGACTTCGTGTTCAAGTTCTTTCACTTGGATTCTTCAAGAGTTGAGACGAGTTTGTGTTACAGTGAGCTGCTGCATTCCTCTCCCCTCCGTTTTACGGGGCTGGATTGAGACATAAATTCTGCCGGCACTCCCTCCCGCTTCGTGCGGCTGTAGGGCAGCTTTGTACCCCTCCCGCTTCGGCGGTGTTAGGGTCAGTCAGCTCCTCCCGCGGTTGCGGTTGCAGGATAAGCCAGATCCCCCCGCATCGGCGGGTGTGGTGTCCCTCCCCCGCTCCGCGGGGATGAGCTGGACGGATTCCCCTCCCCCACTTGTGTGGGGATGAGCTGGGTTAATTCCCCTCCCCCGTTTCGGCGGTGGTGAGCTGGGCAGAGTGTCCCTTCGTGGGTGTAATTCTCTAAGTGCTGAGTCCTGCGGATGGAGCTTTGATATCGACATACTGAGGAGTTTCCGGCAGCACATGACCACATATAGGGAGGCAAAAGTTTGCTCTCTATCTCCACCTGCTGGTAGATGGACACAACCCACCAGTCTATGGATTGATCAGCTATGATTAATGGAAAGAAAATTATCAGGTATGATTATACATAATTTTACCTTATAAATCACAAATGAAAAAATAACACACACCAAAGATCCATTTCTATTTCCATTTATTTGTTCTTATATCCCACAATTTCTAAACAGGTTCAGTCCAATGTGGCTCACAAGTCCCCCTGTCTCCACTCCCTCTTCCCCCTTCACAAACATCCTCTCCATAGTTGCCAGATGGGCGGTTTTCCCGCCCAATTGAGTGGTTTTCCGCAACCCGCTACAGGAAACTTTTGCCCATGGCGGGTTGCGGTTTTTTGGGCTGGTTTTGGTTTTTTTGTGCGGGTTTTGGGGCGGTTTTTCGGCCGACGGGGGGTGGGGCTAATGGCGACAGAGGCAGGGTTTGTGACATTTTGGGCGGGGTTTGCTGACGTATTGGGCGGGGCGATGATGGTGGGGGTGGGGCTGATGACGGCAGGGGCGGGGGTGATGACGGAAGGGGTGGGGCTGATGACGGCGGGGGCGGGGGTGATGACGGAAGGGGTGGAGCTGATGACGGCAGGGGCGGGGGTGATGATGGAAGGGGCGGGGATAATAATGGCGGGGGTGGGGTGATGACGGAAAGGGGCGGGGTTGATGACGTCAGGGGTGGGGTGTGTGCGGTTTTTGGGCGGGTTTTGGGCTGTTTTGTGTGGGAATTTTTTTTTTTTATATGGCAACCCTGATCCTCTCCCCTTTACTGACCTCCCTGCCAGAAAGGGAGTGGGGACTGAGCTGCTGTAGCTAGACTAGAAAATGATACCCAGGGTTACAAGGAGCTGCAGTGGGAATCAAAGTCCAAAATAATTTTAAAAAACCACGATCCTTAGAAAGAAGAAGATCCCAGTTGGGGGATGGGGTCTTTGACATAACAATTTAAAAATATAGATTACAGAAGAATAGGTCATTGATACTCACTGTAAGAAAGCCTTACCCTTGCAAACCCTCACAAATCCTGCATCAACCCAGGTCCTGCTTCCTCTTTCAACAGGAGCTTCCTGTTACCAAGGGAATCGGAGCACAGGGCGGCATGGGGGCAGCAAATCTCACCAGGTCACCTACTATGCCTCAGTACTGTAACCCTGGTTTTGCTTGCTCCCTCCTTCCACATGCACTTCTTGTTACCAAGGGAACCGGAGAAAGGGCAGGGAGGTAACAGCCAGTCTTATACAGTCCTGCTCCCTGTGACTTCAATCCTGCCTGCGACTTCAATCCTGCCTGCAGTAACTAATGTATTCACCATACATAAGTAATGCCACACTGGGAAAAGAACAAGGGTCCATCGAGCCCAGCATCCTGTCCACGACAGCGGCCAATCCAGGCCAAGCTTCCCAAACGTACAAACATTCTATACATGTTATTTCTGGAATTGTGGATTTTTCCCAAGTCCATTTAGTAGTGGTTTATGAACTTGTCCTTTAGGAAACCGTCTAACCCCTTTTTAAACTCTGCCAAGCTAACCGCCTTCACCACGTTCTCCGGCAACGAATTCCAGAGTTTAATTATGCGTTGGGTCACGGGTGAAGAAAAATTTTCTCCGATTTGTTTTAAATTTACTACACTGTAGTTTCACTGCATGCCCCCTAGTCCTAGTATTTTTGGAAAGTGTGAACAGACGCTTCACATCCACCTGTTCCACTCCACTCATTATTTTATATACCTCTATCATGTCTCCCCTCAGCCGTCTCTTCTCCAAGCTGAAAAGCCCTAGCCTCCTTAGTCTTTCTTCATAGGGAAGTCGTCCCATCCCCGCTATCATTTTAGTCGCCCTTCGCTGCACCTTTTCCAATTCTACTATATCTTTCTTGAGATGCGCGACCAGAATTGAACACAATACTCAAGGTGTGGTCGCACCATGGAGTGATACAACAGCATTATAACCACTAGGCCACTCCTCCACTCATGCATCCCACATGCATCACCTTGCACTTGCTCACATTAAGCGTCATCTGCCATTTAGCCGCCCAGTCTCCCAGTCTTGTAAGGTCCTTCTGTAATTTTTCACAATCCTGTCGCGAGTTAATGACTTTGAATAACTTTGTGTCATCAGCAAATTTAATTACCTCGCTATTTACTCCCATCTCTAAATCATTTATAAATATATTAAAAAGCAGCAGTCCGAGGTACTGGGGGTGTGTCAAGATGGCAGCACGTAACTGATCGGTGTTGAGCCTCCCGAAATTGCCGTGCTGTAGAAGAAAATTCTTTTTTTTACATATGCCGCATACAAAGAGAAAGGGAAGCCTCAACACCCCGGTCTTCATCCCCCCCATCAGCAGTCGATCGAGAGGTACACCTCGAGAAGTAATACCCAAAATGTCAGGAGGACCCCCGCTGTCCTCCAGGAAGGGGAAAAACCGGAGGACTTGGGCCTGAATGTCACTCTTTCGCCCCCGACACTTTATCCACCGCCCCCTCCGGAAGGACACCAGACCCAGAGAGGCCCTTCCGAAACCGAAGAGTGTAACGAAGGGACCTCGGTTGAAAGTGCTGGGAAGGCAGATCCTGAAGGGAAGCGAGGGTCTTTGAGCCTGAGCATCGATTTGAAGCAAATGAGAGCTGCTTCCTGGACAGTGTTGTTGGAGAACATATGGAGAACATATGAACATATGGACTGCTTTTTCTGAATCTTTATCCACTATAAAAACAGAATTTACAAACAAACGACAAAGATTAATCAAGATGTTAAAAAGCTACAAGAACTATCTTCTGAAATGATAAAGGATAAAACAATGATTAAAAGAAGGATTGATCAAATAGAGAATTATAATCGGAGACTTAATTTGCGTATTCTGAACTTTCCGAGAGAATTGGGAGTCTCTCCTATTGATGCCTTCAAAAAATATCTTACCGAGATCCTAAAATATTCTTCAGAATCTTTGCCTCCTATTAATAAAATTTACTACATACAAAATAAAATTCCCTCGGAGAGTCAATCATCTGCAAACAAAGTAACTGATAAGAGTTTAAATGTATCTGAACTTCTGGAAGCATCCATATCAGAACACTCTGAAAGAATGACTCTTTTAGTGCAATTTGTTTTCCAACAAGGTGTGGATGCTATAAAACAATTATATTTTCGTAAAATGAATGATTTGTTTTATGGGAAAACTGTACGTATTTTTCAAGCTGTCACAAAACAAACACAGGACACTAGAAAACTATTTTTGAGTATGAGAAAAGAGGCCCAGGAACTAGGAGCCTAATTTTTCCTGAACTATCCGTGCAAATGTGTTCTAAAGTATATTTTCTTTCAGCCGGAACAGTTAAGAGTATTCATAGACTCTAGGAAACATTAGCTTAAACGCTTTACAGCCAATGGATAAATGTAAAATATAGAGGGTTAAGAATTACATTCAAAGTCTGTACTTTGTATTTTTTTCCCCTTTGTATTAATTTTCCCAAATATTCCTGAACAAGCCCCCTTTTGCTTCCATTCTTATTTGTGATTTAAAGAAGACATTTAAATAATTATGGTCAGCATATTACTTATCAATGTTATTATCTGAAAGATAATTCCTGTCTGTTTTTCTGTAGCAATAAATTCTTGTAAAGTATATTATTTGAAATTATAAATAAAATATTTTTAAAAAGCAGCAGTCCTAGCACAGACCCCTGAGGAACCCCACTAACTACACTTCTCCATTGTGAATACTGCCCATTTAACCCCACTCTCTGTTTCCTATCCTTCAACCAGTTTTTAATCCACAATAGGACATTTTCTCCTATCCCATGACCTTCCAATTTCCTCTGTAGTCTTTCATGAGGTACCTTGTCAAACGCCTTTTGAAAATCCAGATACACAATATCAACCGGCTCCCCTTTCTCCACATGTTTGTTTACTCCTTCAAAGAATTGAAGTAAATTGGTCAGGCAAGATTTCCCCACACAAAAGCCATGCTGACTTGGTCTCAGTAATCCATGTCCGTGGATGTGCTGTGTAATTTTGTTTTTGATAATAGCATCTACCATTTTCCCCGGCACTGACGTCAGACTCACTGGTCTATAATTTCCTGGATCTCCCCTGGAACCTTTTTTAAAAATCGGCGTTACATTGGCCACCCTCCAATCTTCCGGTACCACACTCGATTTTAAGGATAAATTGCATATCACTAACAGTAGCTCCGCAAGCTCATTTTTCAGTTCTATCAGTACTCTAGGATGAATACCATCCGGTCCAGGAGATTTGCTACTCTTCAGTTTGTTGAACTGCCCCACTACGTCCTCCAGGTTTACCGTGAAGTCAGTAAGTTTCTCCGACTTGTCCGCTTGAAATACCATTTCCGACACCGGTATCCCACCCAAATCTTCCTCGGTGAAGACCGAAGCAAAGAATTCATTCAGTCTATCCGCTACGTCTTTATCTTCCTTGATCGCCCCTTTTACCCCCCTCGGTCATCCAGTGGCCCAACCGATTCTTTTGCCAGCTTCCTGCTTTTAATATACCAAAAAAAATTTTTGCTTTTTTTTTTGCCTCTAATGCTATCTTTTTTTCGTAATCCCTCTTGGCCTTCCTTATCTGTGCCTTGCATTTGCTTTGACACTCCTTATGCTGCTTCTTGTTATTTTCAGATGGTTCCTTCTTCCATTTTCTGAAGGCCACACATGCGAAAGGGCACACACTCAGCCTCATCTCACACAAACTGTCCACAGACCAGAACCTAATAATAACAGAAACTAAATGGACAGAAGCACCATGGACCGACCATTACAAACTAAACCTATCCCTAAAATGGCGGAAAAGAGGTTCTCATCGGATACGAGAATACACAACCCATAGCACAAGAGGCCAAATAGACCCAGAAACATTCTGGCAACAGATATAAAATAATGATTGGACAACACAAACGGACTCCATATACTACCTCTCAGAATGGGATAAAAGATGTAGAAGCATATTAGACGAAATAGCACCCTTACGAACAAGAACCTCATGCAGACATAACACGTTACCGTGGTTCAACGAAGAACTGAAAAAATTAAAAACACAATCCAGGAAACTCGAACGAGCATGGAAAAAAAATAAAAAATGAACACACAACGTGTAGAAACAAATACAAAGAAAATACAAATACGCAATAAGACAGACCAAAAGGTCATACTACAAAACTAAAATAGGCCTGGTCTACAAAGACACGAAGAAATTATACCAACTCGTGAACAAACTACTAGACATAACTCCGGTCATCACAACCAATACTGACATCCCATCTGCAGACAATCTTGCCAAATACTTCAATGAAAAAATTGCAAACCTAAGCAAAACTCTACCTCAGGGCAACACGGATATCGAAAACTTCATCAATGGTCTAGACCCCACCCCTGGTGAATACCCAGCGGACCGAACTTGGTCAAACCTCACTCTCCTCACCACCAATACAGTTACCCAGGCGATTAATAGGTTCTCCAACACTCACTGCCAATTGGATACCTGCCCCAGCTACCTAATAAAATCCCCCCCCCCCACACCGCTTCATAAGTAATGCCACACTGGGAAAAGACCAAAGGTCCATCGAGCCCAGCATCCTGTCCACAACAGCAGCCAATCCAAGACCTCACATCCCACCTAAACTACATGCTTCAACAAGGTCCGTTCTCTAAGAGAAAAGGCAACATCCTACTCACCCCAATATCAAAAGATAGTAAGAAAAATACAAATGACATCACTAACTACCGCCCAGTAGCATCTATCCCACTGATAGTCAAATTAATGGAAAGCATGGTAATCAAACAACTTAATGATTATATAAACAAATTCACAATACTACATGAATCACAATCAGGATTTCACCCCCTATATAGCACTGAAACAGTACTACTTACTCTCTTAACTAAATTCAAGCAGGAAATAGCAACAGGTAAAAGCATACTCCTCCTCCTATTCAACATGTCTAGTGCGTTCGACATCGTCAACCATAAAATACTACTAACACTCCTAGATTACTTCGGGATTGGTGGAAACACATTTAAATGGATCAAGGGTTTCATAAACAATAGAATATATCAAGTGAAATCAAGCTCAAACATATCACCACCGTGGAAGGCAGACTGCGGAGAACCTCAAGGATCACCACTATCACAGATCCTTTTCAACCTTATGATGACCCCACTTGCCAAGTCCTTATCCACAAGGCCTTAACCCATTCATCTATGTGGACGACGTCACAATATACATCCCTTACAAACACGATCTGGCAGAAATTACCAACAAAATCAAGCTCAGCCTGAACATCATGGACTCATGGGCAAATGCATTCCAACTAAAACTCAACACAGAAAAAACACACTGCCTCATCATCTCATCCCAATACAATACATATAAACCCACAAACATAAACACCCCAGGTTACACCCTTCCTATATCAGACAGCCTGAAAATTCTCGGCGTTACAATCGACCGGAACCTCTCACTAGAGACCCAAGCGAAATCTACAATAAAGAAAATGTTTCACTCAATGTGGAAACTCATACGCGTGAAACCATTCTTCCCGAGGAAAATATTTTGCAACCTGATACAATCAATGGTACTAAGCTATGCAGACTACTGCAACGGAATCTATGCGGGATGCAAAGAACAAATCATAAAGAAACTTCAGACCGCTCAAAACACAGCAGCCAGGCTTATATTTGGAAAAAACGCGTTTTGAAAGCACCAAACCCCTCCGAGAAAAACTGCACTGGCTCCCAATCAAAGAATGTATTGCACCCTGGTTCATAAAATTATTTATGGCGAAGCCCCGGGATATATGACAGACCTAATAGACCTGCCAACCAGAAACACAAAAGGATCAGCACAAACATACCTAAATCTCCACTACCCAAGCTGCAAAGGACTCCAATACAAATCAACTTATGCATCCAGCTTTTCCTATTTAAGCACACAACTATGGAACGCACTGCCAAGAGTCGTAAAAACAACGTATGATCACCTACATTTCCGGAAATCACTAAAAACAACCCTGTTCAAAAAGGCATATCCCACCAACCCAACATAAAAGCCTGAATACCTGCAACACAACGTAACCAAAGTTTGTAATGGACATAACTTCCTCTCTAAGATCCCCCCAATGTGTCTATCACACATGAACATTATTCTACCACAATATCACCTTGTATTAGTTCATACCGGAATTAGCGAACGCCGATACGGTACCATGTAAGCCACATTGAGCCTGGGAAAATGTGGGATACAAATGTAACAAATAAATAAAAATAAATAATTTCCAATTGGCTAGCAGATTGCATCTCCTTTGCTTATGCTCAGGCTGGGCTAACTCTAAAGGGTCATGTCAAAAGGCACATAATGTCAGAGCCATGGCTACATCAGTAGCTCACTTGAGGTCAACCTCCATAGATGAAATTTGCAAAGCTGAGACGCAGGCATCTGTCCACACATTCACATCTCATTACTGCCTTGAGCAGGATACCCAACTTGACAGCCGGTTTGGTTAGGCAGTCCTGCAGAATTTGTTCAGTTTCTAGAATCCAAATCAACTCCCCTAGGCCTACTTTTGTTGTGTTCCAGACTGCACCTCCACAACTAGTACACAAATAGTTTCAGGTTGATTGAGTATAGGCCTCGATGTTTCAAATCCTTATTGTCCCAGCATTGCTGTTTTTGGTGATCCTGGTAGCTAGGGATTCCCGCATGTGAGAATACAATGACCTGCTTGTCCTCTGAGAAAACAAAGTTACTCACCTGTAGCAGGTGTTCTCCGAGGACAGTAGGCCAAGTATTCTCAC
Source organism: Microcaecilia unicolor (assembly GCF_901765095.1). Lineage (NCBI taxonomy): Eukaryota > Metazoa > Chordata > Amphibia > Gymnophiona > Siphonopidae > Microcaecilia > Microcaecilia unicolor. The sequence continues at coordinate 66,006,580 of NC_044039.1, read as the reverse complement.
ATACCCTCCCATCTCCGCTTGGAGTTGCATTCCTTAGCTTTTTACAGTGACTGAGGGACCCTAGCTTGCACGTCAGGTAGGATGGCTCCAGCGTATGCATGGTGAGACGCTGCCAGAAATTTCTACAACTCACCATTCAGCATCCATACCGGGATCCGTTGGATGATGACACCCACATGTAAGAATACTTGGCAGGAAGTAAACCTTAGGATCACAAATCAATCAACTGGTTCCCTCAAAGTCCTAGGAAATAGGTGTTTTGAGTATAACAAAATAAATGAATAAATGATTGACAGAGTGGCGAACACAAACCAAAATATAACATGGAAGATAATTTTAAAGCAAAGCTCCTAGGTTATTAGGGCAGGAAGGCACTTATTTTATAAAGACTCATACGACCCTATAGGGTTCATTTTCAAAAAAGAACAATGTCCAAATGACAGCCAGCATGGAGGAAAAGTGAGGTCCAAATGTCCAAATGACAGCCAGCATGAAGAAGGAAGCAATTAGAGCTAACAGAAAATCCTTCAGAAAATGGAAGAAGGATCACACTGAACATAATAGGAAACAGCACAAGGAATGGCTAGTCAAATGCACAGCGCTGATAAGGAAGGCAAAGAGAGACTTGAAAAGGCACAAACACTTAAAAACTTTTTTTTAGGTATATTAGAAGCAAGAAGCTGGCAAAAGAATCAGTTGGACCACTAGATGACAGAGGGGTAAAGGTGGCACTCAGGGAAAACAAGACCATAGCAGAGTAGCTGTCGAGTTCTCGAGGGCCTTGGCATGCTGTCAGGTCCTTGAGGCGGAACTGGGAATAGTGAGTCCTTGGACCCCTGCCGAGGAGCGACAGAGGCAGGCAAGACCACCCTGGAGCGGAACACACGGAAGGGCCGGACTGGACCTCTGGATTGGGAGCAGGCAACTGGAACTAGCAGAACAGGAACCTCTTCACCTGCACTTAGCCACCGTTCCGCTGGAGTTGAGCTCCAGCATGCAGGTGGCCGGCAGGACTTGCAGGACAAGGTGGAACTGGAATCCAGAGGACCGGACCCCGGGTCTAGGAAACACGAGGGAACAAACTATACTAGACTGCACTAAGCGCTGCACGCAGCCGCTAAGCCAGACACACCAGAAAGACTAGACAGACAGAAGCTTATCAGGAGCAGGGACTAGGGCAGACATGCAAGCAGGGAAAAAGGGGGACAGGGAATACCCACAGGGCAAACCCACTAGCTAGGTCGAGGCAGGTAACAGGATAAATCCCCCAGAAGATACACGCTAGCTAGACAGATACAGGAATCAGGATACATAAGCAGGGATCCGGATAAGCACACAGGATATACAAGCAAGGTACAAGGTACACACATGGGACAGAAGGTAGCTAGGCAAAGCGGAAAGCCGGATAACACTAGCTAGCCAAAACCAGGACTCAGGACGAACAAGCAAGGACCAGGATGTGCACACAGGATATACAAGGTTCAGGATGTGCACACAGGGAAGATGGCAGCTAGGCAGAGCGGAAAGCCGGATAACCCTAGCTAAATCTAGACTGAAAGCCCACCTCTTTAACGTTGCTTTTGACTCGTAACCACTTGTAACCACTCGCCTCCACCTACCCTCCTCTCTTCCTTCCCGTTCACATTAATTGATTTGATTTGCTTACTTTATTTATTTTTTGTCTATTAGATTGTAAGCTCTTTGAGCAGCGACTGTCTTTCTTCTATGTTTGTGCAGCGCTGCGTATGCCTTGTAGCGCTATAGAAATGCTAAATAGTAGTAGTAGTAGTAGCTAGCCAAAACCAGGACTCAGAACGAACAAGCAGGGACCAGAATGTGCACACAGGATATACAAGGTTCAGGATGTGCACACAGAATATACAAGCAGGGAGTAGGGCAGGCTGCAAACACAGACGGGGAAACCCGGGCTGACCTGCAGAGGCTACCTCCACAGCGAAGGCAGAAGGACTAGCAGCCAGGATGTGCACACAGGATATACAAGGTTCAGGATGTGCACACAGAATATACAAGCAGGGAGTAGGGCAGGCTGCAAACACAAACGGGGAAACCAGGGCTGAACAGCAGGCTCCAAACACAGACTAAAGGCAGAAGGGATAGCAGCCCACGCAGAAGGGCAACCAGCCCACAGGTACTGGGAACAGAAGGGCACCAGCCCACACAGAAGGGCAAGCAGCCCACAGGTCCTAAACAGAAAAGCAAGAAGCCCACACAGAAGACAGGCTTAGAAGCAGCGCAGCAACACACTGACTAACCTGTAGGCCTCTGGGCATGACACCAGACCATGACACCATGCGAAGGCACTGACTGCAAGCACAGGCCCTCCTTATAAAGGAACTCACTGATGAGTCACCACCAGCAGGACAGAAGCAGGAAGTTCCTTGCCTCCAAACAGAGGCTTGACATACAGAGGAAGTGAGCCCACAGGAAGGACAAGCAGGAGCCATCTTGGATACTGGCATAGAGGAGGCGGCAGCCATCTTGGAAGAGGCATAGCCCACACAGGTGAGGTCCAGTAAGGCAATCAGCACACAGAGCCAGAGAGAAACTAAGACAGAGACAGACACAGAGACAAGCAGAAGCCAGCACAGCCGCTGACTCCCAGAAACAGGGTAAGTATGAGGGTGGTCACGGCCACAGACGTGACAGTAGCCTAGTGGTTAGAACACCAGTCTTGACATCCTGAGGTGGCTGGTTCAAATCCTACTGCCATGCCTTGTGATCTTGGGCAAGTAGCTTAACTCTCCATTGCCACAGGTACAAAATTAGATTGTGAGTCCTCCAGGGACAGAGAAATGCCCAGAGTACCTAAATGCAACTCATCTTGAGCTACTACTGAAAAAGGTGTGAGCAACATTCAAAATATTAAATTAATTATTTGGTCTTTACTGAGGAATATGTGGGAGAGATACCAATGCCAGAAATAGTATTCAATGCTGACAAGTCAGAGAAACTGAATCAAATCTCTGTAAACCTGGAAGATGTAATGGGCAATTTGACAAATTCTAGAGTAGCAAATCAACTGGACAGGATGGTACACATTCCAGAGTACTGATAGAATTGAAAAATGAACTTGCAGAACATTGTTAGTAATATATAATTTATCTTTAAAATCAAGCATGGTACCAGAAGATTGGAGGGTAGCCAATGTAACACCAATTAAAAAAAAAAATGTTCCATAAGTGATCTGGGAAATTATAGACCGGAGAGCCTGATGTCAGTGCCAGGCAAAATGGAAGAGACTATTATAAAGAGCAAAATTACAGAGCATATATATATAAGCATGGATTAATGAGACAGAGCCAATGGATTTAGTGAAATTAAATCTTGCCTCACCAAACTACTACATTTTTTTGAAGGGTTGAACAAACATACTGATAATGGTGAGCCAGTTGATATTATGTATCTGGATTTTCAAAAGGCATTTGACAAATTACCTTATGAAAATCTTCTGAGAAAATTAGAGAGTCATGGGATAGGAGGTAATTTCCCATTGTGGATTAAAAACTGCTTAAAAGACAGAAAACAGAGAGTAGGGTTAAATGGTCAGTATTCTCAATGGAGAAGAGTAGATAGTGAGGTTCTGCAGGGGTTCTGTGCTGGAGCTGCTACTTTTTAACATATTTATAAATGATGTAGAGATGGGAATAACTAGTGATGTAGTTAAATTTGCTGATGACACAAAGTTATTCAAAGTTATTAAATTGCAAGAGGATTATAAAAAAATGCAAGAGGACCTTACAAGACTGGGAGACTGGGCTTCCAAATGGCAGATGGCATTTAATATAAGCAAGTGCAAAGTGATGCATGTGGGAAAGAGCAACCCAAACTACAGCTACATGATGCAAGGTTCCACATTAGGAGACACCGACCAGAAAAAGAATCTAGGTGTCATCATTAATGATACATTGAAACCCTCTGTTCAGTGTGCAGCAGTGGCTAAGAAAGCAAATAGAGAGTAGGTATTAATAGGAAAGGAATGGAAAACAAAAATGAGAATGTTATAATGCCTTTGTATCACTCCATGGTGTGACCGTACTTCAAATACTGTGTGCAATTCTGGTCACCACATCTCAAAAGATATAGTACAAATAGAAAAGGTACAGAAAAAGGTGACAAAAAAGATAAAGGAGATAGGATGACTTCCCTATGAGGAAAGGCTAAAGCGGCTAGGACTCTTCAGCTTGGAGAAGAGACGACTTAGGGGAGATAAGATAGAAGTCTATAAAATAATGAGTGGAATGGGTGGATGTGACTCTGTTGTTTACTCTTTCCAAAAATACTAAGACTAGGGGCACACAGTTTTAAAACAAATCAGAGAAAATATTTCTTCACTCAACATGTAATTAAACTCTGGAATTTGTTGCTAGAGAATATAGTAAAAGCAGTTTGCTTACTGAGGTTTAAAAAAGGTTTGGATAACTTCCTAAAAGAAAAGTCTATAAGCCATTATTAAAATGGACTTGGAGAAAATCCACTGCTTATTTCTAGGATAAG